>NW_004955473.1:4682077-4764573 GCF_000276665.1 Chinchilla lanigera | reverse complement strand
TATTTGGTTTTTTTTGTTTTTTGTTTTTCTTCCAGTACCAGGAATTGAACTCACGACCTTGCACTTGCCAGGCAGGTGCTGTGCCGCTGAGCTAAATCCCTAGCCCCAGGTATTTTTTTAAAAAAAAAAAAAAAACGTTAATTAGAATTGGGGCTAGAAATTATGAGATGGTCCTGGAACATCTAGTCATACCAGAGGTTAAGTACCAAAGGCCACTCACTGGGTCATGTAAAAAATTCAGGAGCTAATTTGAAGATTCTCCTGCTGCTCAAAGAGGGGACAATTTGAGCATCAATTCGAATAATTGCAATGAATTGAAACATATGCATTTGTTTAGGTTGGTACTCTAAAACAGTAGTGGTAAACCTATGGTACTTGTGTTATGTGCTTTTCTTATAAGACAAAAAATGTTACTCCTGTGTTTATTGCAACGTTATTCACAAGAAGCAAGATACGGACTAAACCAAATTGTCCATCAACTGATAAATGGATAAAGAAATGGCATATGTACACAGTGGAATACTATTTGATTATAAAAAGAAGAATGAAATCTTGGCATTTGGACAATATGGGTGGAATCAGAGATCATTATGTTAAGTGATTAGCCAGGCACAGAAATACAAGTACATCATGATCTCATTCAGATGTACAATATAAGAAAACTGAAATTGTAGGAGTTGAGAATAGTGGTTACCAGAGACTGGGAGGGAAGGTTCTGGAAGATCAGGGTAAGGTTGATCAATGGGTCCTCAGTTATAGTTAGATCATTACAAGAAGTTTCGGTGTGCTATTACATAGTAGGGTGCCCACAGATAACAGTAATGCACTGTACATGTCACAAAGCTAGAGGAAAGTATTTTGAAAGTTTTCACCATAAAGAAATAAGAAATATTGAGGAGATAAATATGATTAACCTGACTTAAACATTACACCATGTGTACCATGTGTGGAGCCATAACATGGTACCCCATTACTCTGTATACTTTTTATAGTTTGTGTATCAGTTAAAAAATAAATTCAAAAAAGTTCACTGTATTAACTTTGTGAGGAACTGGTCATGTGTTTTCCATACCATATCCAAAATTTTAAACTTCAACCAAGAAATAGTTGTATGAGGACTCCAGTTTCTTCACAGCCTGTATACGTTTATTTTCCTTTTTTTTTTTTTTTTCCAGTACCGGGAATTGAACTCACAACCTCGCACTTGCCAGGCTGGCGCTGTGCCGCTGAGCTAAATCCCCAGCCCCTGGTCCTTTTTTTTTTTTTTTAAGTGCTATTGTAGTGAATGGGAAGTGGTTTGGATTTGCATTTTCCTAATGACTGATGATGTTGAGCATGTTTATGGATTTATTGGCCTTTAGTGTATGTTTGCAGCAGTACCTGTTCAATTCTTTTGCTAATGAGCTGTTTCTTATTTTACTGTTGGATTAAGAAAGATTTTTTGTATATTCAGAACACGAGGGGCTGGGAATTTAGCTCAGCGGCACAGTGCCTGCCCGGCAAGTGCAAGGTCGTGAGTTCGATTCCTGATACCAAGAAAAAAAAAAAAAAAAAAAACGAATTCCTTATGAGATTTGTCATTTAAAAACATTTCTTCCCATTCTATATTTATCTCCTCAATTATTTGATAGTATCCTTTTAAGCACTGAAGTCTTTCCATTTGAGAAAAGGCCCCATCTACTTGTTTTCTTGCATGTCCTTTCGTTTTTTGTTTTTTTATTTTTGTTTTTGTTTTGTTTTGTTTTTTTTCCGGTATCGGGAATCGAACTCACAACTTTGCGCTTGCCAGGCAGGCGCTGTGCCGCTGAGCTAAATCCCCAGCCCAGTGATTTCGATTTTGAAAGAGTTTCATTTTCCTAACTTGCAGAGCCTCTTTTTTTTGTTTGTTTGTTTTTGTTTTTTTTTTTTTCCGGTACCAGGAATCGATCTCACGACTTTGCGCTTGCCAGGCAGGCGCTGTGCTGCTGAGCTAAATCCCCAGCCCAGTGATTCTGATTTTTAAAGACTTTTATTTTCCTAACTTGCAGAGCCTCTTCTTTTTAAATTTTTTTTTCCAGTACCGGGAATCGAACTCACGACCTTGCACTTGCTAGGCAGGCGCTGTGCCCCTGAGCTAAATCCCCAGCCACTTGCATGTTCTTTTGGTGTCATAATTAAGAGTATGCTGCTTCATGCAAGGTCACAATGACTTACACTTATGTTTCCTTGTAAGATATTATAGTGTTGGCTCTTACAATTCAGTCTTTCGTGAACTTTGAGTTAATCATTACCTTTGGTATGAAGCAGGGGCCAAATTTACTCTTTTGCATTTGGATATCCTTTTGTCTTATAATTTGTTAAAAGACTATTTTAGTCTCATTGAAAATTTGGCACCCTCACTGAAAATCAATTGGTACTCAATGTATGGGCTTTATTTCTAGATTCTCATTGAACTTCTCTATTCTCTCTATAAATTCTTTTGACATGATCATGGTGCTTAAATTACTGCAGGGTATTTTTTTTTCAGTACAGGAAATTGAACCCAGAGGAACTTCCACTATACTATATCCCCACACCTTTTTATTTTGAAACAGGGTCTCCTTATGTTTCCAAGGCTGGATTCAAATTCGTGATCCTCGTACCTCAGCCTCCCAGAGGATCCGAAATAATAGGCATGCATCACTATGCACAGCTAGTTACTGCAGCTTTTTAGTAAATTCTGAAATTGAGAAGTTTGAGTCTTCTCATATTATTTCGATGTTGCAAGCACATTTTAGCTATTTGGGTTCCACTGCAGTTCCATTCCAATTTTGGGATAAATTCATTCTTTCCTGGGGGGGAGGGTTTACTGGCAATTGATATCCTTGCATTTACAGTAATCTCAAGATTGATTTGGAGAATACTGCCATTATAGCAATATTAAGTCTTGTAAAATCATAAAAAGCACCCATTCATCTGTCCATCTACCTATCTCTATCATCTGTCGACATATATGTACTTCTAATTACTAATTTCTTTCTGTAATATTTTCTAGTTTTTAGTATGCAAACTTAATACTTTCTTATTATATTTATTATTAAGCACTTTACCTTTTATGAGGATACTTCCAGTGCAATTATTTTCTTTTTTTAGAGTTTTTATTTCATTAGTACATGGTTGCAGTACAAAATGATTACATTCCTCATGGTGAGTTGGTTCATGGACAGAACATATCTTCATTCTTATTTTTGTCCCTTTTCCCACTTCTCCACCATCTCTTGTTCCACTTCCCTTTTGCAGGAGAACTATCTCCTTTTTTCCTACATTTGTCTTTTAGCTTGCTCTTTATTTACATTTTGGGTTTCTCAGATAAGAGGAACCATGTGATATTTAAGTTTGCATGTCTGATTTGTTTCACTTAACATTATGATTTCAAGGTGCATCCATTTTCCTACAGATGACTCATGTTTATCCTTCTTTATGGCAGAGCAGTACTGCATTGTACGTTAATACATTTTCTTTATCCATTTATCTATTGATGGACATATAGGCCACTTCCAAGATTCAGCATTTACAAGTTCTGCTCCTATAAACATAGGTATGCCAGGCATGATGGTGCATGCCTGTAATCTCAGCACTTTGGAGGCTGAGGCAGGACAAGTACCATAAATTTCAGGCCAGCCTGAGCTACAAAGTGAGTTCAAGGCCAGTACGGACTATACAGCAAGACCTTGTCTCAAAACACGGAAAAAAAAAAAAGTAAAACATAGGTATGCATGTGTATCAATGCAATATGATGTCTTTAACACTTTCAGTACTATCGAGAAGAGAAATAGCTGGGTCAAATGAAATTTCTATTTATAGTTTCTTGAGGAATTGCATATTGATTTCCATAGTAGCTGAACCAGTTTACACTCCCATTAACTATGTAGAAGAGTCCTTTTTCCCCTTGTTTCCTCATTATGGCTTTGTTATTAATTTCTTGAAGATAACTATTTTTTCTGCAGTAAGGTGGAATCTAAGTATTGTTTTACTTTGCATTTATCTAATGGCCAGAGTTGTTGAATGAATATTTATAGGCCATTTGTACTTCTTTATCTGAGAAATGTCCATTCTTTTCCGTTGCCTATTGTTTGATTAGGTCTTTTATTTTGGGGGGAGTCTTAATTATTTTTCAGTTCTATGTATACTCCAGATATCTGTCCTTGGCCTGAAGAGTAGCTGGCAAATTTTTTTTCCATTCTGTAGGTTGTCTCTTCACTCTGTTGGTTTTTCCTTTGCTGTGCAGGAACTCTTTAATTTGTTGATTATTGATATTATTTCTTATGCAATTAGGGTTCTGTTCAGAAAGTTCTTGCCTACACCTATGTCTTTAAGAGCTTTCCCTATTTCATTTTCTGGCAGATTAAGTGTTTCTGTTTTAACATTTATTTATTTGTTTATTTTAAAGAGACAAGAACAAAAATGAAATCAAAACAACACAAAAACAAAACGAAATAGAATTCAAAAAAAGATGATAGGAAATTAACAATGGTTATTGTATTCCATATTATTATCTTCAAAGTAGTTGCTCAGATTACCAGATATAGACATGCAAGATTGTTTAAACAACTTGTTTTAACGTTTAGATCTTTGATCCATTTTGAATTTAGGTTAGTCCATGGTGAGAGATAGGAGTCTAGATTCATTCTCCTGCATGTGGATGGCCAGTTTTCCAGCACTGTTAAAGAAGCTGTCTTTCCTCCAGTGTATAGTTTTGGTCCCCATTTCAAGGATCAGATGGGTGAATGTGCCTGGGGTTGTTACAGCAACCTCTGTTCTGTTCCAGTGATCCACATGTTTATTTTTGTGCTAGTACCATGGTATTTTTATCACTGCAACATTTTAGTATATTTTGAAGTTTATTTTGCTCTTGTTGCTTAGGATTGTTTTTGTTTTTCTGGGTCTCTTGTGGTTCCATATAATTTTCAGAATTTTTTTCTCTAGGTCTGTGATGAACACTGTTGGTATTTTGATTGGGATTACATTGACTCTGTATATCAGTTTGCAGCTCTGGTCATTTTGACTACATTGGTTCTGCCTGTCTAAGAACAGAGCACATCTTTCCGTTTTCTGTTGTTCTCTTTGATCTCCTTCTTAATATTTTTAATTTTGTCCTTTTTATTTGTACTTTTAGTATCATATGTATGAGATCATTTCCTTATTTATGGTCACAATGATTTACATCTATGTTCTTTTTAAGAATTTTTTAGTCTTAGGCCCTACATTTAGCAACTTCTGAGACCCTGTCTCAAAAAAGTAAAAAGGGCTGGAGATGTAGCTTAGTGCAAAGGCCCCAGGTTCAATCCCCAGTAAAACACACACATGCACACACGTGTGCATGCATGCACACACACACACACACACACAACACACAATGCTTTTTAAAGACATAGTTCAAAGAAACAAAATTATACATTTAAAGTATAAAATTTAATGATATTTTCTTTTTTGTGACAGTGTTTTGTTGTGTTGCTGAGGCTGGTTTTTAACTGTACAGCTCAACTGAACCTCCTACCTCAGCCTCCTGAATGCTGACACTACAGATGTGTAGTACATCATCTGGCTCCAGTACTACTAACGTCACAGTTATGTGCAGTTGTCACCAGAGGCAGTGATTATAGCATAATTTCATCACCTCAAAAAGAACACTCTTTCATTTTGGCTACCATCCATTTGCCTTGCCCATTAATATGTCCTAATGAACACTAACATATTTACTCTATTTTTTAAGATTGCCTAATCTTGTTTTGTTTTAGGTACTAACAATCGATCTCAGGACTTCAAGCTTGCCAGGCAGGTGCTGCACCACTGAGCTAAATTCCCAGCCTCTAGGTTTGCCTAATCTTGACATTTCTTTTGTCTCTTTTCAGGTAACATAAAGAATTTAAGTATTTTTCCATGTGGTAGCATATAGAAGTACTTTATTCCTTTTTATGGCTATACAATATTCCACAGAATAGGTGTATTTCTGTTGATACTCATAAGCTGAAGAACATTTGGGTTGATTGTACTTTGGACTATTATTAATAATATCTACAATAAACATTTGTATACAAGTTAATGTAGGAATATATATTTTAAATTCTCTTCATATATATCCAAGAATAGAATTGCTAGGTTATAAGTTTACCATCGTTCAACTTTGTGAGCTATTGCTAAAGCTATTTCCATGATGGTTATATATATTTTTATGTTCCTTCTAACTTGGATAAATGTTGAATTTCTTCTCCACATCCTTGCAAAACACTTAAAAATTGTACCTAACCTATTGATTTTAACATGCTACCACATCATGGCTTTTCTGTTGTTCTCTTTGATCTCCTTCTTAATATTTTTAATTTTGTCCTTTTTATTTGTACTTTTAGTATCATATGTATGAGATCATTTCCTTATTTATGGTCACAATCATTTACATCTATGTTCTTTTAAAGAATTTTTTAGTCTTAGGCCCTACATTTAGCAACTTCTGAGACCCTGTCTCAAAAAAGTAAAAAGGGCTGGAGATGTAGCTTAGTGCAAAGGCTGCAGGTTCAATCCCCAGTAAAACACTGGGGATTTCCCTGTATTAGTCCATTTTCTGTTACTATCATAAAATACCTGAACCTAGGTACTTCCTAAAGAAAAAAGGTTTATTTCTCCCACAATTTTGGAAGTTCAAGAGCATGCATGAGAATTAGCTAGCTCTGGTGAAAGCCTTGTGGTGGATGGTATCATGGTAGGAGCATGAACAAGAGAGAGGAAGCCTGAGTGGCCAGAGAGAGTACATACTTTTATGAGAACCCTCTTGGGAACACAATGTGGAAAAAAGCAGGGGAAATCTGCTCTTTCTCCCCAGCTCCTGCCTCATGGCTTACAAGAAAAGAAGAATGAATCTACAGAGGTACAAGGAAAGCAGGGGACTCTGGAGACGGTCAGGGACAAAGCAGCAATGGAACAGATTGGTGGATGCTGTCTGCAGTAACAGCTGGTGTGTGACTCCAAGCCAAGCACCTGCCATATACCCTGGAGAGAGTGGTCAGATGCCATTCCAGAGATAGGCTGAATGAACCTGGGACTCAGAGCAACCATAGGTTGGCTCAATTCAGGGCTCCCAGTGTAACGCTCTCAGAGTGACTGGGTGAGAGACAGCTACTGGAGACAGCTTTGGTCAGAGAGCTGTGGTCAGGCCTACAAGAGATCAACTGAGGGGTTTAAATTGAAGGACACAGGACCGACCCTATTGGTCAGATGCCAGGCTCCGCTTGAATTGCAGTGAAGTTGAAAGTCACAGAACTGGCACCCTAACCTTAATCCTACTGCCTGCTGGTGACTACATCCAGCATGGATCTGGGGTCTGACTTCC
The DNA here is from genome assembly GCF_000276665.1 of Chinchilla lanigera. Lineage (NCBI taxonomy): Eukaryota > Metazoa > Chordata > Mammalia > Rodentia > Chinchillidae > Chinchilla > Chinchilla lanigera. Next base: position 4,757,231 of record NW_004955473.1, on the reverse strand, counting down.
TTCTTTATCTACCAGCATAAACAGGGAGAACACATCTTGGATTGGACACTGCCCCAAAGTTGTAGATTCTGGAAGAAAACTACATATTTATAATTACAGAGAAATTTCTTTTTTTTATTTTTGTTTATAAGTTTTGAAAAGCTTTTGGTGTGGGTGCATTCTTTTTATTTTTGTTTTGTTTTTGCTTTGTGCTTTTTTCTTCTTTCTTTTCCTCTTTTCTTCTTCGTGGGTTTCCTGAGGGTTGGGAAATCTTTTTTGTTTCCTTCTACATTATTTCTTATCTTTTTCTTACTTCTTTTTTCTTTATTTTTCTCTTCTCCCTTTTAATTTTTCTCCCTTTAATTACTTCTTTTTCATTTTTATTCTGTATATAATTTCTTTCTTTTTCTACCTCTTTTTCCTTTAGCTTCTATTTCTTGCCATTTTTTTTCTCTGACCTTTACTTAATTCTGTAAACATCATCCTACCGCTTCTCTGTCTTCTTTCTCATATCATAGAGTTTAAAGTTTCAAAGTTTCCTCTTGCATTTCTTTATGGAGAAATAAGATATTTCTTCTCAGAAAAAGGAACACCTCAAGAAATTATTGCCCACCAAACCAGCATTACAAAAACATTTCAAGGGTATCCTAGAAACAGGCAATGAAGCAAGTAACTCCAATAAGTCAAAAAGAATGGACACATATGGCAGGATGAGTAAAAGGGAAAAAAAAAGGAAATCGGCATCAGGAAAATAAAGCAACGACAGGAATAAGTCAAGAACTCTCAGTAACAACTCTCAAGGTGAATGGTTTCAGTTCTCCAAACAAAAGACACAGATTGGCAGAATGGGTCAAGAAAAAAAAAAGCAACAATGTGCAGTATACAAGAAACACATTTAAACTGGGCATGGTGGCACATGCCTGTAATCCCAGCACTTGGGAGGCTGAGGCAGGATGAGCCATGATAGTTCGAGGCCAGCCTGGGCCACATAGTGAGACCCTGTCTCAAAAAAAGAAAGAAACACATTTAATTAAAAAAATAAACTCACAGATTAAAAAAAAAAAAATCAAAGGATGGAAAACAACATTCCATGCAATGGGAACCTGTCAAAAAAGCAGGAGTTGCTATCCTAATCTCAGACAAACTGGATTTCAAGCCAAGACTGGTGAGAAGAGGCAAAGAAAGTCACTACGTATTTGTTAAGAGAATAATTCAACAGGAAGACCTAATAATTATAATATAGATAGATAGATAGATAGATAGATGCAGATATAGATACATGTAGACATATATCTCTGTCTCTGGCTCTATCTCTGTCTCTGTCTCTATCTCTATCTTTATCGCTAAATATCTGGCCCACCCAACTTCATTAAACAAACACTGATGGACATGAAAAATCAGATGAACACCAATACAGTTATACCTGGGGATTTCAATACACTGCTGTCACAAAGGGACAGATCAACTAGACAAAAAGCAAGAAAAAAAATACGATCAGATTGTAGTGCAATGCAACTAGGAGTCAGTGACAAAAAACACCACAGAAATTGCCAACACACAGAAATGAAATAATACCCACTTGAATAATCAGTGCGTCACAGATGAAATTAAAGAAGAAATTAGTTTCTACAAAATAAAATAATGCCAGTACAACACAATGGAACCTTTGGGACACAATGAAAGCAGTTCTAAGAGGGAAGTTTATAGCAGTGAATTTCCACATCAGAAAAACAGAACAAGCTCAAATAAACAACCAAATGATGCACCTCAAGGTCCTAGATAAACAAGAACAATCTCAACCTAAAACTTGTATAAGAAAGGAAGTTAAAAAGATAGGAGCATAAATTCATTAAATTTAGACCAGAATAACAATACAAGGAATTAATGAATTGAAGAATTTGTTCTTTGAAAGATTAAGCAAAATAGGCAAACCCTTAGCTAATCTTACCAAAATAAACAATGAAACATCGTACTAAATGGTCAAAAACCGAAACCTTTCACTCTAAAATCAGGAACAAGAGAAAGATGTCCACTATTACCACTCTTGTTCAATATAATTCTTGAAACATTAGCTAGAGCAGTTAGACAAGAGAACGAGATAAGAGGAATATAGATAGGAAATAAAGAAGTTAAATTATCATTATTTGCAGATGACATGATCCTCTCCATATAAGACCTCAATCCAAATACCAGTAGCATTCCTTACAGAATTAGGGGTAGCAATCCTAAAATTTGTATGGAACCAGAAACAGAATAGCAAAACCAATTCTAGGCAACAAGGGCAAGGTAGCTGTGATAAAAATCTGGGACATCAACTTATACTACAAAGCTACAGTGAAAAAAAAAAGCATGGACTGTTATCAGATTGCTTCTACAAAGTGGCTCACTAACCAAATATTACAGATTTCAGGGTTGTTTGCTTCTTGTTCTGGAGGTGGATTCCAGATTCTTCTCCTCTAGAGCAAAGAAACAAAACAAACAAAAAGCAGTGGAAAGTTTGTTTGAGAAAGTAAAAGTGAAGAGTGGGAGAGAAACTGGCTCTGTAGAGCAAGGTTTCATGAAATAAATAGGAAAAGAGGGTAAAAGCAAAGATGAAAGTGAGTGTATGCAGCTTCTGTGAAGCACAGTGTGGACTATTGTGGAAAGCTATGGCAGCCCTGGCTCTTCACGGCTGCTTTTCTTTTATGTGGTCTAAACCCGGAGGAAGCCTCTGAGAACTTCTACATCCGTCCTGCGAGGTAATACTGAGATCCCTCGCCCCAGGCTGACTTCAGGTCTCGTCCATCCTTTTGAAAACTTCCTCCAGTTTTTGCAAGAAGTCCATGTGCAGGGGTTAGGGAACTGTTTTGCGCAGTGTCCAGAATCTTGTAATTGACAGGTCATGCTTATTTTCCCAGCCAGTTTTTGCTCTGCCCTAATTTCCTATCTTAGCGTTGGGGGTGGGGTGGGGAAGAAACCAGCCTTGTGGATCAATAGAATAGAATAGACGTGCAGACACAACTCCAGGCACACTCAGCTACCATATCTTTGACAAAGGGGCAAAATCTTTTCACTGGAGGAAAGATAGCCTCTATAAAAAATGATGCTGGGAAAACTGGTATCAGCATGCCAAAGCTTTAACATAGATCTATATCTCTCATCACCACTAAACTAAAATGAAAATGTATCAAAGATCTAAACATTGGAACAGAAACAATCAGTTGGAAGACAAAATAGGTAAAACTCTTGAAGACATAAGGGTAGGCAAAGACTTTTTGAACAGATCCCTGGTTCCACAAGAATGAACAAATGGGATCATATAAAATTAAGATGTGTCTGCACAGCAAAGGAAACCACCCACAAAGTGAAAAGATAACATACAGAATGGGAAAATTTTTTGCCAGCTAACCCTCAAAAGACTAATCCTAACCCTAACTCAAAGAAATAGACACCTCAAATTGAAAGACCCAATCAAAAAATGGATATCTGAAATGAGTAGACATTTCTCACATGAAGAAGTAGTAAATATATGCGAAATATTTAACATTGCTAGGCATCCCAGAAATGCAAATGAAAACTACAATGAGATTCTATCACATTCCAACACTGAGATTCTATCTCACTCCAGAAAAAAGGGCTATAATCAAGAAATCATCCAATATCAAATGCTGGTGGGGCTACAGGTCAGAAAGGGAAAGAATCCTTCTTCATTTTTGGTGGAAGTGTAAACTGGTAAAACCACTACAGAAATCAGTATGAAGACTCCTCCAAAAGCTAAAAATAGAAATTCTCTTTGGCCCAGCTATTCACCTTCTAGGTATCTTCCCCAAAGAATTAAAGACATCATATCAAAGTGATGTATGCATACCTATGTTTATAACAGCACAATTCCTAATAGCTAAATCTTGGGAGCAGCCTATCCCTCAGCAGATGAATGGATAAAGAAAATGTGATATTTATAAATAGTGAAGTACATACTACTCTGCTATAAAGATAAACTTGAGTCATTTGTAGGAAAATGGATGCACCTTGAGATCATAATGTTAAGTGAAATAAATCAGACACACAAGCTGAAATATCTGATAGTTTCTCTTATATGAGAAACTTATTGTGTAGGTAAAGTGCAAAACAAATGATAGATAATAGGTGAAAGAGACAAAGAGAAAATATTATTGTACTCTGGCATGGACAATATATCTAAAAGTGTATCTTGATTTAGTATAATTGTCTTATGTGTTTTAAATGCTTTTTGGCCCATTAGTTTGGTTGTTAATCTGTATGTATGATAATTAACTTTATAAGAACATATATATAAATTAATATGAAGCTTGCAAAAAAGAATTGAGATATTTTATGTACATGTAGCAATTCCTTACAATGAATGTAATCATTATGTAGTGCAAACATGTACTAATATGAATTAAAATTTTAAAATTTAGAACTCTCTTATAAGAATTAACCAGGGTCCCATGACAACTACATGAATTTCTTCTGAGGACAGTGCTCCCAGTAACTTAAGCACTACCTACTAAGCTCTACCTCTTGAAGGTCCCAGTACCTCTTAACAATCACACACTGGCGACCAAGGTTCCAACACATAAACTCTTGGGTGGGGGACACCAACCATATCCAGACCCTAGCATCCCATGAGGATAAATATTGTTAAACATCTTCATGTGTGTACTGTCATTGGTTTATCACCCTTGGAGAAATATCTAAGTCTTTTGTTCATTTTTAAACTATATTTTTTATTATTTTTGTTGAGTTGTGAGAATTCTTCTAATACTGTATTTTGTGTAGTAGTCTCTTTGAAAATTATGATTTTCAAATACTTTCTTTCAATCTATGGGCTGTTGTTTAACTTTCTTGGGGGTGCCCTTTGAGGCTTAGACATTTTTATTTTCACGAAATAAAAATTATTTACATTTATAGTTCAATTTATTTACTTTTTCCTTTCTTGCTTTTGGTATCATATTTAAGAAACCATGGCCTTATCCAAAATCGTGACAATGTACATTTTTATTTCTTTTTAAAACCGAGTTTTGAATCTTGTATTTAGGTCTTCATCCCTTTTAAGTTGATTTTTTTTGTTTACAGTATGAGGTATGGTACAAAATCTTTTGCACATGAATAAATTCCCCCAGGGTCATTTGTTGAAAAGATTATTTTTTTTTTCCTGATTGAATGGTCATGGCATGTGGCAGCATATAAATATAATATTATTTAGCTCTAAAATGGAATGAAATAATGATGCATGCTACAATATGGATGAACGCATGATGTTCAGTGAAAGAAGCCATACACAGAAATATATTGATATATGTAGAATAGTTAAATCCATAGAGTTAAGCAGCAGGTTAGTGGGCACAAGTGGAGGGATGAATGGGAAGTGATTAGTTACTGAATATGAAGTGATTTGAAACTGCAGAGGGGTAGTGCTTGCACAGCACTTTGAAAGTACTAGATGCCACCGAATTAAACACTTCTAAATGGCTAATTGTATGCTACGGGAATTTCACCTTAAGAATAAACAAGAATGAAAAAAAATAAACAAGAATGGTAGAAAGTTTTATAGATACCTTTGTGTCTAACAATCTGCAGAGAATAAGTGTAAGGTTTTTTAACCAAGAAGTCCTAGAAGTGGGATATTCTTGCTAGGTGAAAGAGAATAGAAAAGATGTGCCATGAACTAAAGGATTCAACTGTTATTAACTAATTTTTAATATCATATTGTTCTTTCTAGTCCCAAGTGGACAGAGTTGTTATAGGAAATATGCTGGTGGGAATAATATTCCTCCATCTAAATGATACACACAAAGGCTGCATTAGAACATGAAAATATTAGCTTTTGTGCCAAATGATTGATAGATTTCATTCCAGCCCTTATTTTCTGAGTGCCTAATTTGCTCACTCAATGGTGCAGAAAGATGCCCAGCAGCCCCAATCTTCAAGGAATTCACAGTTTAATGAGGAAAAGGATGTATAAAATAAACCCGCTATGAACCATAATAGACATGAAGAATTTTTTCCAGTTATCCCCCTACAGGAGCTCTCATTATAAGGGATTGAGCAGATACCTATTTCTTCCTCTGAATCAGTTCTATGGGAAAAATGAAAAGTTGGCTGTCCATTACTCTTGAAAACAGACACTAACCCATCAGATCAGATCAGATGCCTCCACTTTGCCCGGGATTTCTCTCAAACTCTGTCAGTGAGCTGTGGAATCTTAGCACTCAGATGAAGCCTTAAAAAATTGTCAAATCCATCTGCCCATTCCACGTTTGGGTCTTTGGTATGATAAATGACCATTGTGCCTGTATCAGAAATACTAGATTACAAGGAACAGAAGATGCAAAACCTGCTGACCTAATCAATAAAAATGGAGCTGGATTCTGAAGGTGTCTGACTTAGAGCCTCAAAAATGGCACTAATGTCAGATTATTTCAGCCTATGCTTTGTGGAAGATTTCTTAATTTTAACATGGCTCTCCTTGTGGCTGGAATATGGCTGCTCACAGCTCCATGCTTCTCTGAGCAAGTGCTGAAAGAGAGTTGCCACTGAAACTCCTATAGAATATGAAAGAAAAGCTTTTCCCAAATTCCCAAGAAAATAACTATTCCCATTGCCCTCCATTGGTGCACGGACATAGCGAAACAATAGTGGGGGAATGGGACTATGCAGGCTTATTTACATAGGAATTATTCTAATTTGCTTATATAGGAACAATATGTTCCTGGAGAGTGCCAAGGTAGGGACGTGGCCACCAAGAAAAGGGAGAAAATACAAGGTCAGCCACCACAGGGGCTGGCACAGATCTTGATTTGGCCACCAGCATCATGGCAGTCTCTATACTCTAGCTGCAATTGCCTTCCCCACTGCACAACTCCACTTCTAAGGAAGTATTTCTGTGTCTTCCTCAGAATCTACTTCCCTATTCTCTCCAACCCAGAGTCTCAATGCTCCTGCTTTTTTATTAGTATGTCTGTGATACATAATAATGACATTCATTTTAGAGATTGGTACATATACATGCTGCATCTTGATCATTTTTACTCCCCCTGCCTCCAACACTCCCCTTTTCTTCCTTCCCCTGGTCCCCTTCCCATTTCCTCAGAATTTACTTCCCTGTTTCCTGTTATTTCTCTTTTAATTTTCTCTTTAAATTGTTTATATTTGGGGCTTCTCTTATTAGAGAGACCTTGCAATATTTACTCTTCTGTGCCTGATTTATTTCACTTAGTATTATGTTCTCAAGATCCATATGGTTTCCTACAAATGACTCAAATTTATCTTCTTTATGGCTGAATAGTACTCCTTTGTTTACACTGTATATACCACATTTACTTTATCCCTTCTTCTGTTGCTGGGTGTATAGCCAGCTTCCATAATTTAACTACTGTGAATTTTGATGCTATAAACATGGATGTGCTTGTATCACTGTAATATGATGTCTTTAATTCAGGAAGATGCCCAGGAAAGATAAGACCTAGGTGAAATGAAATTTCTATTTTTAGGTTTTTGAGGAATATCCATACTGATTTCTGTAGCGTTGTATTAGTTCAAATTTTACCAAACAGTGTAGAAGAGTTCCTTTTTTCCCACAACCTAGCCAGCAGTTGTTATTTTTCTACTCCTTAATGATAGCCATTCTTTCTGGAGTAAGATGGAATCTTGTTGTTTTGATTGCTTTTCTCTAATGGCCAAAGTAGCTGAGCACATTTTCATGTACTTACGGGCCAATGGCTCCTTCTTGCCATGCTGTTACTCTCAGAACCTGGCTGCTTCCTGCAGTTTATTATCCTGGATGTGCCTTCTTCCTCAGCAACATCTCTTCTGCCTGGACCTTACAGATTTTTACTGCATTCACTAACTCAAAAACAGATTGGCTGTCCTGGAGAGCTTCTTCTGTTCTTAAATTCGTACTACTGAGGTTTGTCTTCTTTCTACCATTTGAGATTGCTTCCTCAGGCCAAGTTCTGAACGTATCAGATGGTGGCGGTGTGGCAGAACCTGTCTGGTCTCCGTCTGTAAAATGAAAATGACTGTCCTCATCTGTTGCTCAATGACTTGCCCTGCCATGCAATTCTGTGGCCCCCAATCATATGATTGGAACTGACTGCAGATGTGTGTATGTGTGGGGGTGAGTGAAAAGAGTGTTTGGAAACTGGAAGTTCACCCAGCTTTGTGGGGTGTGAGAGAAGCTTTGCATTTTTTCTTGCACTGGGCTTACAACGATTTGATCAACTAGTTCATTTATGGCCAATGATGAATCCTTACCCCTACTCCTCCCTTCCCTGATGCAGAGCACCTATGTACTTGGCTGGTCCAGGGACTGCAAGCCATCATTCAGCTGGGTAGATGATCCAGTTGTGTCTGCAGCTGTCTCCTTCAGGCCCCTTTTCAGGAGTCCCTGAGAAGAACTAGAAGAAGGGGGTGCCAGGTGCCCCCTGCCCTGGTGGAGCAGGCCACTCCTGCCTTGGGGGGACACAGGCCTGCACGCATCTCTCCCCCACTCCTTTACTGAGGGGTTGTCCTCCAGGGTCCCTCTGGCTCTTCTGTGTCTGCTCTCTGGCCTCCCACTTCCTCCAAGCAGTTGTGTGAGCAACTTGGAGACTAAGGGATTAACTGGGGCTCTCCACCCCAGATGTGGAGGGCAGGGGGTCAGAAACACTTCAGGAAAAATGGTGCCCATCTGTAAAGTCCCACTGTTATCCCAGAGACCCTGTGAAGCACAGGGAACAGAGGAAGCTCGTGGTAGAGAAGTATAGAGGAAAGCCTAAGACTGCTCTTCTAGGCCAGGGGAACTACAATCCCAGTGGCTGCTTGTGGCTGGCGGGGGTGGGACAGGGTGACGATATTTCAGGGAAGGAGGCAGTCTGGACTCGTGCTACTTTGTACAGTGCAGACTCCGGAGTCTCCTTTACTTAGGAGAGCAGAGTGGGGACGAAGTCACCTGTCCCTGCTCCTACGTGCTCACTCTCAGTCAGAGGCTGGCCAGACGCAGGGCAGGGTAGCAAAAATGGGAGGTGGCTGAGCTGGGGAAGAAGGTAGCCAGCTGGGCCACAGCAGGACTAGTTGTCAGTGCATCTGTTTTTTTTTTTGTTTGTTTGTCTTTTTAAGACAGGGTCTCGCTATGCAGTTCAGGCTGGACTTGAGCTCACTTTGTAGCCCAGGCTGGTCTTGAACTCACAATGATCCTCCTGCCTCAGCCTCCCGAGTGCTGGGATTACAGGTGTGTGCCACCACACTGGCCCTGTTTTCTTTTTAATAACATGCCTTGGACCTACAAAGAAGAGCTTTCTGGACTCTGCTCCCCACCCTCGCACTGCTGGGGTCGTCCGGGTGTCTGAAGCCACAGATTAGCTCTGCTAGAGGCAAGTTGCCTGCAGTTTGCCAGTTCTGTCACTGCCAAGCAAGCTGGTCAGTTCAAATCTTCCATGGCTGTTGCCACTTGGCCAGGTGGAAGCTGAAGTGACTATTTCATCTGGCCTTGGTTCCGAGTGTTGCACCTAGATGCAGGGTGCCAAGATGGGGCTGAGACGGGCCAGTTGCAGGAACTGCAGCCTGACCCTCGAAGCACGGAGGGACACCTGGGGGGTGCAGGCCCTGGACACTGCAGGATCCAGCCAAGGCTGCTTTGGAAATCTAGCAGGGGTGGGTGTTAGGTGTTGGGTGCTGAACATCAGCTCGGTGCCCCTAACCTTACTCCACTCTATTGTACTTTGAGCTTCAGTGGTCTCTCACTGACTCTTTTTTCTCTGTTTTAGGACCTGCAGGAAGTGGCCAAAAAGGAATTCCAGGAGCAGCTCATGGGTGCTAACAGGGATCAGCAAGGAGCCGATCGCCTGCAGGACTTTAGTGCAGTGTGAACTTTCTGTGACATCTTGAGATTCTGATGAGTTTTACAAAGAAAGAAAGGAAAAGGAGAAGAGGGAGAGAGGGAGGAAGGAAGTAAAAAGAGAGGGAGGGAGAACAGAGAGTTGATATGGAGAACAGAGTGTTGATATAAAGGCAGCTTTAAAGTGCATATTTCAGGTTGGAATGCAGCTTCCCCCAAATTGGACATCTGAACTTCCATGTAATGGCTGGATTTGCAGATTTAAAACTGTAGTGCTAGCCGGGCATGGTGGCGCACGCCTGTAATTGCAGCACCTGGGAGGCTGAGGCAGGAGGATCGTTGCGAGTTCGAGACCAGCCTGGGCTACAAAGTGAGTTCAAGACCAGTTTGAACTGCATAGTGAGACCCTGTCTCAAAAAAACCAAAAAACAAACAAACAAACAAAAACCCCAAAATTGTAATGCTATAAAGATAACAATATACAATTGTTACTCGCCTATTATATTGTTTTGAAATTTTGTTCTACCTTTTTTTCACTTTAAAATAAAAATTTTTTAAGAATCTGTAATGCTGGAGTGGTCATTTGATTTATCTAGTCAAAAGGAAAACAGTGTAATTATGAGCCACCTTTTGAACCTTATTTTCACTAAACATTTAGGAATTTGGAATCTTAAATAAAAACAGTAATATTTTCCCAAATTCCTTTCCACTGTTCTCAACATGTAGTTGATATAATTTATGATACTTGAAAGATGTTAATTATAAGAAAGTTAGTTCAAAACTAGTTTCCAGCCCTTTAAACTATGCACATTTATGCTAAGGACAATTTTTTTTAACATGGAAGGAAATTTAATGATTTAAAATATGAGCTACCAGTGGCACAAGCCCCTGCCTAGCAAGCGCAAGGTGCTCAGTTCGATTCCCAGTACCAGGAAAAAAAAAATCCTAAAAATACAAGCTAAGCTGGGCGTGACGATGCACCCCTATAATCCCAGCACTTTGGGAGGCAGGAGGATTACAAAGTGGAGAACAGCCTGGGCAGTTTAAAACTTAGTAAGAATCTGTCTCAAATAAAAATAAGAGTAAGTATAAAAATAGAACTAATAAAGGTCTGGGGATGCAGCTCAGTGTGAAGGCCCTAGGTTCAATCCCCAGTATTGCACATGCACGCGCGCGCGCGCGCACACACACACACACACACACACACTGCCTTTACTTTTATTTATTTATGTATTTATTTATTTATCTATTCGTTTATTGCAGTGCTGAGGATCGAACCCAGGGCTTCCCACAGTGCTCTATTCACTGAATTGCATTCCCAGCTCTTCCTCTATTTACAATGGGTTGAACTTTCCTTTTTAAAAAATAACTTTTAAAAGCTCATAATTTATATAAACTTTTCAGAAAGTGTCCACTTTTAAAATATCATAAAGAAATTTGAGAATTAGTGTTTAGCACAATATCTGGAATTTATTAAACATTCTATAGTACTCATTTCCTTTTTACTTGTACCAGAAAAAGTTACAGCTTTTTTTTTTTTTTTTTTTTTTTCCGGTACCGGGAATCAAACTCACGACCTCACACTTGCCAGGCGGCCACTGTGCCGCGGAGCTAAATCCCCAGCCCCAAATGTTATGACTTGACTTTTACCTAAAAGAATGTTAACGACTCTTTAAAATTTTGGGAGCTCTTTGAATAGCACTTGTTTCAAATTTCCATCTCCTGAACCAAATGGACCCGTTATCATTGTGTGTGTCTGTGTGTGTTAACCAGGTCCTTGGGAATGATAAATTTTCGCCCTGATATTCAGCTATGTTACTGTTTTTTTAATGCTCAACAAAAGGCTCCGCAAGCGGAAGTGGGCATTTAGCTCAGCGGCACAGCGCCTGCCTGGCAAGCACAAGCTCATGAGATCTATTCCCTGTGCTGGAAAACAAAACAAAACAAAAAAAAGAGCCTCTGCAAGTTAGGAAAATAAAACACTTTAAAACTGGGAATCATTGGGACGGGGATTTAGCTCAGCGGTACAGCGCGTTCCCCGCAAGCACGAGGTTGTGTGTTCAATTCTTTTTTTTGTGTGTGTGTGTGTGTGTGTGTGTTCAATTCTTGATACCGGAAAAACAAACAAACAAAAAATTGGAATCACTGTATCAAACATTTTTTAGGATTTGGAAATTACTGGGAGAACATTTGGGCAATCTATGTTCTGACAGAATGCAGACTATTAGTGGAGAGGATGCTTCAGTTTCTGAAATCTTTAAAAGGAACAGTGATATTTACCTAACATGGTAGGTATGAAATCTAAATGAGATTATGTATGTCAAAATCAATAAATGTTAGTTTCTTTTGTGACATACTTTTCTTTTATTCTAACATTTTTGAGAACTATATATGTATATGTGTGTGTGTGTATATATATATAATTTTATTTTTTTGTACCGGAAATTGAACTCAGGACCTTAAGCTTGCCAGGCAGGCACTTGTGCCTCTGAGCTATATCCCTAGCCCAAGAACATTAATTGTGAAGTGATTTCCCAACCTAAAGTCTCAGCTACTTGGGATGCTGAGACAGGAGGATCACTTGAGCCCTGGAATTGGAGACCAGCCTAGGAAACCTTGTCTCTCAATGAATGAATGAATGAATGAATGAATGAAATTATTTCATTGAACATATTCAACTGATACTTAAACCTATATGCCCAGTGCTGTTAAATGGCAATAATTATTTTAATATGGCTATTATGTCATAATATGCTTTTGGTATAGAACACAGCATATACTCGGTTGGTTTTTTTTTTTTATATTGGAACTCGAACTTAGGACCTCATGCTTGCCAGGCAGGCACTGTGCCACTGAGCTAAATCCCCAGCCCTATACTTGTTTCTTAATGTACACAATTATTTAGTGACTATGCAATAACCAGCTGTACTGAACTAGAAATCTTCTCTGTCACGATGAATATATCTCACTGTATCTACTTCCCTGATTCATTATTGTGAAAATATTCTTTATCTTCCACCAACCTGACTTCCTCCCTTAATACTTCCGCTCTTGCCCTTGTGGAGTCCTATACTTTTGGATGTTTGCACTCTTGTTCTGGAGATGTTCCCTTGGAAATCATCCCCCACAACCCATTTCATTCATGAAACATTTACTAAAATTCCAGCATATTCTAATCACCGGAACTAGCTGGGCAAAACAAAAATAACCAGCTCACATCCTCTAGGCAGAGGAAGTGCTAAATATCATGGGAAAGGCAGATTACTTACTATAGAGTAAGTCCTATAATAGAGATGGACCAGAAAATAGTGAAAGCACAGAAACAGAAGCAATATTTCCTTATGAAACCTTCAAGGTTTAATTCATACCAATAAAAATGATAATCTGTTGTGTGATACAAGGAGCATATTTTTATGTATGAAAATATCTCCCATTACAGGAATGATCTTGGTCAAATGAATTATACTCTCAGGGCATAGAATATCACTAATGTCCAAATAAAGATCTCTACGGTTAAATATATTTGTATACAGTGTTACTAGGTTAAGCAAAATTAAACAGATTCATTGAATTGCCTTACTATCTCAGTCAAAAAACAGCCACAATTCTAAACCCTCTATTCTCTTCCATTAATCTATGCATCTATGCTTCTGGCAATATTGCCCTATCTTGAAAAGTGTAACTTTATAAATAAATCTTGAAATCATTTGGTGTAAGTCCTCTGACTTTGTTATTCTTTTTCAAATTTTTTTGTCCATTCTTTATTCTTTTGCAAGAAATTTAGAATCAGTTTTCAGTTTCTATAAGAAAGCCTCCTGGGAGTTTAGTTGATGTTCTGTTGATCCCATTGATCATTTTGAGAAGAACTGACATTGTCATCTTACTGAATCTGTCAAATCATAAGTACAGTATTTCTATTTTCTCTTAATAAATCCTTTGTAATTTTCAATGTATAAATATTGTGCATTTTTCATCAAATTTATCATTAAATATTTTATATTTTATGCTGTTTTAAATATGTGAAAAATTTAAAATCCCTCTATTCATGATGAATATATAAAAATACAATTGATTCTTGTCTCTTGATTCCATATCTTGTAACCTTATTAAACTCACTTATTAGTTGTAGTTTTTGTGGTACAGTGTAGGTTTTCTGTTGGGACACGTCATTCATGAGTAATGGGGGACTAATATTTTCCTTTACAATCTGCATGCCTTTTTTCTTGCCTGATTTCACTGGCTCCAGGTTTTTTACTCAGTATAATGCTGCTGAATGCATGTGAGTGGTTAAGAGTGGATAGTCTTGCCTTGTTTTTGAAGTTACGGGAAAAGCGTTCAGTCTCTCATTAGTAAGTGTGATGTTAGCTGTAGATTTTGTTTTTGTTTTTGTTCTTGTTTTTGAGACAGGATCTCACTGTGTAGTAGTTCAGGCTGGCCTTGAGTTCACTGTGCAGCTCAGACCAGCCTCGAATTCACAGTGATCCTCCTGCCTCAGCCTCCCGAGTACTGGGATTACAGACAAGTGCCACCATGCCTGACAGCTGTAGGTCTTTTGAAGTAACCCCTCACATTGAGGAAGATGTCTTCTATTTCTCATTTGCTATGAGATTTAATCAAGTATGAATGATGCATTTTGTCAAATGTTTCTCTGTGTCTTTAGATGATTATATGGTTTTCCCTAGTGAATTGCAGTAACACACTTTGATTTTAAACCTATTTTATATTCCTCAAAATCCTTGTAATCATGATAAGTTGTCTTTTTAAATATGTTTTTGGGTTTTTTGTTGTCTTTTTGAGACAGGGTTTCACTATGCAGTTTAGGCTGGCCTTGAATTCACTTTGTAGCCCGGCCTCGAAGTCTCAGGGATCCTCCTGCCTCAACTTCCTAAGTGCTAGGATTACAGGCCTGTGCCCCCACTCTCGGCTTATATTTTTATTTTTATTTTTATTTCTTTTGTTTTTGTTTTTTTTTCTTGGTTTTTCTCCGGTACCAGGAACCGAACTCACGACCTTGCGCTTGCCAGGCAGGCGCTTTGCCGCTAAGCTAAATCCCCAGCCCCCTCAGCTTATATTTTTAAATATGTATGATTAGATTCAACTTGCTAAAATTTTGTTAGGTTTTAAATTTAACTTCTTCAGGGGCATTGCTCTGTAGTTTTCTGTGTGATATCTGTCTGATTTTGGTATCAAGGTAATGTTTGCTTCATTAAATCCAGCAAATATAGACATTGAAGCAAGATGGTTGTCATTATCCTAATCACAGACATGATAATTCACTACCTTTTCTGTACTGCATTGGTTAAAAGCAAGTCATGAGATCAATCTACACTCAAGGGGAAGAGGATTATACAGGGCACAAATATCAGGAGACTGGGATCAGAGTTTACCTCCCACAGTATCTGTAGGATCTATAATTAAGGTCCCTGTGTTGCTCCTGATACTGGTTATTCATGCCTTTATCCCCTGATCAATCTGCCTATGGGTTTATCTATTTTATTGACATTCTCCAAGAACTAGCTTTTCTTTTCTTTTTTCTGTTTTCATTGTGCTTGGTTTAAATGTGTTTTGAATGCCAGACATAAAAGGTCAAATGTTACATGATTATACTTATTTGAGGTACTTAGAATAGCCACATTCATACCCACTGAAAGAAAAACAGTGGTTTCCAGAAACTGGAAGGGGAGAAGGGAAGTGATTATTTACTGGGTTTCTGTTTGATGTGATGAAAAAGTTCTGGATATGAATAGGGGTGATGGTTGCAAACATTGTGAATATACAGTATCTAATGTAACTGAATTGTGCACTTAAAATGGTTTTATAATGGTCAATTTTATGCAATGTATATTTTACCACAAAACAACCATGACTGCAAAAAATAAGGAGCCAGAATTTGTGTCGATCTCATAGAGTGCTGGGCTGAAATGAAACAAGTTGAGTGGAGTGTTTGGCACAGTGCTGGGCTTATACAGAAAATTTAAGAAAGAAAGGATAAACGCTTCTCTAATAATTTATGACTCTTTACAGATGGATTAGTCTTCCTTGGAGAGGAGATAATGAGTTATTTGCTACTGGAAGTGTTTAAGAGGAGACAGGACAGTTTCATGTGCCAAAAGAAAAAAAAAAAAACCCATAACAAACTCTCCTAGGTATATGGGGAAAATGTCGATTCGGATTTAAATAGGTCCTAGCTGGGCCTGGGAATATGCATTTGTAACAAGTTGCAGTGGATGCTGTTTCTGCTAGCTGGAACATGTGAATAGCAGGGAGCTAGGTAATTCTTCAGGAGAGATGTTGGAGAAGTTGTGTGATAATCCATTAGTGGACCTAGAGCATTTGTTTTGCTTTTAAAGTTTGTGATTTCTGTGCCATAGCTTAAATATTTTCTTATTCCAAGATGACATTTGTCATTTGAAAGGAGCTTTAAATTATACTAATGGCCAATTTATTATCATGCTTGCTATGATGGCCCCTCACCACGTGTGGCTATTGAGCACTTGAAACATATCTATTCTGAATTGAGATGTGCCAGGAGTATAAAATACATGAAAATACAGTATAAGAGGCTAAACAATCTCATTAACTTTATATTGATTACATGCTGAAATGATAATATTTTGGATACACTGGGTTAAATTAAAAAAATTAAAATTTAGAAAGGACTGTGAATGGAGGGAGATCATGTGGTGTCTGGAGGGTACAAAAGGTTGGAAGAGTTTCTTTCTTTTTGTTTCTTTGGTTTGATTCCCTGAGAAGAACATGAAGCTGATAGGAAAGATAAATGGAAAGGAAGATGGTGGAGTCCAGGGGCAGGAGGGAGTGGGTGGAGGAGGAAGCGAGGCCTTTGAAGAGGCCGCAGGTAAAATAAGGTTTATTCTATATTTGTACCATTATAAGAGACACAGAAAGACTGGAAGGAAAGACATGAAATGTTAAAGATAAGAAGATACATTTAAATTAAAAATGTTAAGGCTGATATCCAGGTAGTAGAGGTGATATATTGTGCTTTTGCTTTGTTTTGTTTTCATCTCTTCGCTTGAATTTTTTTCTTTTGTATTTTTCTGCCCTTCCATAGTTTCATAACTTTTAAAATCAGGAGACAGTATTACTATGAACAAAAGACCATAAAATTCATTTCGCAATGTAGTAGGACCATGAATTAGAGCCAGGTGTGGTGGCACACACCTGTAATCCCAGCACTTGGGAGGCTGAGGCAGGAGGATCCTTGGGAGTTTGAGACCAGTCTGGGATATAAAGTGAGCTCAAGGCCAGACTGAACTGCATAGTGAGACCCTGTCCCAAAAAGACAAAAAAAAAAAAAATTAAACCATGAATTAGAATAGCTGGGCTACTGACTCCACCCCACAGGAGAATGTGACTGGAACAGACATTACAAGAACTGTAGCATTAGCTTGTGTATGTGCACGGTGAAGACTAGAAGGAGGCTCTGAAGACTGCCAAGAATGGTAGTTTTTAGATGTTTGGATTTCAGGTAATTTGCATTTTCTTTCTTTTTACTTTTGTGTATAGTTTGTTTTATAATGACTGTGCCTTTTTATAGTCAGAAAAAAGAGATCTATTATAATTTTGAAATTTAGGTATAATCTTCATCACAGAAAGTAATAGTCTCTTCTCTGTGTTGATTAAACCCCATCTTAAACCATCACTCTTCTTCCTGGAAGAAGCAAGTGGCCATGTTGTGAGCTGCCTATGGACAGGGCCACTTTGCAGGAAGCCGCGGACAGCCTTGGGAGCTGAGAGTGGCCTCTGGCCCACAGCCAGCAAGAAACTGAAGCCTCAGGGCTACAGCTGCAAGAAAGTCAATTCTGTAACATTCGAGTGAGCTTGGAAGAAGCTATTTCCCCAGTCAAGGCTCACGATAAAAACAATCTGGTTGATACCTTGATTTGCAGCCTTGTGAGACCCCAGAACACAGTGAAGCGATGACTGGACTCCTGACCTACAAAAACCCTTGAGACAGTAGATGTGTGTCATTCTTGTCAGACTGTATTCAGGCATGACTCTTCCAGTGCTCAGTCTGTTTGTCAGCAGCAGCATTGTTATCAGTGCAAGACCCAGCTCAGCACTGCGGCTGCCCTCAGTAAACACAGGATGTTGTAAAAAAGATAAGATAGAGCATGGAATCTTCCAAGCGCTGGGACATCTGAAGATACACAAACATTTACACTTGATTCCTAGAGGACTTTGCCCACTGAGGCACGGGACATTTAGAGAACTTTGACCACTGATGTTTACTAAGGGCTTCCCACCTAATGTCCCTTGCCTTCTTTCAAGCCCTATAAGGAAGTGCGCCTGTCTTTGTTCCATCTGTAGATGGTCCTTTTGCCCACTGCCTGCCTGCACCTAAGTATTAAATTGTATGCCTCATTGCTTTCACAAAACCCTGTTGTGTAGTCTCTGCCTCGAGTCATTCTTTACAGTTCTAAGCTGTTGAATCTGTGGCAATTTTTAAACACAGCAAGAGAAATGTAATATATACTTTTATCAGCAATATGTGAGAATTTGAGATGCTTCACTTCCCTCCTCTTTGTATTGTTAATCCTTTTCACTCTGGTGGTGCTGGGTGCATATGATTTTAATTTTCTTGATGACTAATAATGAACATTTTTTCATATTGGGTATTTGAATATAATCCTCTTTCAACTACCTTTGAAATATTTCTCTCACTGCAAAATTGTGTTGCCCATCTCATTATTATTGAGATTCAGAAGTTCATTATATATACTGGATATGTGATTTTATGGAGTACAGAGATTAAAAATTTCTTCTCCCTGCCTGGAGCTTGTTGTTGCATACTTTTAATAATTTCTTTAATGAAAATTTTAAAATTCTAAATTTTCAAATGAAAACCACAGTTTAAGTTTAATAACTAGTCCTGGACACTGAACAGAACCTCAATTTCCACAAGTAGGGCGTTTGATTTTTAAGGAAATTAGAATATGCCACTCCAAAATATGGCACTTTGATGAAGTATTATTTTGAGTTAAATGCAATTGAGTATCAATTGAAGCAGAAAAAGTTCCCTACTCTTCTCTCACATATCTAAAAAAAGCAGGGCATAAATTTTCCTTTGAGGAAGCCCTTCCTCCTCATAGCAGGAAGAGGAGAGCAATTCTCACCATGGAAGATGGGGAATGGACATGAACATAAATTTACATAAACACTTCATACTAAAATAGCCTGCCCTTCCATTAGTTCTCTCCCTATATTTCTTCTTCACCTTCCCAGTTTTTCATCCCTTGAACCTGAAACCTTTTTCCCTTTTTAAAAAAGGTATTATGGTTTGGATCTTTTCATTTTTGTTTTGTTTTTGGTACTGGGAATTGAACTCACCACCTTGCACTTGCCAGGCAGGCGATGTGCCACTGAGCTAAATCCCCAGCCCCTATGGTTTGGATCTAAAATGACCTATAACAGGTCATTTTTTGAAGAGTCGGTTCAATCATGAGGATTCTAACCTCATGAATAGATTAACCCATTTATGGATTCAAAACTTAATGGGTTTGGAGAGCTAGGTTTTGTTATAAAAGTGAGTGTTCGCTTTGCTTTGTGGCCACCATGAAGTTTGCAAATTTCCTCTGTCATGTGCTTTTGCTATGATATACTGCTTCACTACAGGCCCCAAATCAACCTGGCCAAGAAACCACTAACTGAAACCTCTGAATCTATGAATCAAAATATATGTTGTTCCAGTTGTTTTTCTCAGCTATTTTGTTACAGTGATAGACATCTAATATAAATAGCATATAATCCACCTTTTTGAATTTTACTTTTCTGTGAACTCCTATGCATATAAATATTAATTAAAAGTGTCTTTTCTCCTGTTAAATTTTTTCTATTTAAAATGTGATTCACAGGTACTCTCCTCTTTAGCCACAGGCCCTAAAATGGTAGAGAGAAAGTTTTTGCCCCTTGACATCTAGGAGCAGGACATCCGGTGACTGGCAACACCAGAGGCCTCCATGGACAGATGCAGCAGTGGAGGGGAACAGTGGAAATGAAGGACTACACTAGCTAGGGTTTGTCATTTTCTAGGCTGTGTTCGATGATATTGTTATTGCTGATTGAACCACTTTAGCCAAAGTGATATAATTGTTCTAACGAGCTATTCTTTCTGGTATTCCAAGACTGAGATTGCCTAAGGGTCATAGAAAATACTGTGGGCCAGTGCCAAGGAACCAGGAGCTGGGCCAAGCAGGCAGCAACTTCTCATCCCCAACAAATTGAAGAGGTAGGATCTTGCAACAGACTCAAAACCCAAAAACCAACTACACCTGGAAGACACCTCTGAGAAGTAGTCATTTCCTAAGGGTTCTAAATACTCGCAATAAAGTAACTCATCGTAGGCAGTTTATAAGCATCATTCCAGGAATTAAAGTAATAAAAAGAAAAGAAAATGAGAAAACACTTAAATAAGATGAACTCCAGACATCCAGTTCACCAAAGGCAAACCCAGGGGACAATGAGATGGAACAATGTCAAAGCACCCACCTGGCCCCTCTGCAGTGGTAACAACAAAGCATTTGAATGAGGCTCTAAAAAAATCAAATCAGAAATAAGTTCTCAGATAAGTACAGAGATGGTGTCCACAGTGCAAACCTGACATCTTGGAGCAGAGTAACTAAGATGGTGGGATGTGTGGAAAGTATGCACTATGAAGACAGGTTGAGGGGATATCAAGCCTGTGGAAGAAAACATTACTGGGATGGATGATCTACAGAAGGCCTGTTAAGGGGAGAAAGAAGAAAAGAAGGCAATTAACATTTATTAAGTATATGCTAATCTCTTAACTCTGCCAGAAAGACTAGAATATTTAGTCTTCAGATTATGAAACTGATGCTCAGAAAAACTAAGCACTTTATACAAAGTCACTGTAGTGGATTGATAATTGGCGGTCAACTTATAACCCCAGCTGAACTGAGTAAGCACGGTGCTGGGTGTGGGAGGCCCACCTGGGAACTGTTGCCAGCAGCATAAGAAGCAGACCTGGAGAAGAAGAGAGACTTTTGGGAACAAAAGAGGCTGCTGGGAGTGGAGAAAGGCTGTTGGAGCTGGTAGAAGCTGTAAGGAGCTGTTGGTTGTTTTGGAGGAGCTCATCATGCTGGCTTTCCTGATGAACTTGGCTGTTTTCATCCTGCGAGGAGCTCGGGACCTTGTTGGCACTGAGAATGGTTTTGGTTCACTTTAGGGGAGCTCTGGTCCTCACTCTGAGCATCGCTTCCTGGCTCCAGAGGGGAAGTTGGTGCACTGCTGGTCTCCTAGAGAAGCTTGCTGCGTTAGCTTCCCTGATGGGAACTCGGCCATCTTGATCATCAGAGGAGCTCAGGACCTCACTGTTGCTGAGGATGGCTGTGGTACCTTTCGGGGCAGCTCTGGTTCTTCTGAGCGTCGCTTCCTGGCTCCAGTGCAGATCCCTCAGCCTGCTAGCACAGATCCTTCATCCTGCTGGCACAGACTTCCTAGATTCCACCACTGAACTTTGGGCCTTCCTAGCGCGGATCTGTGAAACAGGCCTGCATGAGACGTTGTTGTAAGCTCTGGGCCTCCAGCTGGATTTGTGGGAGGTATTATTATGAGCTCTAGGTATTCAGATAGACTCATGCAGGACATTCCTGTGGGATCCAGGCCCTCGGATGGATTCCTTGGTCTGTGTGTGGACAGATTTCCTGCACTCTTCTGTATATCATTCTTTGGGTGACTATTATAAATAACCTTACAAAATATGTGTCCTGTATTATATTGTGTTACCTTGCAAATAAGTCCCAAACCAGCACAGTCACATAGCTACAAAGTGAGGAAATTTGGCTTCAAATATATCTTTGGGCAATTCCACTCCGAAGTATACGTAACTCCAAGGACATAACACTGGTACTCAATCAAATGCTTGTATATGCATACACATATTCCTCCTTTAATGACCTACCTGTTTAATGATTTTGGACTTACAATTGAGGCATGCTGTTGAGACTTATGACCCGTTTTTTTTGTAAAATTTTGTACATCTTGATAGTAGAGCCTTAATGTCTTTTTTTGTAGACCATGTCTATAGAATACTGTAATTTTTGCTGATTATACTGTACAGTACTATAGTTTTATGTTCTGTTATATGTTACACTACTGCATTTGAGTTATGCAAATAAAAGCAAATTCATCAAATCGGAGTTTGCTTTGACAATTTCTTTGTTCTGAGTATTGTAATGTACATATGATATACAAATCCTCATTTAGCAAACAAGTCATTTAATGACCTAGTTACAGGTATGGAGCTTGTTCTTTAAATGAGGAATATCTGTATTCACAACAGAACTATTCACAACAGCCCAAAATTGGAAATAACCCAGATGTTCATGAATAGATGAATGGTTGGAGAATTTGTGCTGCATAAGTGCAATGGGATGTTATTTAGCCATAAAAAGGAATGAAATACTGATACTTGTTACAATTTAGGTGAACTTCAAAAACATACTAAATGGGATCGAGAATGTAGCTGAGAGGCACAGTGCATTCCTGGCAAGCATGAGGCCCTGAGTTCGATTCCCTGTGCAACCCCCCCAAAAAATAAGTGAAGTCAGACACAAAAGTTTGCATATTGTATGATTGTTTATATGAGACTTTCACAACAGCTAAATGCATAGACAGAAAGCATATTGGTGGTTGCCAGCAGTCCAGGGGAGGGAGGAATGGGGAGCAATTGCTTAATGGATACGGGGTTGGAAAATATTGGCTGATGAAAATGGTGGCACAATGCTGTCAATGTACTAAATTGTCCACTTTAAAATGGTTAACTTTGTATATGTCCATTTCACCTTAATTACTTAAAGAAAAAGTTGTTCTTGCTCGAAATATAGTCTTCTTTCATTCAGACCAGTTATCTCTCTGGGATTAGTAAAAAATGGAAAGCCCACTTTAGTTCAATACAAATTAAAACTTTCTAACAGAGTTATCTAATGGTACAGTGCGCTGACTTGTGCTGTATACTTAAATAAAAGTATTCTACCAAAGTAGACAACTGTCTATAGTAAATATTTTGGAATGAACTTCGAAGTTTCCTTCCAATGATTAGATTTCTTGATTCTATCCTCTTGAATAGTTGATATTTTAGAGGGATCAAAATTCAACCTTAACACTAGACTGTCAAACACTGGTCTTTGTGGTAGAGACTACAAATAATACAAGGTAATTTATAAGGAAAATGACCAATTTTGAGAGGATAAGATTTTTTTTTACATAACAGATTTAGAAAATGAACTCTAGGAAAGCAACTAAAATACAAATGTATTGAATGTTGTGTGTGTTTATAATGTTGCTTCCATGAATGCTATTTTTATTCATTTATTATAGAACTTTAAAAATCACCCATTTGAAAACAAGTTCATTTTAACAAGGTTTACCTAGGTGGTCATGGGCTTAGCTGGTGGTGACAGCAGCCGTGAAGGCAAAAGTTGTCCTGTAGAAAACCTAAGAGTGATTTGTTCATGGAGAGGGCCCAAATTCTACAAGGATGTGGAGTAAGCCGAGGTCACAGCTACACATACCACTCATCTTACCAGAGAAAGCATAGTCCTTTTAAGTAAGAAGTACTTTGAAGTTTAACCTCCCTTGTTTGGCTGCAAGAGACTCACTCTGCAGAGATCTAAATGGGAGAAAAATTCACATTTTGGAATGCATATACATTTCTTACATTATTTCTATTTTAAGTAAGGAAGTTTCTGAAGTTAACAGAGGCGTTAAGGTATTGAAGTTGACAGCCTGAGTTCTGAAGTCATACCTGAGTATGTTTTATTTTTTATTTGAGGCAGTGTCTTGCCATGTAGTCCATGCTGGCTTGGAACTCCAGCCTCAGCCTTCTGAGTGCTAGGATTCCAGGTGTGTGCCGCCATTCCCGGCTCAGACCTGAGTTTACATCTCACTTCTGTCACTTCTCAAATTATTGTCAACTTTTTATGGCCTCATTTTTTAATCTGTCAAAAGGGGAAAATAATGGTACCTGTCTTATAGGGTAGCTGTGAGCATAAAAAAACTCTTGGTATGACCCTTGGTACATGATAAAAACTCCATAATGTCAATTATTATTATGATATTGCCTGAAGAAATTTTTAAAAGAAAAAAATTTGAGATATCTGAACTAAAACGAGAAAGATCCTTTAGGGAAAAAGAAATTTTAAAATTTGCTTATTCAATAAATAAGGGCCGAGTGCCTTACACAGACTGACTCCCACTTGTAATATAAACAGTAAACCTTTGACTTTTTTTTTTTTTGGTACTGGGAATCGAACTCAGGACCTTGCGCTTGCCAGGCAGGAACTTATGCCACTGAGTTATATCCCCAGCCCTTAAACAGTAAACCTATTATTGCTCACTCTCATCTGAAAGAAGCCTTCACTTGAGGTTTAGAATTCGGTTGTAGTAGCCAGGCACGGTGGTGCACACCTATAAGCCCAGCATTAGGGAAGCACAGGCAGGAGGACTGTGGTGAGTTTGAGGACAGCTTGGACTACATAGGAAACTCAAGGCCAGCATAAACTACACAGCGAGACTTTGTCTCAAAAATAATCAATCAATCAATCAATCAATCAATCAATCGGTGTGGCTTATTGGCTAACGGTCTTGTCCCGGCAACTTTGCTGTTTTGACTTACAGCGGCCCTGGCCACTAAAACCAGGCACCAGGCTCTCACCTTGACGCAGATTGTGAGGAGTCAAGTAACTAAACCCCGTTACTAAACACCTCTCTTCTTTAAATTCTTTAACTTTCTACAGTCCTATTTTCTGTTTCCAATTTGCTCTTAAGTTTCTGCCTAAACCAACAGCTTCGAGTACAGGTTCTGTAAATTTTCATTCACTAATTTCTTTTTTTTTTTTGTGGCGGGGGTTGCTATCAGGACTCGAACTCACGACCTTGCACTTGCCAAGCAGGCGTTGTACAGCTGAGCTACATTTCCAGGCTTCAGTCTCTAATTTCTGACTTTGAAGAGGCGCTGAGGTTTACTTCTCTATCCTGATTTTCTTTCGGAGCCAGGTGCCTCGCAAAATTAAGTTCAGCCACTATTCCTCATTTTCTCACTTGTGTTTTAAGCATTTTGTCTTGCCTTCCTTTTTCCTACCCAGCGCACGCAGACTTCCTCGCTCCCTTGGCGCCCCCTAGCCTCTCCAGCCTTTCCCTCCCTGCGCCAGGGCTTCTCCAGCCCCCGCCCCGCACTCCGTTTGCTCCGCCCCTCGCTGCTCCCCCTCGCGCTCCTCCCTGCGCTGGCCCCTCCTCTCGCGCCGCGTGACTCCGGGGGTCCTTTTAGCACTGCCTCCGCTAGGTTTTTTTTTTTTTTTTTTGTCTTTTTGAGACAGTGTCTCGCTATGCAGTTCAGGCTGGCCTTGAGCTCACGTTGTAGCCCCGGCTGGCCTCGAACTCGCAACGATCCTCCTGCCTCAGCCTCCAGAGTGCTTGGGATTACCAGCCTGCGCCACCACGCCTGGCCTTTGTACGTGCCAGGTAGGTGAGTAACGCGGTGACAGCGACACCTCTGCCCCCGCTGGCGAGCACAGAAACTGCAGATGCTGTCAAATTCTCACGCCTTAGCGCCCTTCCCCCGTAACTCCCGAAAGTCAGGTTGCCCCCCTGAGCCTTTGCGGCCGTTCCCTTTCCCGCCCCTGCAGCCTTCCCGAGGCCCACCTTTGGACCCGTGAAGCTGCCTCTTATTTCGCGCCTTCTTTTTCAGTCTTGAAGGGGGCGGAGGCCGTTGCCGAGGCGACACCTTGGTTACTTCCGCTGACAGCAATGCTTCCGGGTTGGCGTTGCGGTGGCGTTTCCGACTGTGGCAGCCTCGGCTTCCCAGTCGTCTGCGGAGCCCGAACAGGTGAGGGGGAGCTCCTGGACTTCCAGGCTGGGGAGCGGGGCTGGGCCGCGCCAGGCCGCGCGGGGCCGGGCTGGCCTGGTTCCCGGCCCTGGGCGGGGCTTAACAGTCCTTTGATCTCTCTCCCCTCAGTCCAGCCCCTTCCCTGTCTTTCACTCTTCTGGCAACGGTGGTTTTACTTCTTCGATTGAGCCCTGCTTCTTCGACCCCCCTGGGCGGCCGCCTCCTTCAGGCGCCTCCAGTCTCTCCAAGAACTCGCTCGACAGCTGAGGAACTGGCAAGATCCTGCTACCCAGAGGGTGAATGGGTATCTTTCCTGGAATAATCCTAATTTTTCTAAGGGTGAAGTTTGCAACGGCGGCCGTGATTGTAAGCGGAGTAAGCAAACACCTCCATTGTATTAGTGTGAGGGATGCTGTTGAAAGAGGGGCCCCTTCAGTTTCTCCCCTGCCGCTCCTGATGGCAAGGCGTAGAAGGCATCTGTTAAAATGCAGTTCAGTTACTTGATTGGGATGACAGTTATTATCAACATGAAATAGTTGCTCGGTCAAGGTAACGGCAGGGACATTTCTAGTTTTCTGTCAGGCGATAGACGCTTAGAGTCGTCATGAACACTTCCCGCATCTTCGTTCCCTGCCCATTACTTAATGGTGTGCTAGCCTTTTGGTCTCCATTTCAGAAATTCACCCCTAACCTCACTGCCAACAAGCACCCTTACCTGCTTTCCTTCATACCACCCTAAACCAGCCTCGCTGTCTCAGCTGCTTGTCAGCCATTGTACTTGCTGCATCTATAGTAGGCTAATTAAGCTTGGTGGATTTCAAGTAACTTCTCTGTGAAAATTTTATAGCGCCCCCCATACACCTTTCAATATAACCTACTCCATATACTGGTGTTAGCTGACAAGTGAATTCTCTGTTCAAGTTGGTTTCTTCATTTGCTTCTCAGCACAAGCCATATCGATGCCTGCTTCTACAGCCTGTGTTTATTCCCACGCTTGAGTCTGTTTATCCTGTCACCTCCCCTATTTCCTCCCTTGCTTGCACCTATTCGGAGTTAACCTGCCTTGTATCAGGGGCCAGTTTAAATTCTCTCACCTCCACAAGCTTTTTCAAATTATTCCAGCTCATGCTGATTGTCTCCCTTCCCATGCTCTTCTTGCTCTTCTAGGTTGTCGTACATAGGTTAGCATTTAACTTTAATGAAGTACAGTACTTTGCTTTTTTCCACCAGATTATAAGCTCTTAAAAAGCAGGTACCATATTTCACACAACTTTCACCACTGCTCCATCTCCTTAATTACCCAGGAAAACTAGGTTGAATGGCAAATATTGTCTTGGTGTTAGAACATATTTCTATGTTTTTAAAAAACATTATTATTGCAGGTGTGAACATTTAGTATGCTTCCAATAAATATTTGTTGGTTCTCCATTGTTACCTTCTGAATGTGAGACTCTAATACCTCCTCTTTCTTGAAGGACAGAGAGAAAAGCACCCATAGTTTCCTGACTAGATCTTTGGAGTAGTGTAGGGCTATTTAAATTCTATTGTGGAACATTTTCACTATTCGATTATCAAATATTCTTCAGAACTTCAGAATACATGTCTGTATTTTAAAGATAATTTTTATTGGATTCTGTATTCAATAAAAGTATTTTAGGGTGCTATATTTCTATTTTAACTTACGTGATTTCTCTCTTTTTATCCATATCTGGGGTTAGCCCCATCTCCCCTCAAGTCAGTCATTTTAAGAGAAGTTAGGGTATTTGACACAAATCTGCAACCAAAGCAAGAGAAGAAGATTCATAGGCAGAACCTATCTGGGGATCAGGATAATGTGTACAGGGTGTTTAGCATTGACCAGGTCCAGAAAGTTACTTTTCTGGTTTTTCCTGAAATCTTTTTATAGAGAGGTTGAATATGAAGGTAAAGGAGATCACACTGGAAAAACAGCTATTTAATGGATGTGCACTCAATTCTGTATAAGCTATTCTTAGGATTATAAAAAATATTGTGAGATATGGTATCTGTCTTCAGGGACCTTACTTGGTCAAGAGAGAAAATAACATGGTGCAACTAGAAGGTAAACCTCATCCAAGTTTTTATTTTTGTGCCTGAATTTAAGAATTGAAAGTTTAAAAAATATTGCATGGCCTTAGAATGGATGTGACATAATGCGCATGCATGTATACAGCTTTATTTAAAAGATTCAGGTAGCAGCTCAATTTAATGATTCAGTAGTGTGATACGGCCCCTTAAAAAGCAACTGCAGCCGGGCATGGTGGCACACACCTGTAATCCCAGCACTTGGGAAGCTGAGGCAGGAGGATCATTGCGAGTTTGAGACCAGCCTGGGATACAAAGTGAGCTCAAGGCCAGCCTGAACTGCATAGCAAGAGCCTGTCTCAAAAAGACAAAAAAAAAAAGCAACTGCAATTTTCAGTTGGAGTAACTGAACAAAAATATATAGAATAAAGAAAATAAACAGGGATATTTAGCCTGATAAGGATAAGATTTAGGAGAACATGGTAGCTTTCTTTAAATATCTGAAAAACTGCCCTGGAGAAAAAGAATACATTTGCTCAATATTGCCTCCAAAGACTGGGTGAAAATTAAAGAAGACAGACTTTTGGCCTAGTGTGAGAAAGGATTGTTAAAAATGAGACTTGATCAAACATTATACAGGGTTTGTTTGCAATACAGTATTCTTTTCTAAGTAGTAAAATAGGTTTAACTATCAGATACCAGTAGGGCAGTGATGGTAGTAGTGGTATTGGATTTGGCCAGTGGTTCCTAGACTTGAATTTTAGGGCCCAGAAATATAGTTAAGTTTATTTTGCCAAGTAATGACACTAAGCAAAATCAAATACCAACTACTGTTACTTCATACAAGAATATTTTTTAATGCTCCAAGAGTAAGAAGAATATGAACTAATAATTGGTAGTAGTTTAAATTAAATACATTTAGCTGAAAAGGGCCCTGATGCCTCTATTTTTTTCATATCAGCTCAGAATTGTAAATTGCATTAAGGAACCTTTGGTCTCCCTGCTATGACTCTGCACCCTCCTTTTCACTGATTCATTATTGCTCTCTGAACTCTGAGCACATCTTCATTAAAAGGCTAGATAGCATGTAGTAAAGTCTGATAGAGTGAACTCTAAATGAGAAGAGTTGAAAGAAGGAAACAAAGTTCTGGGGAGAAGCATAGGAGCTGTCTGCAGTATTTAAGAGTATTTCAAGAAATCTTTAAAGTTGTCAATGGAGAGTGTTTTTTTTTCCCCATAAATTCAGGGGATATGCCATGGTCCTTCTTTTCTATCCCTATTCTTACACCATGTGTGTCACATTTTACTATTAATTCTAATCTTAAAATGTAGGCATAGCTAAAAATGTTGAGGTAGTATTTAGTCGAAGACTTATTTTGGGCTGCAACTGACATATTATCCAATCGTATTTTGTTTTTTAGAATTTCTTTCAACAACTTTTTCTTTTCTTTTTTTTTTTCTTTTTTGGGTTTTTCTCTGGTACTGGGAACTGAACTCACGACCTTGCACTTGCCAGGCAGGTGCTTTGCCGCTGAGCTAAATCCCCAGCCCCTCAACAACTTTTTCAAAAGAGCTCTCTTCCACATTCTGTATATAGTATTCTTGAAGTGTTCACAATTATTTTTGTGGCCTATAACTAAAACATTCACCTGCATGTTTGATATAGAAGATTATTCTTTGCTTGAAGAGAATTTCTTATGTAGAAACAAAGCAAAACCTTATTTCTAATAAGAGATTGTGACTCACATGTGCTAACATCAGATTGGCAGTGGGGAGGTGGGCAGCAAGTACTGTCTGTTAAAATGTAAATTTGGACATTTAAACTTTGAGCAATGTAATGATAATAGTTACTGAGCTAAGTGTCGCACGTATTTCTAGGTATTTTACATATATTATTTAATTTTACAATAACTATATGATGTATTTTTTTAATTCTCATAGTCAGGTAGGCATAGAGAGATTAACTTGCCCAAAGTCACAGAACTAGCAAGAGGATTTGAATTTAGGTAATCTGACTTCAGAATCTTCCTTCCTGACCATAAACCACTTGTAGTTGCTCCTGAAATTCAGAAGTATTCATACTGTGACACTCTGAAAAAGGGATGTTGAAAGGAAATCTGAGAACCCATTCTCAGAAAAGTTAGTACTTTCAACTGGACTGGGATTTAGCAGATGATGCCTAGAGCTTTAGTTCTTAAGTGTGCAAATATCAATGTTATTTAGAAACTTGCAACTTCTCAGAGACAGACTTACACCATCAATCAGAAGCTCTGGGGGACAGTCTACCAGTCCATGTTTTAATACACATTCTAGATGACTGCGGTACAATTTGCTAAAATCTGCTAAAATTTGAAACCCATTGGTCTATAGGCCAGAGCTGTGGACAAATCAAATCCAAGAGAGAAGGGCTGGGAGTAACAGAAAAAGGGAAGAAAGCTAAAAGGATTGAAGATGATGGGCCTAACGGGGGTGGCAGAGGGAAGGGAAAAGGAAGCTGGGAGCAGAAAAATTATAAAAGAACTCTTTGTATGTATGTGTTTTTAAAAGGCTAGGGAGAAGGAAGGGGAGATCTACTAGATGGATGCATGTTAAAATATCAGAGAGAAGAGAGATATCATTCACATTGCTGTCATTTGTCTGTTGACCAGAAGGAATGTATAAGAGCTACTCTGCTCAGCCTGGGCCTAGTGAGAGCACAGAGTTGTATGTAGCTAGATACAGGTCTTGGATGAACTCCAACCTTAAAGTTTAGTGGAGAGATGAGAGGACAAAGAACACCGGCAGGTAGTGATGTGAACCTGTGCTTTGCACCCAAATCAAGCTAACTGAATGCCATGAACTGCTTTTATGAGATGCCTTAGCTCATATCATTTGAATTCTGGGTTCCTTCCCTTGTAATTGTCTAGTTGTATTCTAAGTTGAGTGTACTGGATGGAGTGAAGTCTTGTTTGGGTGGGGATGACTAAAAAACATTGAAGAAACTAGAGAGAATGAAGGGCAAAAGGTTTATCTTTGTATGAATCACACATGTACTCCTACAGAATGGTAGTAAAGAAGAGATTCATGATCACCTGCACCCCTCCATTTAGTGTCATTCCACTTGTGGAATTTTTCCTCTACATGTTTTGTTTGTCAAGTTTATTGATCTAAATTATATGTTCAAATGCTAGCAAATGCTCCTCAGTTTTGTGCATTGTTCTGATTTGTGTTTGTTTTTAGCACCAGAGAAGTACCACTGTAAGCCATGAGATGTCTGGTCTGAATTGGAAACCCTTTGTATATGGCGGCCTTGCCTCTATTGTTGCTGAGTTTGGTAAGAATGTGAAAAAAATGACAAGTCCACATTTTATAATATAGATGGTGTGTGGTGCAGTTATTTTTGGTGAAAACTAGAGAAAAACAATAAGCTTTCTCTGTTTGTTTTAAAAATTATTATCTCAAAGATATCAAATAATATTTCTGAGAAAGTACCATTGTACAACAAATGAAGTGAAGAAAACCATCGGTCCACCTTTGGAAGCTTTTTTGCGAGTTTAGTGATTTGTTAATTTGCTAGGCTTAAGTAATGTGTGTAAAAATGTAGAAGCAGTTGGATCTAATAGGGGTTTCTCCTGTGTTCGTGTACTAATGAGCTTTCTTTTATGCTGTTGGTTTATAAGTCTTTTAGTAAGAATCCAAGCTTCTTTTTAAAACTTCTGTCTTATTTTAGAAGAACACTAACAAAATTGAGTAAGATTCTTCTCTATTTGATTTTAATTTTGAAATATTTTTAGAATGTAATTTTTTCATCCTCCAGATTTTCTCTTTGCTAAACTAGTTGTGACTACAGTCTACCACTTTTTGTACTTTCTTGGCGTACCCTCCGGTATGCTTGTATCTAGGTAATAAGTGACGAGAACTATGTAATCACCTTGGTAGTTTTAGACCTTGATATATTCCTTGGAATATATTTTGTCAGTGTTATAACTACTTTTGTGTGTTGAAAATAAGAAAAAGTGGTTTGTTTAAGGAATTTTACCCTCGAAGCATTTTGTTACTATTAGAACTAAATTATCTAAGGAATCAGGACTAGTAGAACCAAATAGCTTATTATCATTATCTTTTATTTTTTATAATCAGATAAAAAAACCCACAAATGTTTCAGCAGTGTATAAGAGCGCCTGGAGCAGCAAGCCTATGATTTCCTGTTTGTGAAAATTTGAGGACATTTTAAGAGGAGCGGTGGGAAGAGTTAAAGAATGTGAGCAAGAGACTGATAAAATGCCGCATTGAGTGTTGTAGATTAAATTAAGACATTATTTTGCATTTACAGTGTATTAGAATCATCTTGAAGCACTTTATATATCACAGTGTCAAGTATAGGATGGGCTAAATTGTGCTGCCTAGGTATAGTATACTACATTTCACTTTACAACATACAACTCTTATCCTCTGGCAGTGGTATTCTATTAGAGATCATCAACCATTGACTCTTTGGAAATACTTAGAAGTGAGTGTGTTCCTTTATAGGAACTTTCCCCGTGGACCTTACCAAAACACGGCTTCAAGTACAAGGCCAAAGCATCGATGTTCGCTTCAAAGAGATAAAATATAGAGGAATGTTCCATGCCTTGTTCCGAATCTATAAAGAAGAAGGTGTATTGGCTCTATATTCAGGGTAAGACTGGATTTTTTTCTTATATCATGAATGGAAAAGCTTCTTGAAGAGAGTGTGTTTTTCAACTGTATAATAGTTTGTGCCTTTATAGTCACCATTTCAGCATGTAGTTCTGTGTTGATGGGCCAGTTTTATTTTGCTGGGTTACAAGCTTTAGATTTTGTGTTTAGTTGGTTGTAAATGATACGTGTTAAAATGGGTATATCATTGCAGCTAAGGCTTTCTCTTGGTTTATCTTCTTCCAGTTTCCTAGGCCATCATAAATCTAAGCTACCAGTTTATTGCTCAGAGAATGGAAATCATTTTTATCATTAACCTGTGTTAGATTTATTTAAAAGATAATTTTTCTGGAGAAAAATATCAAATCATCATCCTGAAGCAAGTGATTCATAGATAATTTGTTTTACCTTGTTCTTCATTAGCATGAATAATCACAAGAGATTTTTTTCTGATAGCAAGCAATAGAGTAGGAAATATACATATTTAACTATATCATAACCACTTAAGCTGTTGCTTTCTATTAATACTTTCTGTATAATTCCTCAGTTTGCAGGAATCTCAAAGGAGGTATGAGTGAGAATGTTTCCAGTTTATGAGCTGAACTTAAATAGGTTGAGATCTTGGCCCTAGTACCTCCTTGTACGAGTAAAGGTATATCAGGCGTAGAGGTTAGTTGTTTAAAAAAATCTGTGATGTGGGTAATAGCATATAATTCTTTGTGTATGTTGCTGGATTCAATTTGTTAATAGTTTCTTAAAGATTTTTAAATGTAAGTTTTTTTTTTCCCTTTTCTATGGTACTGGAGATTGAGCCCAGAGCCTTTGCAATGAGCTACATCCTTAGCCCTTTTTCAATTTTTAATTTTCAGAAAGGGTCCTGCCAGGCTGGACTTGAGCTTGTGATTCTCTTGTCTCAGCCTGCCAGAATGCTGGAACCATAGGCATGTGCCACCATGCCTGGCCTCCTGTAGCATTCCTTTTTTCTACTATTTTTGTCGGGTTTTGGTACTAGGGTAATGTTAGCCACAATTAGTTGAGAAGCATTCCTACGTCTGTTTTCCAGAAAAGATTGTGTAAAATTCATGTTAATTGTTTAAACGCTTGGTAGAACACCTCAGTGAAGTTGTCTGGGCCTGAAGATTTCTTTTTTTTTTTGTTTTTTTATTTTAAAAATAAAAGGAGGAAAACATTAACAGACAGACAACCTTTCACAAAATAGCAAAAGAACAGTACAGATAATACAGAGTTACAAACAAAGTGGTAGGAAATTAACAATGCTTCTTGCATTACGTATTGATATCTTCAAAGTGGTTTCTCATGAAAACAGATAGAGACATGCAGTATTGATAAATGAAGGACTCATTGACAGTTTCTTTCAGCATAGAAATGGAAGACAGTAGAACAACTATGTTTAGGAACTTTTAAGTTATGAATTTGAATTCTTAAATGTGGTCTCACTCTGGCCACTATGTCATATACTGGGTTGGGTTCTGGGGAGTTCCTCTTTTAGGGTTGCACACTGCTAACTTCTTGTATCTTCGAGAGAGCTCTCTGGGTTCCTTTCTGTAAGGACACTAATCCCATTCATTGGTTCAGTCTGGCAACCTAATTACATCTCAAAGCCCCTGCTTCCTAATACCCTCACTTGGGTTCAGGGTTTCAACATGTGACTTTGTTGGCAGAAGGTAGAAACAGTTAGTCCATTGCAATGGCTATGAGATTTACTCAGATTATTTATTCAGATTATCTGTTTTATTCGATAGTTTGTGATTTTCAAGGCATTAGTCCAGCTCATTGTTAGAGTGCTTGCCTATCTGTGCAAGTCCTTGGGTTCAATCCTTAGTACTACCAAAACAAAAAACAAAAAATAACAACTACAGCAAAAAACCCCAAAGCATTTTGGCAGGGTGTGGTGGCACACATCTGCAATTCCAGGAGGCTGAGGCAGGAGGATCACTGCAAATTCGAGGCCAGCCTGGGCCACATAGCAAGATCTTGTTTCAAAACAAACAACCAAAAAAACCAAGAAAAAAGTGTTTTTTCTAAATTGAATTTATGAACATCAAGTTATTTATGCTATTCCCTTATACTTTTAATTGCTGCAGGATTTGTAGCCCTATTCCCTTTCATTCCAGACACTGGGGATTTGTATTTTTCATCTTTTTCATCATTGTGAATCTTGCTAGAGGTTATCCATTTTATCCTTTTTTTCTTTCTGGAGAGCCAACTTTTTCTTTCAGAGGTTTTTATTTTTGATTTATTGATTTATGCTCTTTTTTATTTTCTTCTGTAAGCTTTGGATTTATTTTCCTCTTCTTTTTCTAGTTTCTTCAGGTAGGAACTTCGATAACTGATTTGAGACTTTCCTTTGTTTCTATTGGAGGCATTTTTTTTCCCAGTAAATTTCTCTCAGCACTCTTGGCTGCATCTCATATATTTTAATAGATTGAATTTTAATTTTCATTTAGATCTGTGTATTTTTAAACTTTCCTTTGAGACCTTTTCTGACCAATGGATTTTTCACAAGTGTTTTGTTCAGTTTTCCAATGTTTGCTCTCTTTCCCTTTTTCTAGTTTGATTCCATTGTAGTTAGAGAATACACTCTGAATTCGATTCATATAAATTTGTTGAGGTATGTTTTATGACCCAGGGTATGTGCTATTTTGATCAGTGTTTTGTGGGTGCTTTAAAAATGCATATTCTGCTGTCGTTGGGTGGAATGAGATGAGTAACAGAAATGAGTAGGCTGCTTAGATATGTATAATCTGCAAATGTACCTTGAGTAAAAGTGTTTTCTTTCTCTTTTATTTGGGCAGTATTGCTCCTGCATTACTGAGACAGGCATCGTATGGCACCATTAAAATTGGGATTTACCAAAGCTTGAAACGATTATTTGTAGAACGTTTAGAAGGTCAGTATACTCACTTCTCTTTTATGGTGATCCTCAGAGGGATTATTGGAATTGTGCCTGAAAAGTGATGCCTGGAGAATGGAGGATAGTCACTGCAAGAACAAAGTGAGCTTGTACTTAGCTAGGACAAATCCTTGCAGAGATGATGTATGGGTTACAGTGATCTGCTCTTCCAATTTGTCCTGTTCCTATCAATAAAGAAGGGTTCCTGCTTGGTGTGGTGGTGTATTCCTGTAATTCCAGCACTCTGGGAGGCTGAGGCAGGAGGATTAAAAGTTCAAGCCCAGTCTGGGAAACTTAGGGATTTAATGAGATCCTATCTCAAAATAAAAAAAAAAAAAAATGACTGGGGAATATAGCTCGGTCCAAAAGCCCTGAGTTTAGTCTGCAGTACCGTTAAAGAAAAAAAGGGGTTTCTGATCATCCCAGAGGAAGCATAGAATAATAATGTCCAGAAAGTTAATGCTGTCCTCACCAATAAGGCATTTTGAATGATAGGGCATTTTCTAGCTGCCAATTTTGTGTTTGTTAGGTAGGTTAACTTCAGGCTATTAAGCTCTAGATTCTGATGTACCTATGGCTACCTCACCCACAATTAGCATTATCATATGTCTACTTGCTGCTCAGCATTTCCAGCTTGATATATGCTAAATGGTCATTTTATCACAGGCCTGGGGCTGTCGGATGGTTGGGGACAGCTGGAGAACCTTTTGGTTAGTAATGTCCTTTGAATCTCATTATTGTCCTGAATCAGCTTTTCTGGAGCTTTTTGGATATACTGAAGGTTTCCCTTCCACCTCTTCCTAAAAGAATTTCCGTTCCTAAATTCTTAACTTGAGTTTACTTACCTTGTGTTTGTAGGTTCTTCATGGTGAGGAGGAGTAGCGAAGATTGAATTTTTCTTGTAGAACAGTATGCTCTGTAGTTTCTGTGTTCTTTCTTCAAGCTGGTGGAATTGGTTCTAAATGATTGCTCTCCAGAATGAGGGTGTGTAGCTCAGAGTCTCTACGCTTGCCTAATATGCTGAGGCTCTGGGTACAGTCCCTAGCGTTGTGTAAATAAACAAATAAATCACTGCTTTTTCACATTTGACTACAGAAGCCTTCTGTAAATAAATAAAGGCTAGAAGAAATCTAAGACCATTCAAAGTTAATACTTAGATATTAAGATATTCTATTAAACATAAGATTTTATCTTTTAACATTCAGTTAAATTTTTAGAGTAGATGACTATCCATACAAAGACTTACAAATATATACTTTTGATATTTGAAGTGGTTGAAGGGGAAATAGCACTTTCTGAATTTATGTGGAGTACTGACAATTGTGTAGAGTAATAGGACATGTTCCTGTGTCTTTTAGAAATACTTTTTTAGAAATAATGATTTATACTTTTTGTATATTAGATACAGATTTGTGATCTAGAAATGTTTGGGTTTCTTTACTTTCTTACTTTCAGAAGCTTTGTAGTTTTTCTCTGAAATCTTATTTCTGACCATGGTTTTTTCTCTTCCTTCCGTAGCTCAGTCCTCTGTTCTCAGAAATTAGTGCCTAATAAAAAACAGAACTTTTCTATCCTTTTTACAGATGAAACTCTTCTAATTAATATGATCTGTGGGGTAGTGTCAGGAGTGATATCTTCCACTATAGCCAACCCCACTGATGTTCTAAAGGTAAGAGAGATGTCTGCAGTGTGATTTGAGAAGAGCACACACTTTAAGTTAGATTTGGGTTTAGATTTCCACTCTGTCCATTGTCAGCTATAAAATCTTGAATAAATCACTTCATTGCATCAAGCCTCATTTAGTTTCCTCATTTGTAAAGTGAAGACAATGAAGTTTTTATAGCATAGAGTTGTTGAGAATCAGAGATACTCTGTAAACGGATTAACATTATACTTGGTAGTAAGTGGTCAGTAAATACAGGTAGTAGTCAATTTATTATGAGATGCATTAATTCATTGATCTTCAAACTGGGGTATGGAAACCTTGATAGGTTATTTTTAAAGGGTTGTACAGTTTTGAAGTCATCAGTTTCTGGATCTCTTACTCATTCCTAAAACTGACCTGAGAATGAATCTGCGTATCTAGTAACTCTTCCATTTTACTAAAGAAAGGCATATCTCTTACCCATTCCAAATCTTTATATTCAGTAATATCATGGCCTGAAGTGTAACCTCGATATTAGCAAGAAATACATTGAAATACAGTTTTTGGGAATAGTCTCCTTTAATAGCTGAGTTACCTTAAATCTTTACTGCCTCTGTCTTTCCCTGTCTTACCCATATTTGTATGAAAAGTGAGATTTGGCTTTTAAAATGATATATTTTGTCCTGTGTTAGACTATTCTGAATTTGGGACGATAACACTCTAGGTTAGTGGTCTTCATTTATTAAAAATATAATTGAATTTCTTTAAGGTTTTCTCAAATCATAGAATGAAAAACCTAATATAAATATTCACTGTACTTTATCGCATAAAATTATATAATTTATTAACATTTAAGAACTAAATATATGACTAAAATATGTGAGAGGATCCTAAGGTTTTAAAAATTGTTTTGGAGGTGGGATATGAGAAAAAAGAAAGAGGACATGTGCTTTTTTTCACAGCTGATGAAACTGCCAGTGGCTAGGCTAGTGAAGAAGAGATCTGCAGTTCAGAGTTTTGAGAATTTAGAGTTGAAAAACAGTACACTTGAAAGAAACCACTGGTGGTTCAGGGAGAAAAGATGTGAAACATAATATTTCTGAATTAAAATGAATGCAATTTAGCTACAGAGCTTTTATATCTACTTTAGATGTACAGAACAAGTATTTATGAAGAGAATTGATTGTATTCTATAACTCTAGAATATATGAAGTATTGTATTTGTTAGAATGTGCTTTTCAAGAAACAGAATTCTTCACTCCCTGAAATTTCTTGGTTATCCATTTGGATCCTAGACTTAATCACCTAAATGATTCACTTCAATTTCTTGTCCCTCTGACCTCTCTGACAAAATTATAAGCGTTGACTAATGCTATAATCTACTTTTTCCTTTCTTGTACCTTAGTGTAGGACTGAGCAATGCCGAGCAGAGGAAAAGTCACAATTTTAGATATGGACTGTACCAATATGATTTATAAAAGCAGTTGGGCTGTTTGGAAGATAGGTATGGTATCACATGCCTATAATTCCAGCACTGGGGAGGCTGAGTCTGAGTTTGAGATCAACCTACTACATAGTGAGGCCCTGTCTCAAAAAATACTGGGCTGTTTGGTCCTTTCACTTATCCTTGGACAGCTTCTTTTCCTATTCTCAAGGACATTTTTAAGCCTTCCTTTCATCTTTTTTGCTCTTTCTCTCAGCAGATAACCCTTGGATGATAACCCTTCCTGTGGATTCACCTACCTCTCCACTTTGTCTTTTCCACTCTTCATCTATAAATTTATTTACGTTTATACTTGTCTGTACCATGCCTCTACGGTAGTGATTTTCAAAATGTATTTCTCTAGTCCTGGAGCAACATTACCTGGGGACATGTTCTCAGGTATCCCATGCTTATGGGATCAGAAAGGGTGAGGCGGGGCCCAGCAGTGTGTGTTTTGACAAGCTCTCTAGGTGATTTTGATACATGACCAAGTTTGAAGCCATGGCTTTATTCTGCTCTTATTCACTGCTCTCTCATTAGCCACCTTTCCGTATCATTTATCCTCTTTCTTTTTTATCTGCAGCCTCTTCCTTTCTTCTAGTTAGCTCCCCTCAAATGATAAGTGTGTTAAGGTCTATCAATCCAAAAACACTTTCTCCTGACCCTCTGGTCTGAGAACACTACCTCTCTCTTTATTGCCTTATTCAGATTTCACAAAAAGAGTACTCCTCATCTTCAACTCCCTCCATAACCTGCTGTCATCATGTCTGCTATTTGCTTGAAATGACTCTCCCTAGAGTTAGCAGCTATGGCTACATTATCCAATTCAGTGGACATTTTGTTTTATTTATGTACGTATATATGTATGTATGTATATTTATTTATTTGAGACAGGGTCTCACTATGTCATTCAGGCTAGCCTTGATCTCACTATGTAGCCCAGGCTGGGCTTGAACTCACAGCAGTCCTCCTGCCTCAGCCTCCCAAGTGGTGGGATTACAGGTGTGCGCCACCACACCTAGCCAAGTGGACATTTTAGTTCTCAACTTGTTTTGACTAATTTCTCCTGCTTAAAGTTCTTTCATTTTGATCCTTTTACTCTGTTTCATACTTCTTAATTTCCTTTGTTCTATTTTTTTCTGTGCATACCTTAAATCTTTCTGTTCTTCAACTCCAAGTTCCAGCCTTAACTCATTTTTTTCTTCTGTACTCTCCCTGGTTGGCCCTTTATTTTTCATTTTCTTTTCTTTTCTTTCTTTGAAGTACTGGGGATTGAGCCCTGGCCCTTTGCACTGTTCCATATCCCTAGCCCCTTCTTAATCTTTAAATTTTATGATAGGGTATCACTAAGTTGTGGCTTGAACTTGGCTGTCCTCCTGCCTCAGCCCTCTAGAGTGCTGGGATTATAAGTATGCACTGCCATGCATAGCTGGCCTTTTTTTATTTTTGAGACAGGGTCTTGCTATGCAGTGCAGGCTGGCCTTGAGCTCACTTTGTAGCCTAGGCTCATCTCAAACTCGCAGTGATCCTCCTGCCTCAGCCTCCGAAATGCTGGGATAACAGGTGTGTTCCACCACGCCCGGCCGAAAACTCAAACAGCGTTTTATATGCTCTTTTTTTGCGGAGGGGGGGGTACCAGGAATCAAACTCAGGACCTTGTGCTTATCAGGCCGGTGCTTGTGCCAGTGGGCTATATCCTGGCCCTCAGCATTTTCGTTTTTAAGATTTTAGCTCTCATTCTGTTGTTTACAGTATAGGCTAAGCTATAAAAAGGAACTCAAAAATACAAGCCTTAAACAAGATAGCAGATGATTTCCTCCTCATGTAGCAAGGTCAAGTAGTTTATGCTGGTGGGTGGACCTCACCCACCTGTTCATCTAGGTTCAAGATTCCCTCAGTTTTGCTGCACTGCCGTCTGCTAGAGCAGGGCTGACAAACTACTGTGTGGGGGCAAATCTAACCTTATGTCTGTGGTAAGTAAAGTTTTATTGGCACACAGCCGCACTGTTTCTGTACTGCCTGTGGTTGCTGTTGTGTTTCTGTGGCAGGACCAAATGGCTGGGACAGAGGCTACAAACCCTGTGAAGTCTGCTATATTTACTATCTGGTCCTTTACAGAAAGTCTGTTGACCCCTGCCCCATGGTACTGTTTTAATCTGTTTATTTGAAATTGGGCTACCATTGCCTCTGTTCTACTCCACAGGAAGACAGAGTCAGGGGAAAGCAATTTTTGTTTTTCTTTTCAAAAATAAAATCAGATTGAAGTTTGCTATGTAATAAGAGAGCACAGATCGTGATCCAGAGATTTCAAACCAACCGGTAGGAAGTTCACCTTGCAGCAGTCACAGCACAGTTGTGATCCATACCGGAGGAAGTGCAGCCATCCCTCAATATCCATGACAGGATTGGTTCCAGGTCCTTGACCCCCATACCAAAATCTTTGGGTGCCCAAGTTCCTTATATAAAATGGCACAGTGTTTGCGTATAACTTACACATATCCTCATGTACACTTTAAATCATTTCTAGATTACTACTTATAACACCTAATATATTATAAATGCAATATAGTTATTATACTCTGTCCCAAGAATGGCAAGGAAAAGTCTATCTGTGTTCAACACAAATGCAAAATTTTCCTGAATATTTTCAGTCAGTGGTGGTTTGAATCTGCAGATACAGGACTGTTGATATGGATGGGTGACTATATTTTGACCTTTTTTGAATGGCTGTTATACACTGTTATTCTTTTTAAGGAAACTGAACTGTTTAAGCTGATTTGTCTATACTTGAACCATGCTGACGAGGATGTAAAGCTTATATTTTGTGTGTATGATTAGAAATAGTATCTTGGAAAAATGATTAACTTTTGTGTAATAGGCACTTGGTCTTGGGGTATATCTTAACTGTGGCCTTCTTTTTTTTTTACAGTTTAAATCTTTATGTAGCTTTTGATAAACAATTTCAAACATACACAAAAATAGAGATAAGTATAATAGAGCGAACATTCTGTATGTATCACTTACATTCACCTGCCTCCGTCTAGTCCTAATCCTGCTTAGGAATCACCTCCTTGAAGAAATCTACTTACCATAGGGTTGTTTTGATTTGTCTTTAGGATAGTTTGCATGTTGATTTAATTTTTTTACATAAAAACTCTTAGTAGTGGTGGTTGACTTCTTGCATAATAGCATGCTGCTAGTACATTACATAACAAGGACTTTGTTGAAACCTGTAATGCTATAGTTGTGCTTCGTAAAATAGAAAACCAGACCTACATTTGAGCCACTAGTTTTTGTGGTGTTTTTTTTTTTTTCTCTCTCTCCTTTTGTGGTACTGGGAATTGAACCCAGGGTCTTTGTGCTGAGCTTCATTCCCAACCCTTTTTATTTTTATTTTTATTTTTATTTTTATTTTATTTTTATTTTTATTTTTTTATTTTAAGGATAAAAGGAGGGAAACATTAACAGACATACAACATTTTACAACATATCACAAGCACAATACAGACAATACAGAGTTCCAAACAAAGTGGTAGGGAATTAACAATGGTGGTTGTATTACATATTGATATCTTCAAAGTGGCTTCTCATGAAAACAGATATAGACATGCAATACTGGTCAACCAAAGACTCATTGACAGTTTCTTTCAGCATAGAAACAGCAGATAGAAGAACAACCATGTTATCTATCCTGTATATACATACATACAAAATTTCTCCTTCTTTCCCTTCTCTCTTCCCACATCCCAGAAGCCCTTTACTCTTCGGTGGTTTCCTATCATTTCACGGTGTCTATCATACCTCTGAGTTTAACTTAACTCTTTCAAGTTTTACACTAGTGACACAATGCGGTGCTTGCACATGTATGTTTGATTTATTTCACTTATGAGTATGGTCTCTAGTTGTGACCATTTAAATATAAAGGCCTCGAGTTTATCTTTCTTTACAGCTGAGTAATATTCCATTATATAAAAGTACCATAATTTTCTTATCCAATCCTCGGTGGATGGACATTTGGGTTGCTTCCACATTTTAGCAATTACAAATTGTGCTGCTATGAACATAGGTGCACATATATCACTGTGATATGATGTTTTTAGATCTTCTGGGAAAATACCCAGCAGGGGGATAGCTGGGTTGAATGGGACCTCTAAACCTAGTTTTCGGAGGAATCTCCAAACTGATTTCCACAGTGGTTTCACCAGTCTGCATTCCCACCAGCAGTGGAGAAGGGTTCCTATTTCTCCACAGCCTCGCCAGCATTTGTTATTGGTTGATTTCTTAATGCTAGCCATTCTTACTGGGGTAAGGTGGAATCTTAGTGTTGTTTTAATTTGCATTTCTCGAATGACTAATGATGTTGAACATTTTCTCATATATTTATTTGCCGTTTGTATCTCCTTGTCTGAGAAATGTGTGTTCATCTCAGCTGCCCATTTTTGGATTGGGTCTTTGAATTTGGAGGGGCTGAAATTTTTTAATTCTTTATATGTTCTAGATAGAAGCCCTTTGTCTGAGGGACAATCAGCTAAAATTTTTTTGAGACAGGGTCTTGTCAATTCATTAAGTTGCCTAGGCTGGGTTTGAAGTTGTGATCCTCCTGTGTCAGCCTCTCAGAGTGCTGGGAGCCACTAGAATGTAATGGCGAAGTACAGTGATTTGTGGGAAGTTATACCAAATCTTTTACATGGCTATTGAATGCTATATTTTTTGTCGTACAGCGCTCAAAGGCCACTTGACTAGATATAGTATCATGCTTTTTACAAATGAAACTCAATTTAAGGTCTTGTGAGCATAGAATTATATTAGAAAACATTTTAACTTTTTATAATTATGTAAGGAATGCATGTTCAATGTAGAGAGAAGTGAAGGGCAGAACAAAAACCACAACAGTAAATGCCCACTTGTAACCTTACCATTCAGACATGAATCACTGTCAGTGTTTGGGTATATATGTTTGTTCATCCAGTCTCCTTGCTGTATTTATGGATACTCTAAGGTTTACATGTTTTTAATAAAATTGATGCACATACTGTAACTGTTTTTCTATTTAGCAATGAATTTTTTTTTCTACATTTTCCAATGCCAACAAATATTGTACAAGAAAATTTTATGGTTCTGTAAAATGTTTTATTAAATGGATGTGTCATTTATATAACCTATTTGTTATTTTTAAAATTTAATCATAAAAGTTATTTTCTATA
This sequence comes from Chinchilla lanigera, assembly GCF_000276665.1. Lineage (NCBI taxonomy): Eukaryota > Metazoa > Chordata > Mammalia > Rodentia > Chinchillidae > Chinchilla > Chinchilla lanigera. The sequence goes on along the minus strand of NW_004955473.1, from coordinate 4,713,625 downwards.
TTCACTGAATACTAGTTCTCTTCCCCAAATTTTCTTCTATCTTCAGAAATGAACTTAGTATGCAGAATATGAGGCTAATGAAAATCAGCTTTAAAACCTACTCTTTGACACACAGTGTTTCTGTCTACAGTTTACCGCATTAATTTCATCATAATAGCAGAGATTTTTCTGAAAATTCTCAGATGCTTTTTTTTTTCTTTTTTCAAATGCTTTTTATCTTAATTTTAAATGAGTGAAACATTTCAGTTTGGTTCTTTCTGTCAAAACAAAATGTTCACTTCTTATTTTAGATTCGAATGCAGGCTCAAGGAAGCTTGTTCCAAGGGAGCATGATTGGCAGCTTCATTGATATATACCAACAAGAGGGTACCAGGGGTCTGTGGAGGGTGAGTACTCCTTCTGGTAATGTTGTGTACTCTTGAGTTCCTAATATTTGCAAAGAATATTTTTATACAAGCCATAAAATGTGAATTCTGATTCCCAAAACAAGTAAGAAACTCCTCATCAAACCTGTGAAAGAACTAAAAGGTTATCGGTGGTTTTTATTTCTGCTTAGTATTGGGAGATTATATTGTGGAAAAAGTTATTACATTATTTGAGATAGCCATTCTACTTTGCACAACTTCATTAGTGAATTTAGTTTGTCAGTGTATTTTTTGCCAGTTTTGTGCTAACACACTAATGTTTATCGATGATGGACTCTGTAGTGCTAATGTTCAAAAGATGTTATTTCAAACAACTTTTTTCTGTGGCGTTGGAGGTCAAACCCAGGGCTTCACTTAGGCTAGGCAAGCACTCTACCACTACACTGCACCCTTGGCTCAAAACAACTTTAAGCTTGTGATAAGTAAAAGATGTACTGGAAAATATTAGGAATATGTAGAAAATTTAAAAATATCAGTAGTACAACCACCCAGACATAATGACTGTTAACATTTTGTCATATTATCTTCTAGTCTTCTTTTTATACTTTGCTTTTTGTTGTCATCATTGCTATCTATACCTTTTTAATTCATTCTAATCACAGAATGTTGTAATAGTAAATGAGACTCCTAGTGGAATATCAAGAGAGAGTGGGATGGGAAATCCATTAATATACTTCTGAATACAAATGAAGGCTTTGCAGTTCTTCCTCCTTTGTCATTTTCCACGACTACTTATTATAAACACCCAAACATAAAGAAAAGTTGAAAGAATTGAACTATGAACACTACATACTCATGACCTAGATTAAATGACTGATAAAGCTTGCAGTATTTATGTGTGTATATACATATATACACACTTGTTTTGCTAAACTGTATGAAAGTAAGTTATACACATTATGGCACGCTCCTTAATTCTTCATTATTCAGAACATAAACGTTCTCCTATATAACAATACCAGTATCACATGAAAAAATGAACAGTAAATCCTTAGTACTTAATATCAAGTTCATATTAAAATTTCTTGTATTGATGAGACCAAGGTAGTTTTCTTATGGAATATTTCCATGTATGTTTAACTTGTTCCCCAGTGTATTTATACACTGAAAGTTGAGACCATTGGCTTGAACATATTCATGTTAAACTTTTCGGTGGAAGCTTCTTAGGCGATGCTGTGTATTTCATGCTGCATCACAGCAAGAGGTGCACAGTGCTGGGTTACCCCATGAGTAGTTGTGCTAAGTTTAATTACTCAGTAAGGTGAGATCCACCAGGCCTTATTGTGTAAAAAGTTTTCCCAATTAGCAATTAGCAAGTAATCTGTGGGGTGTTATTCTACAATATGTGTACATCCTAATACCTAATAACTGAACATAATTGCTTTTATGATATGAGCTACTTACATGATTCGGGTACCTAGCTAAAGAATCAAAGTACATTGTGTTACATGTTCTTTTTGAGACAGAATAACCTCTCACCTAATGATCTTATCATCCAGGAATGATTCGTAAGGCTTGCTTTTTGATAACAGCAGTGTGTACTTTGTTGATTAGTCTAATTCAGTGATGGTGAACCTTTCAGAGCTTTCAATGATAACTGTTATGGTTTGTGTCTGGGTGTCCGAACCCAAAGTCTCATGTAGTTATAGGGTGGGCCTCTAGATTTTATGGTTGATCCATGGTCCAATGCTGGGACAGTGTAAGGGAGGGAAAGAGACTTGCTTGTGGCTCCTCCATTTTGCTCTTGCTGCTTTTGCTATCTTCTGCCTCCATGAACTGTTGCCTTCTGCATGTTCCATCCTGCCTTGGAGCCAGCCAAGTATGGACTGAAACCTCCACCAACTGTGAGCTAAATAAACCTTCCCTTCCTTAATTCTGGGTGTCAGGTGTTTTGTCTCAGCAGTGAGAGAAAAGTAACCAAGACAATAACAAACAGCCAGCTGTGGCACACGTGCCATCAGTTCGCCACCACTGGTAAAACCAGAAAACAGAACTAACTAGAAATTTTTAAATAAACAGATGGCAAGGGACAAAGACAAAGCAGTAAATACAGTTGGAGCTTTTTGTCAGTGGAGCACAGCTATTTTATTTTTTATTTATTTTAAAATTTTATTTATTTGTCTTTTTGAGACAGGGTCTCGCTATGTAATTCAAGCTGGCCTTGAGCTCACTTTGTAGCCTAGGCTGGTCTTGAACTCACAACAACCCTCCTGCCTCAGCCTCTTGAGTGCTGGGATTACAGGCCTGTGCCACCATGTCCAGCACAATTTTGGTTTTTTTTTTTTGAGACAGGGTCTTGCTATGTAGTTTAGGCTGGCCTTGAACTTGCTTATGTAGCCCAGACTGGCCTTGAACTCATGGGAATCTTCCTGCCTCAGCTGCCAAAGTACTGTGATTACAGGTGTGCAATGGCACGCCTGGCTTTTATTTTTTTATTTTTTATTTTTTTTTGGTTTTTTTTTTTTGGTTTTTTTCCGGTACCGGGAACCGAACTCACGACCTTGCGCTTGCCAGGCAGGCGCTTTGCCGCTGAGCTAAATCCCCAGCCCCTATGGCTTTTATTTTTAATTGTGGTAAAGTACACATAAAAATCTACCCTCTTAACCATTTTAAGTGTGCAGCTGAGTAGAATTAAGTACATTCACATTGTTGTGCAGCCAGTCTCCATAACACTTCATCTTGTAAAACTGAAACTGAAGAGCAGTTAAACAGTAGCTCCCAGTTTCCTCCTTTCCCAAGGCTCTGAAAGCCCCCTTTCTACTCTCTGTCTCTATGAATTTGACTAGTCTCGATATTTCACCTAAATGGAGTCATACGGTATGTGGCTTCAATGGGATTTCACTTAGCATGATGTCCCAAGTATCATCCATGTAGTGGCATGTGTCAGGATTTCTTTCCTTTTTAAGGCTGAATAATATTCCATTGTAAGTGTACACCACATTTTGTTTATGTATTCAACTGTTGATGATACCTGGGTGACTTTAACCTTTTGGCTATTGTGAATGATGCTGCTATGTACTTAGATGTACAAGTATCTCTTTGAGAACCTGCTCTCAATTTGAGGGGTTGTGTACCCAGAAGTAGCATTGCTGGATCATATGATAATCCTGTGTTTAATTTTTTGAGGAACTGAGCATAGCTTTTCCATGATATAGCCTACTTACATGTTCTACGCATGTAAGAACATGTGATGCTGGGATCAAGGGTGATTTCTTTAAAATAAAGAAGCAAAGTATGTATTCTTTTGAGACAGACATTTTATTTCCATATTAAAAGTATAGGATTATTTCTTCATTTCAGGGAAATGAAGGAAATATTTTTTTTTAGACACAGGTTCTTCTTTGCTTTCTTTTTCTTTTTTCTTTTTCTTTTTTTGAGACAGGTTCTTACTGTGCACTTCAGGCTGACCTTGAATTTACTCTGTAGCCCAGGCTGGCCTCAAATTTACAGCAGTGTGAGCGCTGAGATGATAGGTGTGTGCCACACCCAGCTTATTTTCCTGCTCTGGTATTAGCATGGGTACTAGAAACATTTCACTTTCTTAACTCTGTTGGAAGGGAGAACAGCAGGAGTGCAATAACAAAGTGCAGTTGGCACTGACTTCAGAGTTGGAGAGACAGCTGTGAACTGGAGAGCACCTGGCCTGTTGAAAACAGACAGCTGCTCCTCAACTCCAGCCTTTTGCTGCCATATGTTGATGGTGAGCCCAGTATGTCCAGATTTTTCTGGCTTGTCAAGAGAAACGGGCAACCTTCATTTCTATGTGAAATATACTGATTTTTTGCACATTGCCAGCTGAGTCTTTTAGAAATACTACGTGAGCCATGCAAAACATGTCAGTAGCCTGAATTTGGTGTGTGGGCCCCAGTTTGGAGCCTTAGTGTTCACCAACGTGGTCTTGCGGGAAGGTTATCCTCTTTAAACAGAGACAAGCAAGTGGAGGAGTCTGAGAAGTAGGCAGTATTTCTCCAGATCAGCAGGATCAAGCATCTCAGCATAGCTATATCACATCTACTTTATAAATCGAGGTTAGGAATTTAAATTTAGTTCAAGGGTTGAACACTTTAAAATAAGAGTTATCTCAGAAAGGAGTTATCACCATGGTATGTTGTTTTCAATTTTTAAAGCGTATTTTCATTCATTCCCTATTTTATTGAGAGATGATTGACAAAACTTGTGCATGCTTAAGGCATGAAAATGAAAATGAAGTCATGTGTTATCCTAATCCCAGAAAAAAGTTTTAATGTATTTCTTTCTAATCCTTTCTAAAAATTTGGTTCATATAAATATATGTATATAATAATATATAATTTCATATCTTATGTCTTAGTCACTTTTCCTCATTGCTGAGACAAATACCCAATAGGCACAGTTAAGGGAGGAAAGGTGCAGTTAGCTCACAGTTTATAGAGGTTTCAGTTCATAGTTGGCTGGCTCCAAGGCAGGGTGGCATGGCAGAGGGGCATGGCAGAGGAGGAATAGTTCATAGTGGGCAGAAGGCAGCAAAGCAGCAGCAAATGACAACAGCAGCCCTCTTTCGGTCCTGGCTACATTCCCTTAGGGCGGGTAGTACTCACACCCAGGTTGGGCCTTCCAGTTATCCACACCAAGAACTATGCCAAACCAATTAGTAGACTAATGTGGTAATCATACACCCTTGATCCCAGCATCACACAGTCCTAGCATCACACATTGTAGATCCAGCTACCTCGAAAATGTCCACCTATAACTACATGAGGCTTTGGGGGGAACATCTAGAAAAGGCAAGCCACAACATCTTGCCTTTTTTTTTTTTATACTGGCGATTGAACCCCAGGGCCTTTTCACTGAGCTGCATTCCCAGTCTATTTTTTTTTTAGTTTATTTTTAAATTTTAAGACAGGGTCTTGCTAAGTCACTAAATTGCTAAATCCCAGGTTGCGCTCAGACTTGTGATCCTCCTGCCTCAGCCTCCCAGAATGCTGGGTTTAGAGGTGTGCACCAACATGCTTAGCTTGTCTTGCCTTCTTCAATGTTATCTCACAAGAATTTTCTTATATCATTAATATTCTTCAAAAATATGTCTTTTAACACTCTAGCAACCCTGTGCTGTTATGTGAGCTGTGATGGGAACATTGTGAGTACAACATTGATAATGTTACCACAAGAAGACTTGTAATGGAGGTACTACTTTCCCTTGGCCCTTCCCCAGTTGTTTCACACCTTTGCTGTCACCCTAGTATGTGTCTTTTCTGCCTATCCTACAGCTCTGTGAATTAAACTTGGAAGATCGCCTCTCCTCACTGACTTTCACTTTATGATTTTACTCTTGATAATAGCTTTATTGGGATAAATCACATACCATGAAATTCACCATCTTTACAGTGTACAACTTAAAGGGTTTCAGTATATTCATAGATTTGTATGTAATCGGTATCATCTTTAAGTTCAAAATATTTTCATTACAAAAAGAAACCTACCCTTTAGTAGTCATTTCCGATTTTCTCCAGTTCTCCTGCCCCAGACAACCACAGCACAACTTTCTGCCTCTATAGATTTGCCTGGTTTAGGTATTTCATATAAATGGAATCATATGATATTATGGCTTGTATCTAGATGTTCCCCCAAAGGCTCATGTGGTCATAGGTGGGGTTTCTCAGAGGTGGCTGGACTGGATCTAGGGTGTATGCTGCTGGGATCTAGGATGTGATGCCGGGATTCACTCATGGTGCAATGCTAGGATTAAGGCTGCCCTACCCTGGTTGTGAGTGCTACCTGCCCTAAGCATGGGTAGCCTGGATAGATATAAGGGACAGAAAGAAAGTTGCTGCTTATAGCTTGTCACTTGCTTCTTGTCACTTTGCTTCTTCACTACTTTGCTGTCTTCTGCCCACCATGAGCTATTCCACCTCTGCGATGCCCCTCTGCCATGCCACCCTACCTTTGAGCCGGCCAACCATGAACTGAAACCTCTATGAACTGTAAACTAAACAAACCTTTCCTCCTTTAACTTTTGTGTTAGCAACAAGAAAAATACCTAAGACCCATGATATATAGTGTATAGTGACTGGCTTAGTCATTAGTATACTGTTTTCAGTGTTAATCCGTGTTGTAGCATGTGTCAGTACTTCATTTCATTTTTCTAGTTTTTGTTGTGCTGGGGATGAAACATGGAGCTTGTGCATGCTAGGCAAGTACTCTACCACTGAGCTGCCACGCAGGCTTAGTACTTCATTGTTTAAAAGCTGAATCATGATTCAGTTGTATTGTTATGTTACTGGGTTTGGGGGTGCTGGAGTCTCCTTGAGGTGGTTTCTCTAGGTTCTTTCTGTCCTGAATAAAGAATTCGTCAAGGCAAATACAGATGGTAATAAGGGTTCACATTTATTAAAGATAGGAAAAGTGAAACAAGCTCTGTAGAGCAAGTTTGGGCTAAGTAGGAAAAGAAATATGCTCTACAGGAGAGAATGGGCTATCATGAGAGAACACAGTGGCAAAAAGTCAATGTGGACCGTCCTTTTCATATCTCCCACACCTCAGGCTGATGTGAGGGCTAGGCCATTCTATCAAAAGTTGTTCAAGTTCTTGCAAGAAGTCCATGTGCAGGGCTTTGGGAACTATGTCTGTGATTTTGTAATTTAACCAGCCATCTTTGTCATGCCCTAATCTCTCTGAGTTGTACCACATTTTTTGTTTATCCCTTCTTTGGTTATTTGGATTATTTTGTACTTTTTGGCTGTTCTGCGTATTGCTACTGTGAATACTGGTTTCTCTTTTCTTTATGAAAATATTTTCAGTTCTCTAGGGTATATACTTAAGTATGGAATTGCTGGGTCATATGGTAATTTTATGTTTAACTTTTTCAGGAAATGTCAAAATGTTTTCCACAGTGGCTCCCCTGTTTTTACATTCCCACCAGAAGTATATAAGGGTTCCTATTTCTCCACCTCTTCATCAACACTATCTTACTTTTAAAAAATTATTGTCACACTAGTAGGTATGAAGTAGTATGTCATTGTTATGATTTGCATTTCTCTAATGATGAGTGATGTTAAACAACTTTTCATGTGCTTATTGGCCGTTCATGTGTCTTCTTTGGGGCAAATGTCTTGAGATCTTTTGCTCATTTTTAATTGGATTGTTTTGCCTTTTTATTTCATTATAAGAGTTCTTTATATATTCTGGGTATTAGGTCCTCATCAGATACATGATTTGCAAATACTTTTTTTTCTGTTGCGTAGGGTGTCTTCACTTTCTTGATAGTATCTTTTTAATCACAAAAGTTTTTCATTATAACAAAGTCAAATTTATCCTCTTCTTTCATCTCTAATGGTATAGGTGTCATATCCATGATTTTATTTTTAGTACAGCAAGTGAACTGGACATTTATAAGTGTTCAAGTTATACTCATTTATTTGAAAGAATTACCTCCATATTTCAGACTTGGATTTTTGTTGCACCTTTGAACTCTCAAGTTATTTTTTATTCACTTTAAAACTTTTGTCGCTCTGTATTTCCTTAATGTCTAATGTCACTGGTGTTTTGTAGGGTGTGGTCCCAACTGCTCAGCGTGCTGCCATCGTTGTAGGAGTAGAGCTACCAGTCTATGATATTACCAAGAAGCACCTAATACTGTCAGGAATGATGGGTGACACAATTTTGACTCACTTTGTGTAAGTAGGATAGGATGTGCTGGTTCTGTATTTCTGGAAATTTGTGCACAAAATGCCTCTTTCATTGACATACTCAGGTGGAACTGATAACTGGTATATATGACCTTACTACCCTTGCCTCTCCTATTACAAGCACTTTACATCTTCTGAACATTTTACACTTCACACAGATCCCAAATGTTATGGGTACTCAGATACTTAGGGGCAGTGTGTAATACAGCAGCCTACAGTATGTTGCTATGATTTGCATGTATTCAAACATGACTGTATATCTATTAAGGACATCGATTATTAGCTTTTGTTAATTTCATATCAGAAAACAAATTTTTCTCAGTGGGAATCAGAAAAAATGACAAAATTTAGAGTCTCTTAAATTTGACCATAGTTTTGGCTGAAAACTATTGCTCATCTCATCTTCCCTTTTCTTTCTCGTGTAATCTTTATGATATTTTGCTACTCAAATGCATTTGGTATATGATTCTGTGCTTTGAAAACTTTATGTAACTAATAGATGATACATGAGACTGCCTGGTTCTGGATCTTGTTAGGCTTAAAAACTGTCTTGTTTAAAAAGAAGAGACCAAATTTCAGATTGAAATCTGAAGGGGCAATCTGTGCATGATGTCTCTTTAGAAAAAAATTTCTTTTCTCTTTAGATTTTAACGCAAAGGCAAGTGTCAGGGTGTATCTGATGCGTCTGAGTTATTGTACCTTCATGTTTGGCCTAATTTCTATTTAAGTTGGGCAGAAGGTGGAAATGGGGGAGATCTGTCTTCTTAAAGTTTACATCTTCAGTTCCAGCTTTACATGCGGCTTGGCCGGGGCTCTGGCGTCCAATCCAGTTGACGTGGTGCGAACTCGCATGATGAACCAGAGGGCAATTGTGGGACATGTGGACCTCTATAAGGGTACTTTGGATGGTATTCTAAAGGTATGCATACTACAGATTTGGGTTACATTTTTACTTTTCTTTGATGTCTTAGACCTTTTTTCAGTTCTTATTCCTAGTTGCTGTATAGTATTCCAAAGATGAAAGAACCAACACATGTATTTTTAGTAGTTCTCAGAGTTATCCTCAGGTAGAAAGCTGTCTCTTTGGCAACCTGCTGGTTCATGGTAGTCCTTGGTATTTATTATTCCAATTTAAGTGCTTGAGAGTACAAGATGCTTTTATTAATAGCTTCATGTAGAAGTATCAGGAGAGAAAAACATACCTTGCATTTTTCCACTTTAGATAAGAGAGAGACCCTATAATAGAAAACTTGTCACTTAAAAACTAAAAACGTGGTACCTGATTGGGGGTTGTTCTGTTGTTCAGTTTGCTTTGAAAGTTTCTGTTGTTATGTTTGTAGGAAGCGATATATCATAAATGTATTATATAATTTGATGATGCTACTACAGAAACAAATTTGGGCTAAAATATGACAGTGCTGTTTAGTTTCTCTGCTGTTATCAGTCTCGTTGAACAACTGCTTATTATATATCAGGAACTACTTTAGCAGCAGCAGAGAAATTATGGCTATTACAAAAGTACTATAGGTGTACAAACCAGATAATCAATACAAATGGGTAAGTGATAAGCTCAGTTCTATGGGATGAAATTACAACCCAATTTGGAAGTTTGAAATAGACATCCTGTGGATGGTGGTAAATTTAATAAAATAAGTCACATCTGTTGAGTAATTTGTTGTGTGTTGGGAACTGTCCTAATGAAGCTTATATATACAGTATTCATTCATTCATTCATTTAGTCCTCACCCTTACCCCATAGATAGATGCGGAAGCACTGCGGGATTCAGTAACCTCCTCAAGGTTTGACAGCTAGTAAGTAGGAGTTTGGGAGTCGATTCAAACCCTTTGGCTTCCAGCTGACCTTCTTAACTTCTACACTGTGATGCCTTCCTCAATTTGATGGATTAGGGTTGGCTAGGTTATAAAGGGTATTGATTGTTATACTAAGATGCTTGGACTTTTTAAATGTAATGACAAATACTGAAAGCTATCAATCAGGCCAGATTTGCATTTTCAATAGATCACTCTGGCTTTCTGAAGATGAGTTCTGTGACAGTAATTCTCAATCTTGAGTGCACACTGGAATCACTTGGTAAACTTTTACCTAGCTCATTTATTTACTTTGGCCAATCAACTCAGAACCTGGCGTGCAAGAGCCAGGTGTCAATATTTTTAAAAATTCTCAGGTGATTGCAGTGTTCACCCAAGGTTGAAGACCACTAATCTAGGGGGATGCACATGGAACTGTGGTTATTAAAATGCCTCACAATAACCTGGAGAGTTTGTAAAAATCCAGTTAGCTGTGCCCCATCTCCAGATTCCAATTCAGTAGGTCTCTGCCCTTCTAACAAGTTCCCAGGCAGTAGTGATGCTGCTAGCCTGGTGACTACACTTTGAGAACCATTGCTAGAGACAGAGAAGCTGATTGGGAAGGCTTTTGTTAGTAAACTGGGCAGGAAGGGATGGAAACCTGAACTTCAGCATGATCATGAGGATGTGAAAGGTGGGACAACCTTCAAAAAAATGTAGTTGAATAAGTCAATAAGACTTTGTTTAGATAATATGGAAAGGCATGGGAGAAGGGAGAGGTTAAAGATAACTTCAGGGTTTTGAATTTGGTGCCCAGATGATGACTCATTGACAGAAACATCACAAGATGAGGAACAGGCTTTGTGGGAGACATTATAGTTTTGGACTCTCGGTTCATTGTGCACGAGGAATAGTCAGTGGATACATATGGATATATTAGCCCTAAGTTGGAGAAGTTTGTAGATATAGATAAGAGCCTGGGATCATTAGCATTCGGATAGTACATGACTAGGGAGAGTGGCTATAGGAGTTCACAACCGTTGTGTCTTCCGAGCATACTGATGTAGTATATAACTCTTTCCAGGAATAGTGATTCACTGACCCCAGGGGATATACCGGTAGTTGGCAGAAGTCCTTCTTGGTATTGCCGGCATGCTACCCCCTCTATTTGACAGTCACTAGTGTAGAAGAAAGAGTAATGTGCCAAAGAAAGAACATGGGGAACACCTGTTTTAAGGGTTTGGAGGTGAGGACCCCAGGAATGACACTAAAAAGTAACAGTTCAAAAGATGTGATATCATGGAAGACAAGGGAGTAATAAGTTTCAAGAAGGAATGAATGGTTATTTATTTATTTATTTTGGCTTTTTGAGACAGGGTCTCACTAGCTGTGTAGTTCAGGCTGGCCTCAAACTCATGGCAATTCCCTTGCCTCAGCCTCTTGAGTGCTGGCATTACAGATATACACCCCCACATCTGGCACTGAATGGTTATTTAATGTCACTTGCTATAGACAAATTGAGTGTCTTAAAGACTGCAAGGTGTATGTTGGATTTTCTAGGGGAGGTTTCTTAATTGGGTTTGTAAATGCCAGATTGCCATGCACTAAAGATTATTTAACACATTCCCACTGGCTTGAACCACTGGTAGTAGAAGTGGTACAGTCATACATGCAACAGTTATGCATGTACCACCAGTGGTTCAAGCTGCCCAGCAGCAAGACATATCAATTACGACCCCATCCATCGTGAATGTGTTAATCATTCATCCAGTGTAAAAATTTTATGTCTTACATAGTAGGCACTGTTCTGTGTTGGTGTGGATACACTAATGAACAAAGAGTCCCAGCTTTTTGACACTTAATTTTTTTTTTCAGTGCTGGGGTTTTTAACTCAGGGCCTTGCGCATGGTGGCAAGCTTGCTAATACTGAGCTACATCACCATCTGACACTTAAATTCTAATAGAAGAGGATAAACACATAGGAAGTAAGGACAAAATAGACAAATATAAATTACTCTTTAAAGAAATTTGACTAATAGATAGAAGGTACAATAATATATAATCACTAGCATTTATTGAATGATAATTCTGTGCCAGGCACTCTACATAGAGTATATCCTTTAACTCTCACAGCAGTCTTAAGGAAATATATTATCTTTCCCATTTTATAAATGAGAAAACTTTGTATCAGAGTAACTAAATAACTTACCCAAGGTCACATAGCTAATAAATTGCAGATCTAAGATTTTTTTGTACCAGGAATCGAACGCAGGACCTTGTGCTTGCCAGGCAGGTGCTGTGCCACTGAGCTATATCCCTGACCCTGGAAGATCTAAGATTTAATCTAGGTTCTGTCTGATTACAAAATTTTTACTTAAAACTACTATATCATATTGTAGTAAACATTAAGTAGTAATAAAGAGTCCTTGTTGTTCATTCATTGTAGTAAACGTTAAGTAGTAATAAACATTAAGTAGTAAATATTGAGTACTTACATTTGCTCATTAGTTCACTTACTTGCTATTAAAATTCTTTAAAATGACTTCTCTTTTGTCATTATGTAGGATAGTATCATACATTATTGTTTTGGATTTCATTTTTAAGAGTCCTCAAACACTTCACTGAATGGAGAATGCATCCATCTCTAACATAGCAAGGAACAGCTGCAGATGTCATCCTGTTACCCTATCTAAAATCCTTTAATGGCTTCTCGTTGCCACAAGGCTCTCTGTGACCATCTTCCACTTCTACAGCCTTACTTCTAGTACAGTATCTCCATTCTAGATGAGACAGTCATTGAAGGGGAGTGACTTGCCCAACTCCTTATTTCCTTCCCTTGTGTTGGGTTTCTTCGTAGCACTTATTTCTGGGTCATATGAATTACATATATAATTCACAATTAGAATAAAATCTATCAGAAAGCCCTCTGAGAGCTTGTAGCAAGAAAGTGCAATGATCTGATTTATAATTTTAAAAATTGTTCTGGCTTCTAGGTAGAGATTTTAGAACAATTAATGAGTTTGCTGTGTTACTCCAGGTAAGAGGTAATGGGACTGCATTGTATCTCTGAAGTCCCTTGTCAGTTAACAGTTTATGATTCTAGGAAATATATGTATAATATTTGCTTGTCAGCCCCACTAAATATATACTGTATGAGGGCAAGGACTGTATAAATTATCTGTTCTGTAACAAATTACCCCAAATTTAGTGCCTTAAAACAGCGAGTGTTTATTACTTTGCAGTTTCTGTGGGTCAGGAATTGAGAAATGGCTTGAGTGAATGATTCCAGCTAAAGATCTATCATGAGTTTGTAGCCCTTATGTCTGCTAGGGCTGAAGTCTTCTAAAGGCTTGACTGGGCCTAGGTTATGTGCTTTAAAGATAATTCACTGCTATTGGCTGGAGGCATAAGTACCTTACCTTATAGGCCTCTTCAGGACACAGCAGCTGATTGACTCCAGAGTGAACGATCCAAGAGAGAACTAGGTAAATGCCTTATAAATATATAAAGTATCCTTTATAACCTAGCAATGGAAGTGACATGTGCTCGTGACTGCCTTACTCTGTTGGTGACTAATCTTAATCCGTTGTGTGTCATGAATAACAGGAGGTCTGGTTCATTAGGGGCTATCTTGGAGACTGGCTACTACAGGCACACTCTCTGTCTTGTTTACTGTTTTAGCTCCATCATCAAGAGGAGGGCCTTGCATATGGTGGGTGCTCAGTAAATATTTGTTGAATAAGTGGAGAGATAGATTTAGACTACATATGGATTTAGAGTATATCTTTAAAAATATGAGCATTCATGGAGCTATAAGTTAACTGGGGCAGAGTGGAAGATGGCTGTCAAATGTAAAGAGAAAGAGTAATTCACTTTATTTGTTGTCGTCTTTCCCTCAGATGTGGAAGCATGAGGGCTTTTTTGCACTCTATAAAGGATTTTGGCCAAACTGGCTTCGACTTGGACCCTGGAACATCATTGTATCCTTTTAGGACATGAGAATAAAGTAGGTGTTCAGGATCCCAGGTAATACCAGGTTATGGGAAGGAAAACTTGATTATTAAAGCCTTTAGGCAAGTAAGAAACTATCCCATTGGTGACCATTAAGGGTGGAAGTAAATAAACAGCCTTTAATTGGAGACTAATACAAACTAAAGGGGGTAGACAAGATGTGCCAAACTTTCCTCGTTTCCTTTTTGAAACAAAACGATGGGAAGGGGGAATGGGGTAAAAGGGAGGGTAATAGGATAGATGGATATGATCAAAATATGTTATATACACGCAAGAAAAAGGCACAATGAAGCCCAGAATTTTGTAAGATTAATATACACTGCAAAATACATTATATATAATGTATACAGATTACATATATAATGTATGTATGTATGTGTGTATATATATATATTTTATGTGTGTGTGTGTGTGTGTGTGTGTGTGTGTGTGTGTATAAAACCAAATGACAAAAACACATCTAATGTGGAAGGGGTAAGGAAGTTTTTAGAAACTCCAATGGGAAACCAGGTGCTGTGGCTCATGCCTGTAATCCCAGCACTGTTGGGGGCTGGGAGGATCTTAAATTCAAGTCCAACCTGCTGGGCAACTCAGTGACTTAGCAGCCTCTGTCTCAGATCTTTTACAAGAAGGAAGGAGACCAAGAGATAGAGGGAGAAGGGGAGGGGAAGGAAAAAGAATTAGGATGTGTTATGTACATGTCCTAACTCCCTACAAGGAGTGTAATCATTATGTGCTATGAACATGTACTAATAAAAAAGTTGAAAAAGGAGGTTGAGGATATAGCTCAGTGTGAAGGTCCTGGGTTCAATCCCTAGTATCCACTCCCCACCAAAAAAGGAAAGGAAAAACCTGATGGAAGATATGCTTATGGGTCAGTCTCCTTTAGCTGTGTTTGAGTGCCTCCTATATGTAGAGCCATGTAATAAATACTGTGTGTGGTGTTGTGTGTAAATTGGTGTGTACTGCAGGTTTGAAATTAGTTCCGTCCTTGTGGGCTCTGTAGGTAGATAGATAACATCTCTCTCCCAAACCTTTTGTAATTGGTCTGAACATCTAAGATGTAACCACTACTCAAGCACTGAATTATATGTTATCATGGATGTTCTCGGATATTGTGTGTGTGTTGTTTGCTGAAAACTGTACTAGTTTTAATCTGGTTATATTGCTAAATGACAGTGATCATAATGGGCACTTGGTAGGCACTCAGCACATTCGATTTGACAGGTGTTGTTTTTCAAAAAGAATTTTAAGGCGATGAAACTGAGAGTAGCACAGACTAAATACCTTAATTTAAGAGCGTGTAATGCAGTTTAGAACTAGGTTTGCCTTTCAGTATCAATTCAGACATTTTCCATGACTTACTCCTCAGTTTTTTATTACATACGAACAGCTCAAGAGACTTCAAATCTAAGAACTGGATATATGAGAACCCAGCTCTGCCAGCCTTTCTACTGTTTTTCTTTCCTCTTCTTTCGTGTTCTAATGTATTTTGACACAGTTGTATTTACCGAACCAGTGGTCTCCCAAGCCCTCCTGATAGAACAATAGGATGGTTCAGCATTGCTCATGCATTTGTGTTACCATGTTAACTTTCCCTGAGAGGAAGTGTTAACATTGAAACTCTGGTGCCAGATTGGTATCTTCTGTGAAGATGGATACTGATGGGTAACATTCAAAATGGCCTTCTTTCCAAATGTGGGTAAAATATGGTTGGTTGGCCCCAGATCTGTGTAAGAGCAGAAGACGTAGGCTGGGACAGTGAAATGTATGTTATAGACCTTGGTTGTCATTAAAGTATTTATTGGCAGAATCACTTTGACTTTGTCTCTACTGTTTTCCCCTTTGCCGACTCTTTTAAGTTACATTCTCCCAAAAGTGGTAAAGAGAAGGTAATTATGAAATTGGTCCTGGTCTCTGAAAGTACACCTTTTGGGGATAGAATAATAGCAATGTGCTTTCCCACTGTCATTTATTGTCATGACGCTCACTTCTAAACATCAGACGAGTGGTTCTTTCCATAGCACAAACAAGCAACTAGCTCATTTGAAAGTTTCTGCAGATAAAATGGTAAGAGCCAGATGAAAGGTTTTGGCCACTTTCTTGTACTAGAACAGTAACTGGCACATTGTAGGCACTAAATTTTGATGGAATGAATAGTTTAAAATAATCTTTATGTATTCATTTATTTGTTCATTTATTATGTGCTCATTTCCTAGATGCTGGAATATTAAAATGCATAAAATAAGGCTGGGTGTGGTGGCACACGCCTGTAATCCTAGAACTCGGGAGGCTGAGGCAGGAGGATTGCCATGAATTCAAAACCACTCTGGGTAGGCTACATAGCAAGACGCTCTCTCAAAAAAAGACCCTCAAATGCATAAAACAGTGTCTGTTTTTAAGTTCACATTATAGTGGGGGAATAGATATGTAAGTAAATTACTACAGTGGGTTTTAAGTACTGTGTGAGAGATAAGCAAGGTGCTGTTACAGCAGAGAGGAGAAACAGCCTTCCCTAAAGAATTTGCCAAAACTGCAGAGCAGAGGTGACACCCGAGTCAAGTTAAGGGAAGAGTGGATGTTATGTGCATAAAGCGCTCTTCATTTTGACAAATGTTTAACAGCATGTATACATCTTTAGAGAATTGTATAGAATGGTTTCACTGCCTTAAGAATCCTCTGTGCTTCTTTTTTTTCCTCTCTCCCTATAGTCTCTGGCAAGCACTGAGTCTTTTACTATCTCAATGGTTTTGGCTTTTTCAGAGTGTCATACAGCTGGAATCCTATAGTAGCCTTTTCAAATTGGCTTCTTTTGCTTTGTTACATGCACTTAAGATTCTTCCATGTCTTCTCGTGGCTTGGTAGGTCGTTTCATTTTAGCTCTGAATAACTGTCTGCATGTACCACATTTTATTTATCCGTTCATTTGCCAATCTACCAGAGGACATCTTTGTTCCTTCCAAGTTTGGGCAAGCAATTCTTTTTCTTTTCTTTTAGAGACAGAGTCTTGCTGTATAGTTCAGGGTGGCCTTGAACTCACTATGTAGGCCAGGCTGGCCTCAGAATCACAGTGATCCTCCTGCCTCAGCCTCCAGAGTGCTGGAATTACATGTGTGTGCCACCATGCCCAACTGGGCAAGCAATTCTGAATAAAGCTCCTATAAACATTTGTGTGCAGAGTTTTATGTGGACAAAAGTTTTCAACTCATTTAGATAAATACTAAGGAGCATAATTGCTGGATGGTAAGATAAGAGTATGTTTAATTTTATAATAAACTCCTAAACCATTTCCCAAATAAGGATTTCATATTCCCAGAAGCAGAGAACAAGAGTTCTTGTTCTCCACATCCTTTCTCACTTTTGGTGTTGTCATTGTTTCCGGATTTTGGACCTTCTAGTAGCGGCATCTCATTGTTTATTATTATATTTATTTTTAAATGCTTACTACTTGTATCAAATACCCCATTTAACTCCAAATGAATAATTAAAAGATAAAGCATTTTTTCTCAATGATATGGCCTGAAAAATAGTTTCTTGGAGTTCATATATATTGGAAATTGGCTGTTATTCACTTAACTTAGATGTTAAGAGAAACCTTGTGATTTCTTCTCCCTTTGTCTAAATAATTTTCCTCATAATTTCATATACCATGTGTCACAGTTGATAACTACATGTTGTATTTGCGTGATTATTTGCTTAATGCTATGTCCCATCAGGCTGTTGATAATGTAGGAATTATGTCGGTTTTGTTCACTGCTGGGTTCATAGTGCCTGGCATAGTTACAGTAAATACAGTGGTACCTCGCTTCATGAACTTAATTAGTCCATGATTTTGGAAAAGATGGCCACATTTGTGTTTGTGCGGGAAAGATCGCCATGTCATGTTTGTCACCCAATGTAGAGTTTGCAAGCAAAACCAAAATTCTGCCAAGCACTTTTGTTTGTGAACCAAAGTGTTTGCAAAAAAAGCGTTCATGTATCGAGGTACCACTGTATTTGTTATATGAATAAATGAATTGATCTGTAGCCAAAGGACTGGATACATTGCCTAAAAAGATAAAGGTTCAGCAAATATTGTGGGATTTAAATTGAAATAAATTTAAATTACTAGGTAAATGATTGTGCTAAGGATTACGTCAAGCCTGAGCCACTAGAAGGGCGGTATTGCCATGGCTTGAAATACAGTCTATCTGCTGATGACTTCCAAGTATATTCTCCCAACTTCCGCTTCATCCTTGAACTCTGTACTTCTGCATCGTGCTGCCTACTCCATATCTTTGTTAAATTTTAATGGGCATATGAAACTTAGCATGTATAAAACAAAATTGATTTTCCTCTAAGACGCCTTTTAGTGTTTTAGTCCTTGAAGTCATCCTTAACTCTGTTCTGTCTCTCACAACCTATATCCTATTCCCTAGTAAATCATATTTGAAAGGATGAAATGATGATCAAAATCTTTAAGCTGAAAAAAAGGTCTGTAGGCAGGAAGTTGAAAAAAACTCACCCCTCCTCCAGTTTTTGAGAGGCTGGAGAGAAACAAGTTAGATAATAATAGCTAAGCTCGGCATTGGCAGTGCAACCTTTACTTCCAGCTACTCAGGAGGATTACTTTCATCCAAGAGTTGGAAGCTAGCCTGGACAACACAGTGAGACCCTTTCTCAGGAAAAAAAAAATTAAAAACAAACAATTACTACTAATTATATGGCTCTTATTAGGTTCCAGGTACTGTTATGTAGTAAGGGTATTATCTAATAAGGGTATTATGTTTATAAAACAGTCTAAATCCTTACTTCCACCCCTAGGAGTTAGTTACTATTCTAATTTGTCAGACGAGAAGCTAAGGCACAGAGGAGTGTAATGATTTGCTTCTAGAAAGTGGCAGTCTGGCTCATGAGCCCATGTGTGTAATCACAATACTAGAGGTGGACTAACATACCCTGTCCAGGTGAGCACTAAAAAATACTGATTTCATTAATTCTATCTTTATAGCACCCCAAGAAAAAGAAGGCCAGTAGTTTTTGTGCTTTGTCACTGTTTGACACGTACCTGTAATACCGGATTTAGATTGTTTTCCTAGTGATCTGTGACTGAATATATTATTTCCCCTTATTCTCTGCTTTCTTTTTCGTACCCGGAATCAAACTTATGACCTTGTACTTGCCAGGCAGGTGATGTGCCACTGAGCTATATCCCCAGCTATTCTCTGCTTTTTACTGCTTCCTTCTCATTCTGTTGTTGGGTTTTTTTTTTTTTTCTCTTTGATTTCCTTCATCACTTCCCAGACCCTCTTCCTCTAGTCTAAGTGAGTACAGCTTACCAGGGGTAGCACAGCAAGGTTCAGAAAGGTTCTTGCTGTCAGAGGCAGCACATCAGAACCACACAAACTTGTTCCTTTTGGACATTAGACCTGTGGTACAGATTCCACTAGCTTGAAATTTAACAATTTGAACATGGACCTAGACTTGTTGCCCTCTTGCCTCCAGTGCAAAGAAGTGTTTTGGTTTTAAGCAAACTTACAGGACAAATGATAAAAACTAGTAAGAACCTGATTATTTGTATTCACGATATCATGTCACTTAAGGTGTTTTATTTTAGCCTACTCCAGTCAAGATATTGCATATAAATTAAAGTAATAAGATTGCTTTTAGTCAAATATCTTTATGTCACCTCAGAATGGCCTCTCTTCAGTAATTTTTTTTTTCTTTTTTGTACCGGGAGTCAAACTTACAAACTTGTGTTTGCCAGGCGGGTGTTTGTGCCACCGAGTTATATCCCTGCCCCCGCCCCGTTAGTAATCTTAATTCCTAAGATTTCACTGCAAAGGGTATTCCTCCTCTTTCTATTTAGTGTCTCACATCAGAAACCAGTTATATTTTGAACTGTGCCTCACTCATCATAAACACTCTATGCATCCTTATCTCCCCCATTTAGTAAGTAGGAAAAACAATTTAATGAATTTGTTCTATAAGGTTACTAAAGGACTTCATAATCTTAAAGTAGTGGTTAGAATTTTGTATAAGAAATGTTTGGGGGTCGGGGATGTAGCTCAGCAGCACAGAGCCTGCCTGGCAAGCACAAGGTCCTGAGTTCAATTCCTGGTACAAAAAAAAGTTTGGATTATGAGTCCCCCTCCCCCCTTTTTTTAACCTCTGAAATAACATCCTAGCCATTCAGCCATAATTTCTTCGTTTCTGTGTCTCATCTCCCCCTTACCCCTTCAGTACTGGGATTGAACCCAGGGAGCACTGAGCTGCATCCGTAGCCCTTGTTTTATTTTCAGACAGGGTCTGGCACAGTTGCCCAAGCTGGCCTCAGACTTCTTATTCTCCTGCTTCAGACCTCCTGAGCAGCTAGGATTTCACTTAAAACAAACAAACAAACAAACAAACCTCTGAGATGGTATTACACCTGTTTGATTTTCTATAGAAAGCATTTTAAATTTTTTGGTAATTCAATGGACAAATCTAAAATACTACAGGTGCTAAAAGCACATTGAGCAGTTCTGTAAGTGTGACATTTTACTGGGCCTATGTTATCTCAGTGTGTTTATCAGCTTTTTAGTGCTTTAATAGCAATATAATTGAGACAGAACTGAAACTGATAAGGGTTTATTATGGTAAAACGCTGAAAAAATACATGGGAAATATGATTAAATCATGGAATTGTTGGGCACCATACCAACTAAAATAAACCTAAACAGATGCAGAGACCTCAAGCTCTTCACCCTCCATTCTGATTTTAGTTCTTCCAGAGCTCACAAGCAAATGAATGCTCCCTGCCCCATTCTGTAGAAGGGGTTTCAGAAGAAACAGGCACTGCTTTGTGTGTTAAAACAGGCTCTCAAGCCCTTAGCAGCTGCATCAGTTGTTTCTAGGGTTCTTCCTGAGAGAGCTCTTTGAGCCCAGTGGCTGATTATGGTCCTAACAACTTGTAAATCCAGGGAACATATGGCTGGGTAGTAGCATGTGAAGCACTGACGCACTTTACCCAGCCACAGTCGATCCATTAGGTTGAGCACATCTTCCATTCAGCAAACTGCAGGACTACAGCTTTAAGGCTTCAGCTGCATCAGGAACTGTCTGTAAGCTCCATGTGTAAATGTTTTACTCTCATGCCTACTCAGCATTTTCTGATACTGCACAAAGAGACGACCTCAGAAAATTTGAAGGGTGGAAACATTGAAACTGCTATCTGGATATGGCACAGTGCTGTATTGACGATGTAGCTGTACCATGAGATGTTTCTTGAGAGCTCATTTGGAGTTTTTAGCAGGGAAGCACAGCTATTGTATACACTTGTCCAAAGAACAGTCCTTGGTCAGAGAAGGTCCTCTTGAATCTAGGGAGCAGCTTCAGCAGGGATGCCCAAGGAACAGTGAGGGAGAAAGGGGACACCCGCCTCGCCAGCTACATCTGCTGAATCAGTCTGGCAATCAGTAATGTGACAGTCATTGCGGCCAGATCCCCCTCACACTCATGGGGTGAGGTGCTTTCTTAAACTGATGTGTTTTGTTAGTCCAGATTTCTGAATTTTTAGGAAACAATAACAATGCTAGTAGTAGTAGGGCATTTCAAAAGATTTCCTTTTGTTAAAATAACCAGTTAGCTCCTTCCGTATGGTTTATGCTTTCAAGAGTTCATATGCTTTTATTTCTGTTCTTTTATGGTTCCTTTATGACTTCTCTTAGCAGATATCTCAGGGAAACGTTACACTTCAAGAAATCTCAGCAAAAATCAGAATCAAAATTCTTTTAAATGTTTAATGTCCCTTCATTAGTAATACTGCTTTGGAGAATTTATCCTTAAGAAATTCAACAGAGACATGTCAAAGATTTATACACAGGGTATTTCTGGTGATGTTATAACAGTGAGAAATTGGAAATAACCTCAATTTTAGTACAACCATAGGGAAATTGCTAAGATATTTCATATTTGTTGAAAAAACATGCAACCATTACAAGTTATGTTTTTGAAGATGATTAATCACATAAGAAAACATGCATGGTATAATTTTAAGTGTGAAAAGGATGAAAGGGAGTAACAGGTCATTTAATTAGGGGTTCCTTTGTAATTTTCCATATTTTCAAAATTTTTTGAAATAAATAAATTTGCTTTTATAATCATAAGGGAGTAATAAACATCGTTAATGTGTATCTCTAAAAGAAATGCCATCAAAAATAGGGCAGTTTTAGCACCTAGCTCTCAAATACTTGTGGGATAGGTAGATGGATCATTAGACAAATGAATGGTAGTTGACATTTTTAGGTACCACCAATGACTTTACAAGACTGAAGAAATAACAAATGAGGATCTATTAATTAAAAGAAGATTCCAGACCCATCGGCAGTTTTTGAGGGATAACATGGAAGATACTGAAGGAGACATAAAATTGAGTGCTTGGTGATAGACAGGAAGTTGTGGTTTGTGCTTTAGTCTGCTGCTACTCTTTGCCCAGGTATCAACACCGTGTTTCCTCATATTCTGTGTGTGCCCTTGAAGTAACTCTCATGCCTGCTGTTTTCATTGGTCTGTATTTAGTTTGGCCAGAGACTGAGCTTGATGAGAATTAAATCAAAGTCATGAGTTCAATTCCCATTTGAAGCAGTTAATACTAGTTCATCTAAGGAAAAGGTATTGCAAGGCTAACTGGCTGGCCAGCTCCAGAGATGGGCTTATTGGTCATGCAGGAGAGTGTTGGTAGGTCAAAGTAACCTGCCTCTAACACTTGTAAAACTATTCAAAATACCCTTGTACAGGGAGCTATATTTTCTTAAGAGTAGTCCTGAAACTGGGGTGTGATATGCATAGCTTTAGCTACCTAAGGATTTAATGTATAACTTATCATTGTCTCAGTTTTTATAACAAATCCATGGTAAGTTGCTTGTGGAAATTATAAATGGAACTGATTGAGCTATGTTGTATCCCAGAAGGTATTAATATCTTGGATATTTTGATCAATTGCTGAACAGAATCTGGCTTCTTTGCAAGTCCATCAGAAGACACATTGGATGCATGAATGGATCCTTTCCAATGCAGTCCCTTATCTGTGAAGGAGCCTGTGTCAAAGAAAGCCATTAAACTTTTGCATAGCATTCTGTATCTCTGCTCTTGGCAGCTTATTAAACAGTGTTCGTCATTGTGGTTACTCTTAAACCCAAGTGTGTGATACTAGTGCCAGTGCTTTATTTGTGTCTGCTCTGTCTCAATACTCCTAAGATACTACATTTACTATTTGTCTTTTTCTATCTGAGTTACTTCTTATTACTCATTCTGTAAAACCTTACTCAGTAGTTGAGTAATTCAAAGTTCTGAGTCAAATTGTCTTTGTCTTGTGGGTTATAATATTTAAATCTGTCAGACTCCCTTAAGTGGTCAGCTGGCTATTTTATTTAGGATGTTTAAGGAAGAAAATTAACATTTTTCTGGACACCTACAGTGTTCTGTATAGTTTACTAGGCATTCTCAGCTACATTACCAATATAAAGTAGTCAGTCTAACCCCTAACAGATGAGAAATTTAGTTTTGAGAATACAAATAACTGGATCATGACTTCAGTACTTGTCTGTTGGACTTCAAAGCCTCTGATTTTTCTGCTGCACATACTGACTCCTGGAATAGCAGCATTTCTCAGTCAGACTGAACCTAGTAACACCCTTTTCACCTAGCCACTCCCCCCTTTCCTCCTATAACATTAAAACTCTTTAAGATTTCACTGTAATATGACAAATAATAATTGTACATATTTATGGGACACAATGTGATTTCTTTTGTCTTTTTGAGACAGGGTCTCACTATGCACTTCTGGCTGGCCTCGAGCTCACTTTGTAGCCCAGGTTGGTCTCAAAGTTACAATGGTCTCTCTGCCTCAGCCTCCTGAGTGCTGGGATTACAGGTGTGCGCCACCACGCCTGGCACAATGTGATTTTTGATATATGTAGAATGATGAAATCAGACCAATTAAGTAAACTCCATTACACTTTTCTTATGTTACCTTAGCAAGATGCATCCTTTGCAGCAAGGCCAGGAATTAAGCTTTGAATTACCAATAAGGAGGACATTGTTTTGAGTCTGCTTTCAATTTTGTCAAAAATCCTGTTATTATTTGTATTTTACCTAGTTCCCAGTAACTCATAACCCAATCCCAGACTGTGCCAGCATTAATTGTTACTTGCTGGATGCCCAACACTTAATGGCCTGTTGGGTTTCATCATCCACTCAAGAGCCAAAAACTTCTTCACTTGTAGAAATATAAAGGCTTGTGATGGTGAAAGCAAACATGAAAGTTTGCTGCAGTGAAAAACAACTTACCAAAAGAGGGGTGATGTGGAGAAAGAGGCTATTTGATAGAGGGCAAAGACAGAGAGAAGGGCATTTTCAGGAGCACAGAAACTCAAAGGTTGATCATCATCTTCTGAATGGTTTATGAAAGAGAGCTGAGAGCTAATCTTAGACTAAAGGAGAATTCAGAAAACCCAAGAACAAAGTATGGTATGGTGGCATTCTTTTCAGAGGAGGGTGGCTGGACTTCACCCAGGTTCTGAATATTATAATTTGAGGTTTGAATGAAACATTTCAAGGGCCTTTTGGAATTAGCCATTCCACACTGGACACAATGGGCCATTATAGAGACATTGAAGGATTAACCTTCCAAGGTTGTTTCAGCCTCAAATCCCAGACAAATTGATCCACATTGTTTTAGTTCCTTCTTGCCCTCTTTTGTTGTCAACTCCATAGCTTTCTGAGGAGATAATTCAGTTTAGGACCCTGAGAGCCTAAATCCCCAAGAATCCACTGTGGAGATCAGGAGGTCGAGGAAAGGGTTACGGGGAAGCTCAGAGAGGCAGAGCGTGGTTCCTGGATTTCTCCCCCATCTGTCCTTGAATTTTCCTGCCAGGGCTTTCAGAGGAAGCCCACCTGCCAACATTGTCATTATCTATACCCCGCAGAAATTAGGATGAGGCACCTGCTCCTCAGTGATCTCTTATCAAGTTTTAGTGGCATCTTCTTGTGCAACTGAGTTTCTTAGGGAAATGCAAATTTGGGAGCAAATGGAATAAAATGTAGCTCTGGGGAGCAAACTGGTTCAGTTTGGAGAGCTTGGCAGTACCTGCCTTGGTCCCTCTTTTCCTTTTTTGTTCTCTTGCATTGTCTCAGAGTGTGTGAATTAGCACTGTCCTCAGCAAGTAGCTAAAGGGACATACGAAGCAGCTGAAGGGAAGGGGCACAAGAGAGTGGAAAAGTATGGTGGACTAGGAGGATAATAGCAGAAATAATCATAAGACAGGCTCTTCTTGCCCCAAAAGAGTCCCCATTATTTTGAACCCCTGAGCCTATGAGGTGTGGGAACAGACAAGCTTTAGACTCTTAACTCTATATAAAATCTCTGATTCACATTAGGGAAGGCAGAAGGTAGAGGAACTCACATTACCAAAGCAATTCTTTGTAGTAAATCATTAGAATATACAGTTACAAAGAAAATAACCTAATTGTGCTGTGCCGTGTAGTATGGGAGCAACTAGCTATATATGGCTATTGAGCTTTTAAAGTATGGCTAGTTTCAACTGAGATATTCTGTAAGAGCAAAATACACAACAGATTTCAAAGACAGTATGAAAAATGTATAGTAATTTTTAATATTGATTACATCTTGAAGTGATAATAGTTTGGATATATTGGGTTAAATAAAGCACTAACATTGATCTTTAAGGAGACGAAAATGTTAATTACTCTGATTAGATCAGTACATATTATACACAGGTATTGAATTATCACACTGTGCCCCTATATATGTACAGTTAAAATTATTAAAAATTAAAGCCTGAGGCTAAAAAACATTAATTTTTGCCTATTTCCTTTTTAACATAGCTACTAGAACATTAAAAATTATGTGTGTAGCTTACATTATATTTCTATTGGACAGTGTTGCGCCAGTATGTTAAAAAAAAGTAGGGGGCCGGGGATATAGCTCAGCGGCACAAACACCTGTCTGGCAAGTGCAAGGCCCTGAGTTTGATTTCCGGTACCAAAACCAAAACCAAAAACAATATTATTAGTAAAAAAAATAGGATTAGAAGCCAGGTATAGTGGCTTATGGCTCTAATCCCAGCACTTGGGAGGCTGAAACAGGAGGATTGGGAGGTCAGAACATAGCAAGTTCAAGACCAGCCTGGGGCTCTGCATAAAAAAATATGTATATATACATAAAATATAGCAGTACTTATCTTTCTTTATGTATACCTGTCCAAGAGACAGGTTCACTTCAAAATAAGGATGAGGAGGAGTGGAGACTTGCAAATAGAGAAACTGATGATAAAAGAAAATCAGAACCTTGTCTCAGTTACCCTTGGTTCTGCGGGTGAGGGGCGGGGGAGGTGGGGTGGTCATTGCCTGAGGGCACTTTTCTCACTCCCTTTAGCTCTGTCTCCTAGTTGGGGCCCAGAGTGGGGAGAGCAAAGGCGCTTTGAAATTCTCCTTCCTTACCATCTTAGCCATCAAGCTCTGAGTGGGAGATGGTGACAATGTGACAGGAACTTTCCCTGGGCCTCTCTTCACCACCATTCCTGGCTGAGAAGAGAAGGAGGAAAGAAGTGAGCCCCTTCTTCACTCCCAGGCCCATGTGGTAGAGCTGCTGCCGCACTTCCTTCTGCCGATAGGCATAGATGAGTGGGTTGAGCAGGGAGTTGCCTACACCAAGCAGCCACAGATACTTTTCCAGCAGTGGGTAGAGGGTGCACTCCTGGCAGGCCGCCTGCACAATGTTAGTGATAAGGAAAGGGGACCAGGATAGAGTGAAGCTCCCGATGAGAACAGACACAGTGCGGATAGCCTTGAAGTCGCTGGGACACCGTGGGGGCCGGTAAGCTCCCAGCGTGGCTCCTGCATGTTCCATCTTTCGGATCTGCTGGGTGTGCCCGGAGGCAATCTTCAGCATGTCGCAGTAGAAGAAGACAAAGAGGAGCATGGCTGGGAAGAAGCCAGCGCAGGAGAGGATCAGCACAAATCGCGGGTGAAATACAGCAAAGAAAGTACAGACCCTGTGGTAGCTGGTTTGCTGGAATATGGAGACTCCGAGTGGGAGGAAGCCAATGAGGTAAGCCAGCAACCACAGGCCGGCAAGGCAGGCCCCAGCCATGAGCCCATTCATGATCTGAAAGTAGCGCAGGGGCTGCTTAATGGCAAGATACCTGTCGAAGGCAATCAGCATGACCGTGAGCACAGAGGCAGCTGCAGAAGAAGTGACAAATGCCATTCGAAGGCTGCATAGGGTCTTCTGTGTGGGCTGAGCAGAGTTGAAGAGCTGGTCTGTGACGAGGCCCGAGATAGCCACGCCAATCAAGATGTCAGCCACAGCCAGATTCAAAGTGAAGCAGAGACCAACACCATCGTTCTTGTGAATTGACAGCAGCACAGCCACAGCCACTAGTGCATTCACAGCAATAATGAGGAAGGCCAGGACAGCAAGGATCACTCCAAATGAGCCCGATGACTCCATGTCTTGAAGTGGCAGGACTTCCACTTACCAGGGCATGCTGTCTCTCCAGCTCAAATTCTGGGCTACGGGAGAAGGAGCTGGGGGCTTCAGAGCCACAGTACAGTTCCGGGCTTCACTGGCAATCCAGGCTGGCAGCTTGTCATCTTTGGGATCCTGAGGCCATTAAGAATTACTGTCTCTTTTCCAGTCCTCAGCCTCCTGTGTCTCCAGCTTTCTGAAGTCAGAATCCCGGTGCAGACCTTCCCCTGGGCCCTGAGCTGGTCCCTCCCCCTCCAACAGCAAGTTACTAGACAACTCCTGAGTACCTGGCGCATGCTGTCTCCGGGCCCTTCTCCCTTCATTGATGCTTTGAGAGTTTTGGAGGCATGGGCCCATTCAAAAGCTTGCCTGTCTGACAGAAGATATAATTGACTGTAATCACACTTTTCCTTCCTCCTTAGCTTGATATTACATTTCCACTTCTTTTCTTCCTAAACCTCAAGTGTCAGCTTAATAACTGATCTAGCTTAATTAAGCATTTGCCTAATAAATAATCCCCAGTTACTATTATGACTGCTTTTAATCAAGCAAGATGATCATAATCAGTTGAAGTGGGAAATAAGCTATTCGAGGGGCCCAGCATTAGCATCCTTCAAGGGTATTACCACACATTTCAGCTGTTTCTTTTTTCTTTTCATTTTGCGGTAATGGGGATTAAACCAGGGGCTTTCACACTGAGCTACAGCCCCAGCCCTTTTTATTTTTTATTTTGAAACACGGTTTCACTAAGTTGCCCAGGCTGGGCTGAAGGCTGTGAGCCTTCTGCCTCAGCCTCCCAGAGTGTGGGCATTACAGTTGTGCGCCACCATGCCCTGCTCCGTGCTTTCTTTAGACCTATTTTTATGTGTCCAGGAGTGTGGACTTAGAACTTATTGAATTTCTTGAATGAATACTTTCCATCAAACTGGAGATGTTTTATGCCATTACTTCTTCAAAAGTTAAGGGTTTTTGTTGTTGTTGTTCTGGGGACTGAACCCACAACTGAGCTACATTCTTATATCCCCTTTTTTAAAACTTTGATACAGGGTCTTGTTAAATTGCCCAGGATGAGTTCAAACTTTTGATCCTCCTGGAGTGCTGGGATGATAGGCAGGCATCACCACACGCCTGGTTTAAACTGTTTCTTATTTTTCTCTCTCTAGCACCTCAAATGCCAGTTCTCTCAAATAGAATATATTGTTCCCTCGTTTCTTAATCCCTTGGCACTCAGTTCATTGAGGACGCAAAAGGACAGGAAAGACTAATCAAAGAATTGAGAGCTCACTCCCTATCAAGCTGCTGTCTCTTGCTTATGCTCCTTGGGAACTGTTTCTACACCATGGTGGGCTGTGTCTCTGGTTAGTGAGTAGGGGTTGGCAGGCTGGCCCTTCTTCATCCTGTAGACCCAAGATTCCCTCTAAGGAGAAGAGGAGGTGGGCTTCACTTAGGGAAGTGTGTAGTTTGAGAGTGGAATTTTCCATGGATAGAGCTCCTGCGGGTTAGGCCAAAGGGTGGCAGTATTGCTGAATCAGATGAAATGCATGCAGGGCGGGCAGATGTGGGTGACTCCAATTTAGGTTATATATCCATTTGCTCGGGTACATTAGAACTAACCTTTTGCCTTCTACTCTCGTCTTGGATACCAAGAAGAGAGAGGTGGGGAGAAGAGTGGTTAGAAGCTTATTTACTCAGTTCAGGTGAGAGCACAAATGGGGGAGATTAGTGTTTTAAGTGGTGGAGCAGAGAGCAAGGTTCAGAGCTAGAAGCAAATAGTATTATATTCCAGGATGTTCTGACCGTCTGACGGGGCCTTTGGCAAATGTCTCTCTCACAAAGGCTCAGAAAAGCTGGGTCGTAGGGACTCAGTATGCTAGTTGCCAGCCTGAGAATAGTTATTCTTTGGGACATGCCTTTAGTAGGATGATTTCAGTTTTTACAACCTGGCCTAATTTTTATACCTCGACTTAAGATGTGCTTTTGTTTCCCTAGCTTTTGATGTCATCCATGGCCCTTCTCAAGCCCATGTTCAGGTTTGCAAGAGCATCAGTATCACCTGCAGGACTTATTAAAACACAGCTTCATGCCCCCCCCCCCGGGAGCCCTTCCTGGTCTTCATCGCAGCCCAGGAGATTTATATTTGTAGTCCCATGGGACAGTTATTGGAATTCTAGTGAGTTAATTCCAGTCTACCACTTTCAGTGCAAGCCATGGCGAGAATAAAGACACTAAGGCATATTTGTAGTTATGGGGAGCCAAGCGGTCCTAAGTCCAGCCATGATGATAGCTATTCAGAACAAAGGCCTCGACCCAGGGCCGAACCTGGGTGTTATTAATTTGTGAAGAAGGGAGTGGCTTGAGGATGAGTAACTGTGAGGATGGAGGGAAATAGGTGAGTGCCATGAGCTGGGCTAGATAGGAGGCCTGAAATCACCTCTGCAATATGCAGAGAGAAAGATATGTAGAAAGCGTAATCTGCATAATACAACTGATGAGACAGTATCTAACACAGTTAGTGCTTCAGCTCTGATGTGTGTGTTTTATGTCCTGGGAGATCCTAGCCTCTTATCTTGAGGCATGGAGCATGGCTCTTCATCCTGCCTCACCCCAGCTCACACATGTTTTATTTGGGAGCTATGGGATGGGGGGATGCTGCTTAAAAGTCTGCACATCAGCACCTCAGCTGGACCAATATGCATTGCTTAAAGCCAATTGAAAAGATAAGGAAAAGTCCTAGCCAGCTCTGTACATATCAATACATGGAAGTAGTGCCAGGTTCAGCCAAAATGGAAACAATTGCTCCTCCTTCAGGGAGAGTCGCCCAGGTGGTCCTCCACACCCCCACCCCAGAGTTTCAGATTCAGTAGATCTTGGTGGGCCCATGAATCCTCATTTCTAACAAGTTTCCTGCTGCTGCTAGTCCTGCTGATTAAGAGATCAGCTGGGTTCTTAACCTAAGCTGTGCATCACAATCATCTTGGCAGTTCCAAATATATATGCTGATGTTTGGGCACACAACAAGTGATTCTAACATAATTAGTCTGGGTGTGACCTGTACATCTGGAGTTTTAAAGCTTGCCAAGCAATTCTGATCCTTGGGTGAGGTGGAGAACCACTGACCAGTAGTAAAAACACAAGCTCTGGGGTCAAAACAACTGGGTTCCACATCTCCACAATTTTGCTTGGGTAAATCATGTTTCTGATTTACCTTTGGTTTTCTCATGCCTGTTATGGAGACAATAATACATCACAGAGTGTGAAGATGATAAAATGAAGTATGATGAATGTGAAAGAGCTTCAAAAGACTATACAATATACTATTATTGCCTTCTGGTCTCTATTAATTTTTTTTGGTCTCTATTAAATTAACACATTGCTAAAGTGTGTGTCTGAGTGTTAATTGAAATGTTACTTAAAGGGCATATCGGTGATTATGCACAATTAATGAAACTGTGTATCAGAACCATGGGTATGACTTGAGAGCTTGGCAGAAATATGCAGTCTCAGACCTTGCACAAGATTTAAAGCACAGTCTGCATTTAAATAAGATCTACATGTGATCTATATATACAGTAAAGTTGTCCTTGCTCTCCTGGATTCTCAGATGTCTGGTTGTATTAGTTTCCTTTTGTTGCTATAACATACTATAACAAACTCAGTGGCTTGAAATGACAGAAATTTATTTTCTTACAGTTCTCCAGGTCAGGAGTCCAAACTGGATCTTACAAGACTTAAGTCAGTGTTCCTTCAGGAGAATGTAGAAGAGAATCTATTTTCTTGCTTTCACTTCTAGAAGCTTCCCAAATTCCTTGCCTCCTGTCTACATTGCTCAGACCTCTCCTTCCATAGTCACATTTCTTTCTCTGATCCTTGTCTTCCTTCCTCTTTCTTGTCTACCTGGGTCTACCCAGACAAGCCAGGATAACCTCCTCATATCTATTAATTAGATATTGATATTAATATCTTCAGTTTAACAATATCTACAAAGTCTCTTTTGCCATATAAATTGCATATTCAGCTGCCGGATGAGGTGGCACATACTGGTAATCCCAGCACTTGGGAGGCTGAGGCAGGAGGATCGTTGCGAGTTCAAGGCCAGCCTGGGCTACAAAGTGAGCTCAAGGCCAGCCTG
>NW_004955473.1:4678080-4679997 GCF_000276665.1 Chinchilla lanigera | reverse complement strand
TATGTTATACATATGACATATGCACTCACTGTATATGTGTGACATATATACAGTGTATATTTGCTTCTTTTTGCTCATATTGGTTTTACCTGCCTCTGCCGCAGTGGTAGAGAGAGAGGGGAATGTAAATTGAGAGAAATGGTAGGGCAAGACAGGGTGAGAAATTCGGTATTTGAGGATTTAGTCTCTTCGTGGAATGGGAGGCATTTGAGGAAATAGCCCTAGACTTTTGGGTCATCGGAACCTTCTTGTAGCAATGATGAGATCAGTTAACAGCGATGGGACCTTCAGTGCCAAGGGCTGTAATAAGTATACAACATGGATTTATGTATATAATCCTCCCAATAATTCTATGAGGTAGGGACTACTAATGCCCCAATTTTACTGATGAAGAAATTGACTCACACAGAGAGGGTGACTTATTTGCCTAAGGCGGCCCAGCTTGTTAGCAGAGAATGTGGGATATTTGCAGACAGGCTGGCAGCTTGCATGGCACCTCTGGAGAGCCTTCAGAAGATTTTCCTGCCTTACATCAACCACAGAGCCTACGTGTTGTCCCCGTTTTCTTGCCAGTTTGTATTGCTGTGCCTTTGCACAGCTCACAATCTCTGAACTTCAAGCTCACGTTTTTATGCTTTGGGTTTTTTCAAAGGAAGCTGGGCCAAGAATAAGAAAAAGCTTTTCTTTGTTGATAAAGTCCAGTGATCATAGAAAATGAGACTCATTTTACCCTGAGCCCAAGTAAATATATAAATCTGGACTCATGTGAAGCTCTCCAATTTTCTTCCCATTCCTACTTCCCACTCTTGGTATTGCCTCCCTCATTTAGCACTTTGTTTTGTTTTGTCTTCATGGTTGTTGTATCCTTCTCATGCTGTCTGTCCCTACACAAACATCCCCCATACCAGCACTTTATAGCACCTACTCCGTCCTACTTAGTATTGTGAACAAAGGATTATTATTATTATCCCTTTTTACATGTGAAGAATCTGATGCTTGGGCGGATGAAGGGACCTGCCCCAGGTCACCCAACTATGAAGGCCTGAAAGATCTGGAATTGTTTTCCAGTTCCACTTGCTCCTGGTCTAATGGTTTTATCCTACTTTTTGTTGCAAAGCCTGAGTGGTGGGTTGAATAGATGTCCACATTCTAATCCCTGGGACCTATGAATATGTTACCCTACATGGCAAAAGCTACTTTGCAGATGTGATTCAGATGGAAAGATTATTCTGGATTTTCTAGGTGGGTGCAGTAATATAATTAGAAGGGTCCTTGTAAGAGGGAGTCGGGAGACAGTGTGACAGCAGAAGCCAGAGGTTGGAGTGGTACAAGGAAGGGTTCATCAGCGAAGGACTGCAGGTAGTCTCTAAGAGCCGGAAAAGTGGAGCAAACACATCCTTTCCTAGAGCTTCCAGAAGGAATTAGGTCTGCCAACCCTGTGACTTTAGGCTAGTAAAACTGACTTCAGACTTTTGACATCAAAAACTGGAAGACAATATATCTGTGTCATTTTTAGCCACTAAGTTTGTAGTATTTTGTCACAGCAGCAATAAGGAACAGAAAGACATGGTGGTACACACCTGCAATTCCAGCACCATGAGAGGCTGAGGTGGAAGGATTCCAAGTTGAGCAACTTAGTGAGACCCTGTCTCAAAAAAGAAAGGGAGAGAGACAGAAAGACAGAAAGAGAAATAGACAGAGACAGACAGAAACTGGGCCTGTAATTCCAGCATCTGGGAGGCTGAGGCAAGAGGTCAGTAAATTTGAGTCTAGCCTGGGCAATGTAGAAATTTAGGGTGGGGCCAGGGATATAGCTCAGTGGCCCAGTGCCTGCCTGGCAAACGTGGGATCATGAGTTTGACCACCCCCCTGCAAAAAAAAGAAAGGAAGGAAGAAAGAAAGAAAGAAAGGAAGGAA
>NW_004955473.1:4676581-4677980 GCF_000276665.1 Chinchilla lanigera | reverse complement strand
AAAAAAAAAACCCCAACAAATTTGCATATTCAGTGTCCAAGAATTCGGATGTGGACATATTATCTGATGCCTGGATCTCTTCCTCTATACCCCAACAGATGTTCTCAGTCTAGTTTTCTTTGCTCATGCCCTGGATATTTATTTCTTTTCCTTTAGCTGTTAAAACAGTCTTCTTTTCAGTCTTTTCTTTTTAGAAACCCACAAACTGAGTCAAACTAATGTAAGTGGCCTTGAAAGATAACAATCTCCTTGTCATTGGACATATGCAAGCAGAAGCTGTATGCCTATCTGTCAAGATAGTTTTGGAGAAAATTTCTGCAGCAGTGCAGACTACTAGTATTACCACTGATATGCAATTCAGTCACCATGTAGTCTTTTTTATTTATTTTTTTCAGACAGAATCTTGCCGTGCAGTTCATGTTGGCTCTGAACTCACCATGTAGTCCAGGCTGGCCTCAAACTACAGACAATTCTCTTGCTTCAGCCTCCCAAATGCTGGAATTATAGGCATGGACCACCGCATCTGGCTACTGCAGTCTGTTTTTGATGGGTCCTGGCAGTCTTTTCCCTCCCTGATCTTTCTCCTTTCTTTCTTACCTACTCTTACCTCTGTGTTCCCTTAGATTTTATATCCCCTTTCCCATACCACTGTCATGTCTCAGCTGTGTGTCCTGAGAGTGTGCTCATGTTGTGAGCTCAAGGTCACAGGGAACAGGACCTGACGCTGCGGTGTTGGTGGCTGGTCCTTACAGTTCTGCTCAGCTGGAGTAGGCTGAGAGCTGGTGGTGTATTCAGAGTAGAGCATCTAAAAAAACCAACAAACTGGCTTCAGACAGAGAAGGAAGGCAGAAGATGAGAGGGATTGTTCTCTAGTCAAACTGTCCCACACGCTGAGCATGCTGGCACACACGTGTACTCCCAGCACTGTGGAGGGCTGAGGAAAGAGCATCACAAGTTCCAGCTCAGCCTGGGAAATTTAGCAATTTGGAGAGCTCTTGTGTTAAAAAAAATGTAAAAAGGGCTGGGGATGTTGCTCAGTGCGAAAGCCCTAAGTTTAATCTCTGGTACAAA
This sequence comes from Chinchilla lanigera, assembly GCF_000276665.1. NCBI lineage: Eukaryota > Metazoa > Chordata > Mammalia > Rodentia > Chinchillidae > Chinchilla > Chinchilla lanigera. The sequence continues at coordinate 4,676,909 of NW_004955473.1, read as the reverse complement.
ACAAACAAACAAACAAGCAGACAAAGCCTATTTCATAAACATATTAAAGGCTGGTAACTGTGGGCTGTCACCAGGGATGCAGCAGGACACTTTATCACCCTAAGGGCACAGGACCCAGGAGCAGAGGTCTCAGTAGAAGGAGGGGTGGAGGACAAGACAAGTTAAAACAGAGGCTGCCATTAGACCCAGGCCCCTGGGAGAGGAGCACTAGGAAGGCAGCTTGGATCAGTCATGCTTGACTCTGTCCTGCCTAAGGCAGCTGCCTACCTGCAGTCATTTAGCTACATCTTGCCTAGGGACAAGGAAAGCAGTGATATTTCATATCTCT
>NW_004955473.1:4627313-4673872 GCF_000276665.1 Chinchilla lanigera | reverse complement strand
CCTGCAGAGTAGCAGTTGGATAATAAGGCACACACATTTTTGGTGAATGTCTATAGCTTATGGAATGGGGTGGGGTGAGGGGAAAAAAGAATATTCCATTAATGTTTCTTGATTTTTTTCATTGAAAATCTTTCTTGAAGTGTATTCTTCAAGAAAGACTACACTCAAGAGACCACTTTAACCTGAATTTTATAAAGCAGCCCTCTAACTGTCAGACAGCTATTTCTTACTTTTTCTTAAGAAACAGCTGGTTTAGTTTACTAAGGGGTTACAGAAGCAAAGGTGGCCTGTAGAAATGGCTGGGAGTTTTTTGGAATTAAAATCCTTGCAATATTCCTGAGGTGATATTTTCACTATCTGGTAACTTGAGAAACCTACCACAAAGAAATTAATTGAAGCTAATTTAAATTGCCCATGATTCCCTAGCTAGGAAGTGGTGGAACTGGGATTTGAACCCTAGTCTGCCAAGACTCTGAGGTTGGCTCTGCCACCAGCTCCCTCCAGAATGTAAGATGGCTGACCAGATAGAGAATGAAAGCTGTGTATTATAATCCCATGGCTTTGATTTTTGAGACAGGATCTCGCTATGTAGTCCAGGCAGTCCTTGAACTCTCTGTGTAGCCCAGGCTGGCCAGGAACTCATGATGATCCTCCTGCCTCAGGCTCTCGAGTGCTAGGATTACAGGCATGTGCCACCACACCTGGCTAATCCCATGGCTTTGAAAACCTATGCCCAGCCTCATGAAGGATGCTGCTGGTTTCATGTAAAGTCATTGTGACCTGAGCCAAGACGAGCCTACCCCGTGCTTACTCTCTGAAGCCTAAGTAGTTCCCGTTAGCTTGTCTCTGTGATCCTCAGCTGTGTTCTTTACCGTGCCATGTCTCAGATAGCTGGTTCTCCTGCTCCTTGGCCCACCCACTCCTTTTCCTAATCTGCAGACTCTCTCCTGCTCCCTGGATTAGTGTTTTACCTGACACTCCTGGGAAGTAGGATATGCCATCCTATAATCTGTCTGAGCAACAAAACCCCCCAGGGAAAGTCTGGCTCAGGACAGTGCAAGTGATTGAGAGGATGGTAAAAGTTGCCCTTGCAAGGAATCTTTTAGAGAATAGGGGTTGGGCAATTTGTCAGTGGCTTGGAGCCTGACCTGCTTGGGTGAGACTGTGAGGACCACCGGGGAAGTCCTGCTCTAGGCAGAGTTTGTGCCATCCTGTGTGCACGCTTTTCCACTCAGCTTCAGGTAAACTGGCCCTGCACTGTTTCTCATCCTACCTGTTCTGATTGTCCCACTCAGTTTTGTCTGGCACACATGTTCTTTAGGCCTGCGTGCCAGTGAATGAGGACTTCACATTATGAATTTAGAGAAAATGTGATTTGCGATCACAGATGGCTCCACTTGATGAGAGCCATCTGCTTTCCCGGAAAAAAAATTTGTCCTTTCTCCCTGTCTTCCCTGGGACTGGATTCTGCTTTTTAATCAACTCATTAAGAATCTTGGCAGCCTTTGAAATTTCTGCTGTTTGAGTTTGGGCAGTAGAGGAAAGGTGAACACTGACAGTGACGTGGTAAATACACACCCACACACACCCACACACACACCCTCATGTGTCTTCTAAAAGGTGTAATAATCCCTGGGAGGGAGCAACTTGTCCTATTCCTCTTCAAGAGTTAAGGATTCTCTGTCCAGCCCCTTAAGCCTCTACCTAAGCATCAAATTGCTGACTCCTACAGCTCATGCTAATTCTCTTGTAACAGCTTCTTGCTAAACGTTGCAGACTGCACTTTGTTATCCGCAGGTGACAGTATTTATGGGTATTATTTAAAAGCAGTGGTCCTTAGCTATTAATTTTGAAACACAGCACCCTTTTAGAATTGATGGAAGCCGTACACTTTCTTGAAAATGTAAATGCTCATAGACAGAGACATCATACAAATTCAGGCTCCTCAGAGACTCTCTGGAACTCATGTATGGACCCCTTGGAAAAGGTGATAAGATCCTCTCTCTGTTAAAATAATGCATCATTTCTTATTCTTCTTATCCCTTCAGTCAATCTACAGTTGAAGAACAGTCCTATATACCAATATGTTTAACCAGCTTTTTTAACTCAAGGAAAGTGGGGCCCACAGCTACCCTTTTAGACTTGTATTTTGCTTCCCTAAGACAGCATTACTCCCATGTCTCCAATGTGAGAGCAGGTGAGTACAGATGACATGTTGGTGAGATTTGTAAGTCCTCTTGAGTCAACTTGCCTGATGGTGAGTTGTATTGAGTCAGCTGAAAGTACGTGAAAACATTGAAAAATTAAAGGTGGTTCTGCCAAAAGAACTTTTCTGTAGCATTTGACAGTAATGACCACCATCCACTCTCCTTTTTGTGTATACTTTCTCTGGCTTCTTCACTTTTCTCTGTCATCTGCATCTTCAGTCTTCTTTGTGGACACTCCATGCATTTTGAGTCATCCTTTGGGCAATGGAATTTATCATTTTTTTCTCCCAAACAAGTCTTCCTGCCTTTCTTCACTTTGCAAAGATCATTGTGACCCAACTGTTTTCTCTCAAACCAGAACCTTAGCCTCATTTCAGATGTTTCCTTACTACACACATCTACTTGAGTCAGAATGCCCCTGAAATCTACGGATTTTGAGCCTACCCATCACAGCCAATAGGTCTCCTAACTGACCTCCTGGTGTCAAGACTTGTGTTCCTTAAAGCCATCCTCCACATTGCTTCCAAAGTGTTCAGAAGTCAAACTGACTTTGTCATTCACAGGCTCAAGGAGGAATACTCAGATGCTTTCCTTGTATACTGAGCATGTTCATCTTTGTATTCCCAGAACCTAACAGGTGTCTCCATGTAGCCAGTCGTTAACAAAAGTGACTGGCTGGCTGGTTGGTTGAATGACTGAATGATTAAGGATTTGAACACTTTTTTTTTTTGGTACCAGGAATCGAACTCAGGACCTTGCGCTTGCCAGGCAGGTGCTTACACCACTGAGCTATATCCCCGGCCTTGAACACTTTTTAATATCTGCAGGCTAGAATTTGACCTTCTTAGCTTCATCCACAAGGCTCTTTACAAAATGGCTCTGACATTTCCATTCTCATTACAGTCATTCCTACCATATCCTATTCCATCCGCCGCCCACACAATACAGTTCTCATGATTTCATGCTTTGCATCTGGTAGTTTCTCTGCTTGAAATGCTCTGTCTGCACAGCACCCATCCCCTGTCTTCCATCTACATGGTGACTGCTTTCAAGGCCTAGCTCAACTATTACCCAAATCTCCTCGGTTCCTGTTGACCCTTCAGCAATCAGAATTAATTCTCCCTCATCTGGTTCTAATGGCATTTCACTCATACCTTCAGTATGACATTCACCACTTTGCATCATGTTTATTCATTTCTGTAACTATCTTGCAACATGGTGAGCAGCTCAGAAGCCAGGACTGGGTCTTGTGGTATTCCTCACTGTAATATCCCTACCAGCCAGTGCATAAGCACTGATGAACGGGTTGTGCCTTTATGTTGGTGTCATGGGTGTCCTTATTTATTTTTATTGAAAAATATTTTTACTTTGAAAATATGCCAGCATGAAATACCATATCATCCTTGAGACAAACTGCCATCATCGCTTGCATGAATTATTATTGCTGTTATTTTTGGTACTAGGATTCGAACTCAGGACCTTGTACTTGCCAGGCAGGTGTTTGTGCCACTGAGCTATATTCCCCGTCCTCTTGCATGAATTATTGCAGAGCTTTTTAATTCATCTTCCTACTTACACCCTAGGCACCCCTTCCTCAGTGTGTTACCAACCTGGCAGCCAGGGTGATCGTGCTAAAATCAAAGCCTGATCAAAGTCCTTGGTGACTTCTCATCTCATGTAGAGTAAGATCCAAAGTCATTACCCAACATGTCCCTGCCAAGTCTGCTCCCCTTATTCCCACTTATCCTGGAATTATGGTCAAGAGCACAGACTTCAGAGCTATGCTATTGGATTCAAATCCTGGCTTTACTATTTACCACTACATGACTTAGGGCAAGTGCCTTAAGTTCCTTATGCCTCTGTTTGCTAACCTGCCAAATGCAGGTAACTGTATCTGCCTCACAGTGTTGTTTCCAGAATTAAATGAGTCAGTGTATACAAGGAACCTAGAATAGCACCTTGCCTTCTCCTCTCCAGCCACACTGGTTTCCTTACTGTCTCTTAAACATAGTCCTGCTGGGCTGCTGGTGCACTCCCTCTAATCTCAGCACTCGGGAGGCTGAGGTAGGAGGATTGTTGTGAGTTCAAGACCAGCCTGAGCTACAAAGTGAGCTCAAGGCCAGCCTGAAGTGCATAGTGAGACCTTGTCTCAAAAAGACAAAATAAACCTAAACTAAACATAGTTCTATCCGAGGACGTGCGCACTTACTGTTGCCTCTGCCTGTAATACTTTTCTCCCAGATATCCCCGTGGCTCGTTCCCTCTTGCAGAGCTCTGCCTCATGTCACTTTGGGAAGCTGCGTTTGACTGCCAAGGCTCCCTTTGTAAAATAGTAACACCTCACCACTCTATGCCTTTTTCCTATAGCACTTCACAACATTGTATGTATACTTACTTGTTTATTTTCCTTCCCCAACAAGAATGTAAGCTCTGTGAGGACAGGAATTTTGCTTGTTTTGATGTTTAGTGTTACATCCCCAAGAACCTAGAATAGCATGTGACATTAAATACTTGTTGCATGAATGAAAAAAAGACAAAAGCAAGAAAACAAAAAGTCATGAACACTCTGTCAAGATAATATGACAGTGAGAATATAGATGCTCTCTGGATAAAGGTAAGAATATTCTAATAGTATAGACAGGAGTTAAGGGAAAAGAAAGTCATCTACCCTCCTCTGTTTCCCAGAGGTAACCATACCTGCATGCACTTTGAATTCCATTAACTAATAAGTATATTGGGTGCATGCTATGTGTGCAGGAAATGCTTGAGGTTTGAGGTGCTGAGGACATATAAATGGGGAGCTTTTACTTCCCACGATCTTACATCTGTCTGCAGGAGAATGGAAGGTAGTTTTTGTGCTGCAGAATTTGGAAGCAGGAGTTATTGCTGGGACTGGAAAGGTTAGAAAATGTTTCCTGCACCAGGTATGACTTGATGGGGGTTTGGAATTTGGGCCGGTTTTGGTCAGAGGGTAAGGAGGTGGCTCCAAAGTGTGGGACTTACTCAGCAGAGTATCTAGGTCCGTAATGGAAGGGGCCCTCAGGGAATGTATACAAGTGTAGCCTGGCTGAAGTTAAAGCTTTGTGTAGTAGAGCAGTGAGAGAAAAGAATGGAGAGTTGGGGCTGGGGCAGTGATAAGATTACTAAAAGAGCCAGGAGGCATGTGACAATGACACATATTAGGATTGTGATTGGAAGAGATGCATGCAATTATTAGGGCTTGGGTGATTACATGCATATTTTGGGGTGAGGAAAAGCAAAGGCTGTGATACACACCTATGGTTTTAAGGCTGGGAAATCAGGAAAAAGGTGATTATATGTCCCAAAATAGAGAAACTGGGGGGGGGGAGTGTTTTGAGGACTGGTAAGGTGATGGACAATGGGGAGATAACACTGGCTAGACTAATTGTTCAGCCTTTCTTTGAATATGGGGGCTGCCTTTGACTTCCTCAGCATTGCGCACAGAAGCTAGGATTAAATGCTGCACACAACAGGTGCTAAGTGGATGCTATTAGTGAAGATAATAGCCACTTTAGATGGCAAGCCCTGTTTCTCTTCTCAAATATTAGGTTCAGAGTATCCTCTGGATCTCTATCCCTTTCAACAGAGAATTTTACCTATGAATTGCATGTGCACCTATGAAGAATCTGACTTCCTCACTTTTTTATTTTAAGCTCTTCTAAGGTGATCAACCATCCCAGTTTTCTCTGGGCCTCCCAATATTAGCAATGAAACTCAGGGGTCCCAGGAAAATCCTCAGTTCCAGGCAAACTGAGACAGTTTTCATCTTTCTCAGTTTCAGAATGTCTTTGTTGAACCCACCAGTTGGATAGTAACAGTCTCATATTTTCAATCTAAATTGTCCTTCCCTTTGGTTGGCCTTACACTTTTATTACTCTAATTCCTTCTGAATGCTGATTACTGAGCCTGAGGTGTAGCCCTAACTCTTGTTTTTTGTTTTTGTCTTTTTGAGACAGGGTCTCGCTATGCAGTTCAGGCTGGACTTGAGCTCACTTTGTAGCCTTGGCTGGTCTTGAACTCGCAACGATCCCCCTGCCTCAGCCTCCTGAGTGCTGGGATTACAGGCATGTGCCACCACGCCCAGCCTAACTCTTATTTCATGGTCACTTGAAGAAGCCAGCAAGATAACGCCACTTGATAGCTTTCCACTTTGCAGGAGCTACTTCAACTCTACCAGCTAAGTAATCTGAGATTCCTAGGAGCAGACGAAACCACACAGAATCTGTCACCCTTTAGTTTTCATTGCCATGAAATTCTACAAAGTTCATGAACAGCTAGGTTGGAGTAGGGGAGAGAGTGAAGACACAGAACGAATAAGGAGAAGGAGTCATTGGTGGGCAGCCTCTCTTCTTGACGGGACATTGGTTACATAGTGAGCCACTTGAAGGTACAGTTCTTATCATCATAAAGATACTTTTACAAGGGGCCTAATATCTGGTACTATGAGCAGGGTTTACACAGAGAACTACATGGCTCTGAAACTTCATTTTTTGAACAGCATGGCCAAGACCAGGTATTGATGTATACCCAGGAAAGATGGATTAAAATCTTCAATATGACCAAAATCACAAGTTATATGTCACCATGTGTTCTACTGATTCCTGGATGTCTCTGGCATGAAATATATCAAGCAAATATCTCCTGTTCCCTCCATTATATTATTATCTCCTTGACTGCAGAGGACACCTGCTTGCACTCCTTTCCACAGACTCTAGCTGTACAGAACAAATACAGATGCTCAGGAAATGCTGATTAAATCACACTGACCTGATGGGTACAGGCAGAATACTTTTCAAGTGAATCAATTCTTTAAAGTTTCTTCCTTTATAAAATGGGGATGGTAATTTTTGTAGTCAGGGTTTGCAAGGGAAAAGATATAATACAGGACACATAATTTATAGGATTATTTTATAATGTTCACCCAGAGTCCAATGCAAAAGAGTGCAGGAAATCTGTCCACACACTAAAGATCCAAAGAATCCTGCTGAGGGCCGGGATCCCACAGCAATGTCCTGCACAAATTCAGCTGAAGACCTAGAGCCCAGGGCAATGGCCCCCATGAGTCCTACTGGAGACCAAGTACCCATAGCATCGTCTCATGCAAGTCTGTATCAAGCACTTGCACTGGGAATGCCCAAAGGTCAATGGTGGAAGCTAAAATGCCTGTGGCAGTTGAATGAAGGATCTGTGCTAGCAGGCTGAGGGATCTGTACTGGAGCCAGGAAGTGACCCGAGCTCCCCCGAAAAGAATTGCAGCCATCCTCAGCAACAGCGAGGTCTTGAGCTCCTCTGATGATAACAGCCTATCAGGAAAGCCAGCATGACAGGTTTCTCCAGGAGAATCAACAGCACACCATCTTCCCCTCCAGTTTTCTTTTTATGCTGTTGGCAACAATGCCCAGGTAGACCCTCCATACCCAGCACCACACTGGTTCAGTTCAGCTGGGTGTTACAAGTTGCCCACCAGTTGTCAATCCACCACAGTAATTATATTCACCTCCATGAGTTTGTTGGAAAGATGGGGGGAAATATATGTAAACTGTTAAGTTCATCTATCTGCTTAACTGATAACTATTAATTTCTGCCTCCCCTCAACTTGGGAACTATGAAAAAAGGTGTTATAGCTCTGACACAAATCTGTGGGTATTCAATTCAGCATATAGAGACACATTAGTCAGCTGCCTAATGATAGACATGCAGAATATGAAAAGTGGCGCTGGCCAGGACACACACTTCTTTGTTCTTCTTCAGAACTGGAGATAAACTTCCTACTCCCTTTTGTGCATGCGCCAACTGACTCCCAGTCCTCTCGAGATAAGGCACATTGCCTGCCCATATTAACTGCTTCTCTAGTCCAATCTAATAAAAACCCATTCTCCAGCTCCCTCCTCTGAGGGTTCTTGCAATCTCCTGCAACCCTCCCACTCTGGCAATAAAGGCTTGTTTTATAAACCTCTGCCTCTTGCTCTATCTGGTGCCAAACATAACACCTATATATTGGTGATACAGGAAAAATAACTCCGAATCTGTTAGATGTCAGATATGCAGAGTTCAAGGCCTCACAATATTGAGGAATGAAGTCATGAGCTAAAGGAGGAGGTAAGGAGAGTTTTATTGAAAATAAGAAGACTAGCTCCTGCGTTTCCATCAGGGGTCCTGAGTGGGTGGCCATATGGCCTCTCCATCTAGAGCTACTTATAGACAAGTATTGCACAGCAGTTGCTTTTTAGTGGCTACCTATTGCAGGTGGTTCTGTGAGTTTAAAAAGACCAGTTGGAATTCAGGCTCTCTAAACCCGGTTGTTCAAAATGCAGGATTTAAAGAAAACTGGAAGTTTAGAAAAAAAACCCTGTTATTTTGCATTTTATTTATTTATTTATTTACTGGTACCGGGAATATTTTGCATTTTAAATGCCTCAGAATGCAGGTACTTAGTAGGGAGCAGGTACTTAGTAGGGAGCAGGCACTTAGTAGGGAGCAGCAACACCTCCATTTAGTAGGGAGTGGACTGCATTCCATGCTGCCTGAGCAAGTTTGTTCTTTGTTAAAAATCCTAGTTCACTGTCTCTTAATTTTTATCAATGTGGCTGGTCACCTAACTCTGTCCCAGGCCCTTCCACTAGCTACTGATAAATTAACTAAATAAACTATTTTCTACATTGAGATGAGGGACAACAAAGAATTTACCCTTTCACCCATCTTCTTCACTCCCCTCCCTTGTTGAAGCAGGGTCTAGCTAGGCAGTTCAGGCTGGCCTCGAACTCGAGGTGATCCTTCTGCCTCAGCCTCCTTGAGTGCTGGGATTACAGGCACGTGCCACCATGCCTGGCTTGCCCTAATTTTTGAACAGGGGTTTGATGGGACTGTATGAGCAACTGACTGGGAGTGGAGGTCCCATTGGTGCTTCAGACTGGACGCGCTGACTGGGACTAAAGTTGCCAGTTCAGGCATCTTGTTCAGTCTTTATTCTGCAAACATTTCGACCGAAACCAATCAGCTGCAGGTATTATCCAGGAGTTTGGGGTTCCTGTAATGGCTCATACCCTTGCCTTTTATCACAGAGTTCCGAGGGAGTAGGGCAGAATTCTCTCCAGTGAAAGGAGCAAGGGCCATAATATAGAAAAAAAACAAAACAAAACAAAAAAAAAAAACCGCTTTGGCGCTTGTGCGCAGGCGCCACGCCTCCCGGCGGCTGAACTATACTTCACATCCGCTGACTCCAGTGCGCGTGCGCTGAGCGAGCGACGAGCCTGCGCCGCGCAGCCTAGACCGGAAGCTGAGCGCTGAGCGCGAACCTGCGCCAAGATGAAGTAAGGTTTCAGTTTGCGCCTGAGGAAGGGGGCGTGAGCCGAAGGGGGTGGCCCGCACGAGGTTGGGTGGTAGAGTGTCTGCCCGGCGAGGGGAGATAGCCGCTTGGAGACTACAGCGTCTCCTCCCGTAGTTTTGCTCTTCCTTACCTCGACCGGGCCTACCTTACTTGTCTACGTCTCCGCCCCCTCCCCCCAGCCCTTTAACTAAGGTGAAGCTGATCAACGAGCTGAATGAGCGAGAGGTCCAGCTTGGGGTGGCGGAGAAGGTTTCCTGGCATACCGAGTACAAGGACAGCGCCTGGATCTTTCTGGGTAAGGTCCACATCTTTCTCCAGCAGACATTTATCACACACTTTTGAATCTTACCTGCCCATGAATCCGTTTTCCCTTGTTTTTTCGCCCGTTTTAGTTTGCTCTCCCTGCCGGTCTGTGCCTCTGGGAGTTACTGTTTGCCATTCACCGTGCCAAGAGTCTCTCCCCTTGGTTTCCCAGAGACTGCCGTCATCTCTCCCACACCCACTCACCCATTATACAGCTAAGGAAACGGAGGTGCAGAGAAGTTAATAGACTTCCCTCAGGTCACACAGCCAAAACTTTAAGATTCCACAACGCATGGGCTTAGCCACTATCCTCATTAGTGTGAACTGCCTTTTCCCATCCCTCTTCCCTCAGAATTTCTTTTCCCTCCAGTTAGCTCGTGCTTTCCCTTTATGGCCACATGGCCTTCCCTACATTCACTTTTCTTTTCTTTTCTTTTCTTTTCTTTTCTTTCTTTCTTTCTTTTTTTTTTTTTTTGGTCTTTTTGAGACAGAGTCTCACTGTGCAGTAGTTCAGGCTGGCCTTGAGCTCACTTTGTAGTCCAGGCTGGTCTCGAACTCACAATGATCCTCCTGCCTCAGCCTCCAGAGTGCTGGTCTTACAGGCATGTGCCACCATGCCGGGCCCTGTATTCACTTTCACAACCAGTAATTCTACAGTTTGACTGTTAGAGGTTATCGCACCAGATGTTGTGCTAAGCACTTTACATAAATTTTTATATTTAATTCTTGCATCAGTCCTGTGAGGCAAGTATACTAACGTCCCCATTTTACAGAGGAGGAAAGAAACATTTGGAGAAATTATTTCTTATGAAATACTTAAGTTGTCTTTATGATCCTTAGTTTATGTGTAGGTGGAGTTTATAATAACATAAACTGTTATATTTATGCTTTGTCCATAGGAGTTTGGATATGAGAACTGAATCATAAGATTTCTTTGCTTAGTGGTGATCCCAGCCCTTCTGCTTAGAGTTAATCACTATTTTTTTCTGTTCTGCTGGTACATTATATGTACCTCTGCCGCTGCATCAGACTGACTGCTGTGAGGGCAAGGCTTGTGGCATACTCTTTGTACTCCCAGTGTGTGGCCTGGCGCACAGTATGTAGTAGACTCTCCATTAATATTTGTTGAACTATAGTGTAATTTTCTTTTCTAGGAGGGCTTCCTTATGAACTGACTGAAGGGGACATCATCTGTGTCTTCTCACAGTAAGTTCCTTTTTATTCCCTGCCTCCTGGATCAGCAGAGATGTTTGCTTCCATAATGCATTTTTTTTTATTTTCAGGGTAAAAGAATGAAAACAGATTAACAAACAGACAGACATAAACAAAACAACACCTAAACAATAGAAGCAATACAGAATTTCAGACAAGGTGATAGGAAATTAACAGTGGTTGCTGTATTACGTAATGTTATCTTCAAATTGGTTACTCAGTTAAATGAATATTGACATGTAAGATTGATCAAACAATTAAACAGTAACTGTTCCTTTCAATAAAGCAATAGAATTCAGTAGTACAACTCTCTTAGCTATCCTGTGTATACATTTTTTTCTTTCTTTTTTGTTTTCCCTCATCCCGGTTGTTCTTTTCAATGATACAAAATTTCAAATCAAGATAATAGGAAATTAACAATAGTTAATATATTGCGTTATCTTCAAAGTAGTTTGTGACACTAAAAAAGGTACTTTAATTATAGGCTGAGTAGCATCCCTGCATGGAGAAGCATGAAATTGCTGACCTAGTCTGAAGTCAGTCACAAGATAGTGTTGTAGGGGGCTGGGGATTTAGCTCAGCGGCAAAAGCGCCTGCCTGGCAAGCGCAAGGTCGTGAGTTCGGTTCCCGGTACCGGAGAAAAACCAAAAAAAAAAAAAAAGATAAGTGTTGTAGAATGTTCCCATATAGAAGATCCCAGAAGTTGGATAATTTGGGATGGTGTCTTAGGGATTCTAGTCTACTTGTATTATTTTTTCCGTGAAACTTGTTCAGCCTGGGACTAAACTAGAACAGACTGAAACTCCCAGGAAGGTATTATTTGGCTCATATCTTAGGGCTCCTGAAAATGAGGGATAGCCCCTGATCCCAGGGCCCTCTGGACCTTCACCTGAGTGGCATTAGGGTAAAGCACAAAAGAATTGGGGGTGGAGGGCAGAAGGTTTAGGAAATAGTTTTGTTTTGTTTCTAGGTAAGTGTGAAGTTGAACAGTGACTAGAGCTAGTCTCTTTGCCCAGAAGCTGAGAATCACAGGCTGCTGCAGGAACAAGAATGAATAGGAGACATGTTGTTACGGTTTATATCTAAAATGTCTGCCAAAACCTTGTGTGCTCCCAGGTGGGGCTCGGGGAGTGACTGGATCATGGGTGTGTGATACTGGACCCTGGATGTAAAAAACTGGATCACTCTGCTGATTGGATTAGTATATCTCAGGTTGTGGCTGAATGGATTTACTGAAGATAGACCTATCCTGGGTGGGAGTGGCACCAAGCAGTAGGCTTAGAGCCTAAATGCAATAAAATGGGAAAGGGAAGCCCCGTACTGCCTGCTTGCATGCCTTGAACGGTTTGTCCTCTGCCATGCTGCCCTGCCTTGGATCTAGCTGACTATGGTCTGAGTACAAACTGAGCTAAAATCAACATTTCCTCCCTTAACTTGTGGGCGTTGGATATTTTGTCCCAGCAATGACAAAAACTAAAGTATATGTATATTCTATATTGTGCGATGAGATAACTGCAGCAGAACTTTGGCAGCTCCCATGCATAGTGGCACCGAGTAGGAGAGGCACGGCAGCTGACACACAGCGCAGAGCTAAACAGCATGGCCAGATAGTGCACAGGGCCAGAGGGCCTTGGCAGCCCACAGGAGCAGAGAGGAGCAATGTCTTTTTAAAAAAAGTTTTAAAACCAGCATTTATTTTTAAAATAACATGTAATTGTACATATGTAGGGGATAAATTATGATTATTTGATACATACCTTTGGGTTTATAGCCTTCAGTGGCAGGCAGAGGACTGTTTGAGAGAAGGTGAACATTATGTACAGTCAGAAGGCCATAGCAAAATGTCCAGGGCCAGCAAACACAGGCAACACTCCCTGGCAGAAGGCTTGCCTTGGCCGGGTAGTTGGGTCATCCCATGGGGTAGAGGTCCCTGGTCAAGTGGTTGGGCGATTTGTGGAGCAGCATACCATAAGGAATTGGGCAGCACTCATGAGAAGAAGGCCATGGCAGAGGGGCTGGGTAGCTCACCCAGGTGACTTTCTCCAATTTCTGCATGCTACAAACTTCACACCAGGTGCAGCCAAAGTTTCAGACCTTTGTGGTAGTGGACCCAGCCTTCCATCTTGCAGCTGTTTTTCTTTTACTTGCATTGAATGGTAATTAGTATGTGTGTGTGTGTGTGTGTGTGTGTGTTTGTGCATTTTAATTCTGTATTCTGGCTATCCACATTGAAGGTCGTCTTTGCTGCTGGTAACAATGACTTTCAAAAGTACGTAAAATTATAAAGGCAGTGTATTTATACATGACATTAAGAACATTTGAGGAGAGGGGAGGAGAAAGAACAACAAAGGGTAATGTAGAATGGAAAAGGAAAGGAAAAGCTGTTGGAATTTTGGCCTATTTTTAGTATTTAAAAAATTAATGTTGAGCATTATTTCTAATGGTTTGCTATTACAAGTTATATTTCAGTGTAGACTATAGCATATACATTTTTGTATACATCTCTGATGGTTTCCTTATGAATAAGAATGAGCATATTAGCATTTTAAAGAAATGTTATAAATGTTGCCAAATTGCTCTCTGAAAAGGTTGTACCAGTTTCCACTCTCACTGGAATGCCTGACTTTCTGAATCCTCATCAACAATGATTATTTTAAAAATATCTGCCAAATGGCTTCATTTTACTCCTCCTTTATTTCATCATCAGTGAAATTGGCCATCTTTTCATAGCCCTTATTATGTCTTTGTAAATTTTCTACTCATATCCTTTGCCAGTTTTTTGTGTTTCTATTTCTTGTTGATTTTATAAGAGTCCTTCAGGTGTTAAGGATATTAGCTCTTTGTTATACTTTTTCATGCGTTATATACCTGTGGACTTATTTTTTAAAAAATTGATGTTATAATGCATTACTATAATTATTCATTTTGATGCACAAATTGTCCTGATTTGATCTTTTAGTAGGAGTTGCTTCAATCCAGCTCTTGTACTCTTTTTTGGTGGGGGGTGTTTTTGAGACAGGGTCTCGCTGTGCAGTTCAGGCTGGCCTTGAGCTCAGTTTGTAGCCCAGGCTGGTCTCAAATTTACAACGATCCACCTGCCTCAGCCTCCCAAGTGCTGGAATTACAGGTGTGCGCCACCACACCCAGCTGTACTCTTTTTCTTAATTTTATTTTGAAATAATTTCAGGCTTAAAATAGAAAAGTTATAAAATAGTATAAACATTATCTCTGCCCCCTTTACCCAAATTCCCAAAGTGTTAGCATTTTACCACATTTGCTTTGCTTCTATCTCTCCATATATGGATACTGTTATTTTTGTGACCTGTGTGAGGGTGAGTTGCAGACACGATGTCCATTTATTCCTCAATTATTCAATATAGATTACGTCTAAAACAAGGACATTTTCTTACTTAGCCTTGGTAAAGTGAGCAAATTCAGGAAATAAGATATTATACAACATTGACCCAATATTATTTAATCTGCAGACTTCTCAGCTTTACTAGGTGTCCCGGCAATTTCCTTTATAGCAAAAGAAAAAAACCTGCTTTCTGGTCATTTACTTGTGATATAAATTATAAATATTTTCTCCTAGTTTGTCATTTATCTTTTGACTGTTTATTTGGATTTCTTTGCTGAGTGAAGTTTTAAAAATTTTTATTTATATATTTTAGTATGGTAAAATTGAGCTTTTGAGGGGTGTATACAGCCCTATGAGTTGTAAATCCTGTGTAGATGTGTATAATCACCACCACAATTAGAGTGAAAAACAGTTCTACCACCCCCAAACTCCCTTATGCTTGCTTACAATATAAGGGTGGAAAAGAGGCTTGTTATCCCTCTTGTGCTCTTGCTACTTTTGCTGTCTTCTGCCGCCTTGGAGTGTTGCCCTGTGCCATGCCACCCTGCCTTGGAGTCAGCTGATCATGGACCGAAACCTCCACAAACTGTGAGCTAAATAAACCTTTCCTTGCTTAATTTTGGGTGTTGGGTATTTTGGCTCAGCAAGGAGAGAAAAGTAACAAAGATGTGGTAATTGATTTTTAACTATAACCTTTAGTTTGTTTTTATTACTGTTATTAAACAATAAAATTCCTGGATGTGGTGGCACACACTTGTAATCCTAGCACTATGTGAGGCTGAGGCAGGAAGATGGCAAATGCAAACCCTGCCGGGGTAACTCAGTGACTTGCTAAGGCTGTCTCAGAATAAAGAAAGAGCTGAGTATGTAGCTCAGTGCAAAACCCTGTTTTTAGTCCTAAATCCCCACCCCCACAAAAATCAAAACCACAACAAACAAAAAACAATAAAATTCTGTATGGTTACTGATTTTTTTCTGAGTATAGATTTTGCCATATCTCATAAATTTTCCTGTATTTTTCTCTGATTTTTATTATAAGTAGTCTGCCATCAACTTTTTCCTTTATTTTGTTTCATTCTCTGTTTCATCTAGTTGTTAGCTGGAAGATTAAGTTTCAAGTTCTAGTTGGTAGAGTGTTTTTTGTTTCAAAATATTATTTTCAGCTTTATAACATTGTGATTTGACAACATAGATTTTCCAATTTGTGAGATTTATTAAGATTTACTTTGAGGCATAATGTATAGTCAGTTTTAATATATATTTTCTAAATTCTTCAAAGAAATTATCATCTCCTTGTAGGATTCACAGTATCAATGTATTTACTAATATGACAATATTTGTTAATAAAATTATTTAATGTTATAATTTTATATTAATTTCTATGATCTTATTTCTGAGTGTTAAATTATCTCATAACTGTTTCTCTCCATATTTCTAATAGTATTTTTAATTAAAATTTTTAATTTCTTTACTGTAGTGGTCTATGAATTATGTCCTTTTAAAAATGCAAAATAGCCCTTAGTCCCACTTAATGTTTTTAATTTTGCCTTTAATGTACCCCTCTATCCCCTAAAACTGGGAATTGAACCCAGGACCTTTGTACTAAGCTATATCTCCAGATTCCCCAGTCCTGTTTAAAAAAATTATTTTTTTTTATTGTGAGGAAGATCTGGCTAATTGTCCAGGCAGGGCTCAAACTTGTTATCCTCCTGCCTCTCGGCCTTGAAGTTGTTTTTGTTCTTAATATTGTTCATGCTTTATTCTAGTTTAATATTTTATTTTCAACCTTTCTATGTTATCTTGTTCTGGAGCAGTTTTCTATATAGATTATATTATTTGAATTTTTATTATCCAATTTGAAAGTTTTTATATTTTAAATCATTAGTGTCTTTGTTTTATAAAATAGGTATGGGGAGATTGTTAATATTAACCTTGTGCGAGACAAAAAGACTGGGAAATCCAAGGGATTCTGTTTCCTCTGCTATGAAGACCAGAGAAGCACAATTCTGGCTGTTGACAATTTGAATGGAATTAAGGTAAGTGTGTTTATTAAGCAGGATTTGGCTAGACTTTTCCTGTGTGTAGGGGTTAGGTTTCATTTTTCACCTGGTCTTCGAAGGTGCAGGGACAGTGCTGGTGTGTTGTGAGGACTGCAGAGGTATGGAGATTAACCTGTTGGGAAATGATTCTAGGAAATAATTCTATTGGCTCATGACCCTGCCTGGGTTTGTTTCTTTTTCCCATCTGTTACCAAACCATCTTCCCAGGATCATGGGTACCTTTATCCCCACCGGCCATGCAGGCCTTTATTTTTTACCTTTCCCTTCTCCTTCTCCACTCTCATCTCTATTCTACTAGGGAATGGAGAGACCTACAAATACTGCCCTTCCATTTTGTCCTGTGTCAGGGAACCTAGGCATTCATGGTGGCTTTGTGACTTAGGACATAGCCATGCATGTCTGTTGTATGACTCCCAAGACCTCACCTGGAAATTCTCTAATTAAAATCTAATGAAAAAATTCTACAAAAGTAAGTCATTGTGAAATTTTAAGGCAGTCAGAGTCAAAGAAAAAATATTTTTAAAAAGTTTCAAAATGAGGAATAGGATAGATGATAGAAGTTTCTCAGGTTTAAAAAGGTAAGAATAGGGGCTGGGGATTTAGCTTAGTGGCACAGCGCCTGCCTGGCAAGCGCAAGGTCGTGAGTTCGGTTCCCGGTACCAGAAAAAAACCAAAAAACCAAAAAAAAAAAAAAAAAAAAAAAAAAAAAAAAAGGTAAGAATAAAAATTTGCTCTTGCATTTGGACAATAAAAATTAAACTTTTCAGATTTCAGATGGCTTTGCTTATGGAGTAAGTCTGTATCTACTTGCAAGTAAAATGTGTTTCAGTGAAGGGTTAATTTTGTTGTTTACCTGGAGAAGTGTGGTTTGTAGTACAAGAATCAGTGTGAACTGAGTGTACCAGCATGGTGGGGGTAGAGCAAGCTGTGAGGGGTTTGAAAAAAGAAAGTAATCTCTTTTCAATCCCCCACCCCAACTGTTGGTCTGACTTTGCCTCTTCCTAATTACTGTCTTGAAAAAGCAGCTTTAGCAAAGGTAGACTTCAGGAATTCTGTGTAGACTTTTCGAGGGCATATTTTACTGTAAAGTAATGCTACAGATTGAGGATAATTCATTGTGCTTCTAACTTCTCAGTTTTTCTTGATGCTTGTGTTTTTTTGAAGTCCTTCCCAGTTTTGTTAACTTTATGGCACATGCAGAGTATGATGATATTTGCATGGTCCCACGTGGCTGCCTTGAGTGCTGAGTGTATTAATAGCTAGATATGTGTGCTCCAACACACCAGGTGAGGAGGTTAGCTTTAGTGGTTTCCACAGAAAACAATTAGCATGAAGGTAATGGATGTGGTTCAAACCATGGTTCTCCATAGCTTGGGTTCAAATAGTTTGATATGAGGATTGTCTTTGCTGAAGGATTACCCATCTTGCTTAGATCAAAGGTAGAACTATCCGCGTGGACCATGTGTCTAACTATCGGGCTCCTAAGGACATAGATGAAATGGACAACATGACCAGAGAGCTCCAGCAAAAGGGCTATGGGACTAACACCCCACCACTGAGTTCATCTGAGGGCTCTGGAGATGACAAACCTACAAAAAGTCACAAAAAAGGTAAAGTGTTAAGATGCAAGAGGTAATTCCAGGCGGTCTTAGTGTGTGCTCTTCCTAGTATTCATGTGTAGTTGATAGTCAGCTCCTAAGTGTGGAAGGGGAAGATGTGGAGGGTCCTTATTTTAAATAGGAGAGGAAGGATGTCAGAGAAGACTAGTAGTGTGGGCAGAATTGTGTCCCCTCAAATCGATACGTTGAGGTTCTGACACCCAGTACCTCAGAGTGTGAGTATATTTGGAGATAGAATGTTTAGCGAAGTAATTCAGGATGGGGATTGCCTTGTGCATTGATTTAACATACCAGGGGTGACAGACACTCAAGTTGGTTTCTCAGAAGCACTTTCCTGGGGAAGGTGTGACCATGTTAGAGATGTTTTCCTTATGCACATTTTGTGTCTGCTAGCATGAGAACATTTTTGAATTATCACACTTTGGTTTCACATGATATACTCGGAGAAGAAAGGCACTTTTTAGGGAGTTCTTTTTGTTTGCTTTTCTTATTGATGGCCCCCTTTGTGTTTCCAGACAAAAAAGAAAAAAAGCAAAAAAAGAAAGAAAAAGAGAAGACTAAGCAGGAGGTACAGGCAGAGCAGCCATCTTCTTCTTCACCTCACAGAAGCAGGATGATAAAGGAAAAGGATGAACCTGGCCCTAAGAAGCACAGCAGCAAAACTGTGGAGAAGGTTCAGAAGCCCGAGACCAGAGAGCACAGGAAGCACTACCCAGGCTTCCCTGAGGTCAGGACTTCCTCCCGTGGTGGAGCAGAGGACCCAGAGAAGGAGCCAAAGAAGGACAAACCCAGGCATGAGCACAAGTCCTCAAGCAGGAAGGAAGTGAGAGAAGACAAGTACAGGGATCGAGACAGAGAACGAAGCTCAGACACACATTTTAGCCGGCGCAGCGGGCATTCTGAAGGGAGGAGTCATAGAAGTAGAAGTAGGAGCCGAGATAAATACCATAGGCATAAAAAGGTCCATCACTCCTGGGAGCAGGAGTCCTCTCATCTCAGTGATCGCAGGCATCACTGAAGTCTCCTTCTGCCCAGTTGATTTGAATATGTAATGAAATTCAGTGCTGCTGTTACTATTTGTGTGTATAAAATCTCTGGGGCTGAATTCTTTTAATCTCTTGCATAGATTCGTTGAGAGGGCTGTACTTTCAACAGTCAGATATCCTGAATTTAGCATGAGCAATTGTTGCTGGGAATATACCTGGAACTTTAGAGTATGTGTCCTAAATTTTGATTTGTAAACACGGCCCTTGAACCCACAGATCCCAATTTTAGATGAATTTGCCAGAAAAGGGAAAATACTAGGTAACTCTAGAATTGTAGTCTTTATGTTAGATGTTTAGAAATGAACATTGTATGACCTTTCCAGTTGGCAGATAGAATACGGAAGTGTGGCTCGCTAGGTTCAGATTGTTTCACGTGGATGTGATAAGATCTTTTTTTTGTTTTGTTTTGTTTTGAGACAGGGTGTCTTTATGCAGTTCATTGTGCTCACTTTCTAGCCCAGGCTGGTCTCAAACTCACAGTGATCCTTCTGCCTCAGTCACTGGATTTCTGGGATTACAGGCGTGTGCCACCATGCCCAGTGTGATAAGATCTTAAGAATAGCTAGTTCCAACCCTCTTGAAAACAGTTTTTAAATGTTTTGTTTTTTATTTTTTGGTTTATGTTTTGTTTTGTTTTTTGTTTCTGATTGATATATTTGCATTTTTCCCTTTGGTTTATTTTTATTGATGTGAAATTCATCTGACATATAAGTAACCATTTTAAGCAATTCATTGGCATTTGTTACATTAACAGTGTTGTAAAATCACTGCCTTTATCTAGTTCCAAAACATTTATATCATTCCCACCCTATGTCCATTAAGCAATAACTCCCCATTCTATCTCCCACCAATCTGTTTTCTGTTTCTATGGATTTACTTATTCTGGATATTTAAATGAAATCCTACAATAGTGACCTCTTGTGCCTAGTTTCTTTCACTTAGTAGAATGTTTTCAGGGTTTATCCACATTGTAATGTGTGTCACTACTTTATTCCTTTTTATGAGTGCATAACGTCATAGTTGTACAGATAGACAGTGGTGCTTTGGTTTATGAACTTAATTTATGATTTTGGGAAAGGTGGCTGCACTTGTGTTTGTGTAGGGAAGATGGCTATAGTTGTGTTCGTGACCCAATGCAGTTTGTGAATGGAAGCTAAATTTTGCTGAATGCTTCTGTTTGTGAACCAAATTGTTTGTGAACAGAAGCGTTTGCAAGCAGAGGTATTACTGTACTGCATTTTGTTCATAGATGGGCATTTGAGTTGTTTACACCTTCGAGGCAGAAAGGGTGAGTAGGAAAAGCCCTTTATTGTTCAGTCTAGTTCTAAGTCTGGATCAGCAAAGCAAATATGTCTGTTGGGAGAGGCCGTGCATGCTGGGCCCTGAGCGCCCCTTCATGTTCTTTGTCCGTGTCTTAAACTGCAAGGCTCATCTGTTTCCTAATACTGAGCTATTGCTGCAGAGTCAAAGGGCAGCTAAGTAGGGCCAGAAGACCCGTGCGACTACCGTTTAGCTGTTCATTTCCCGGGGTGAAGGCACTGGCTCATTGCCTGAGAAGTTCCTAGCTCTTGACCTCCGATTCCTCAGCTGCAGTGCAACTCCAACACTTGTAATATCCATCTGAACCTGTTCTATTGCTCTGTGGGACTTCGGGGCAGGAAAGCTGAAGAAACTGTGGATGCTAATATTTGCTATGCTAAAATAAACTGACTTGTTCTAACCCATGAATTCTGTCTACTTTCTATATTGGGGGAGCAAATGGCAGGTTTACTCTGCCTCTCTTTGTGAGGTTTGGAATCTTCCCTGGCCCAAAGTTGCCTGTTAAGGGCAACCATGTCTTGCAGAAATGGTCTACCTTAGTTACGGCTGCACTGAGAGATGCCCATGGGAAGTCTGGGCTCGTTGAAGATGCAGTGATGCGTGGTGGGTTTCAGCCTTGTTGGATTGCAGAGTTTAACAGTTATGGCCAGCAATTATGCTTTCTGTAGTCAGAGATCCTAAAGGCACTGATATGATCTACACTAGGCCCAGCCTGAGACAACCTAGTAGCCTTTGGCTTTCGTTAACCTTTGGGAATAGTGAATGTTTCCTTGTTCCTTTCATAGGTTCACTTCACAGAGGGTAGTTTGAGTTCATTGGTGGATAATTTCCAGTGACCTCAAAGTAAACAACCACACTGAATGAAATACAAAGAAGGCTTTTTTTAGTTAACATGCCT
Source organism: Chinchilla lanigera (assembly GCF_000276665.1). Classification (NCBI taxonomy): domain Eukaryota; kingdom Metazoa; phylum Chordata; class Mammalia; order Rodentia; family Chinchillidae; genus Chinchilla; species Chinchilla lanigera. Next base: position 4,652,501 of record NW_004955473.1, on the reverse strand, counting down.
GTTTTATTGACCGTGGCCTAATTAATGTCTGAGTCTGTCTCTGTTCTGCTTCCTCTAACCTGCTGGGGCACTACTTAGTAAGTACCTGTCTTGGCAGTTTATGAACTTGCTGACTCCTAAATTGGCAGTCATCCTTATCTGGTACAGACCATCCCTTCTGTCAACATATTTTGAAGCTCTTAGAAAGGAATAACCTGATCATCATCTAAATGATGTTTTAGTGAAGTGTAAAGCACTCTGCACTGTGCTGTTATGACCAAAGAATAAATCCCAGTCCTTCCTGGTGTCTCTTATTTTATCTGAAAATGTAAACAGAAGATATAATTTTGGGTGTGATTATTTGCACTATGAAGGATTTAACCTATAATTCTTCCTTTACTAAATAAGTGACTCCTGACTTGTGCAAGAGTTACTGGAAACTGCATTGTAAAATAGATGATAAAAACGGGCTATATTTCTTTCAGTAGGAAATAACCAACAGGTACATTTGTGATAAGCAGTGGGCATCAATAAATTAAGCATTACCAGTAGTATGTCATCCAAGATATACTGATCCCTGGATGAATCATTAAAAATACTAAAATCATATACCAGGTTATATAAAGGCCAAAACCTTATGACATGTGAATTATATTACTATAAGGCACTTGTCACACAGACAGAGAGCTCTTGAATATTTAATCTCAAGCCAGTATGCCCTCTATAATGAATATCAAAAAAATTTGGGTACTTTTTGCTGGCTTAGAAATTAGGTGTTTTGGGGACGATTGAAGATGATCTACCTTCTTTAAAGAAGCTGTTTAAAGAAGTGTTACGATAATGCTTGCTTCTGTGCCTCATGAGCAGCTGAGGCATTTGATACCCATTTCACTTCAGATTTGGGTTATAATTTGCTTACGAAGTGTTGGTGATGATTATGATGGTCAAGAGGAAAGCAGTCATTATCAAGCAACTAGCAACAACAAAAAACTTCATATTTAAAAGCCTAAGTTCTTTGGATTTTTATTAGCATACTATACTACCTGATTGATAAATGATAACGTTTACTGTGTAATAATGAATGCACACCTGACTTTATGTACTGTCTTCACTTACGTGTGCGTTTCTCTGTATTCATATTGTCACTATGCCATGGCTATGTAGCGTTCTTTCCTAATGTGCAACACCAGTCTCCTACTCTAATTGTTTTAATTATTCATTATAATAAAAGTTATTTCTATGGAGGTTTTTATATAGTTCTTTAAGAAATTTTTCCTTTCCTTTAGGGTTTCTGTGGGCTAGATTCCCTAAAATGGAGTGGCCAGCTCCAAAAGCACAGATCCATCGCTTGTCTTAAAATTTTATTACTTTTCAGAAATACCAAATTTGAACCATCAGCACTGTAGAGCTCAGGTGTAGTTTTTTCCAATATTCTGGGGAGCCTTGGATTGTGTAAGTGTATTCATTTCTCCTCTGAAAGGTATATTTTGATACCTTCAGGTTAATCAAATTTGTATTTGCTTTCTTTGTAGTCCAGGTACACATTGTTACTTATAGAGCTTTAGTCCTTTGCATTTAAATGGTTACATAGGCTGAAGATACATTTTTGTGTGGCCAGGGATCAAACCCAGGGCCTTGTGCAGGCTAGGCAAGTGCTTTCCCAGTGAGCTATATCCCCAGTTCCTGGCTCTTGTGTTTTTAATGTATTTTTGCTGACAGGTTTTGAATAGCTACAGTAGGCACCTTTCTTCATTATTCAGTTGTGCACCTTTGGACATTTGTTCATTACCGCAAGTATTTTGTAGAGGAGGCCTGGCTGACTTTAGTCAAAGCTATAATTGTGAGCGTAGAAACAAGTGCCACCGGAGTATGGTGACTGTCAAAGAACACACATTGTCTGTCTCACCCCATTCTCTCTTTTTTGCCTGTTTTCTGAAAGGAGGATACTTAGACTCTAAAGACATGTTAATATACTTTTTATTCCACTGATTGTCTCAGGGAGGACTCTTGATCCATTAGCCCTAGTGGTTGCTTCTGGACACCAGAGTAGCATCTGGCTGAGGGAAGGCTGATGGGAAAAGGCTTACTTTTCACTATCTTTTGTACTTTGGGGTTTTGTACTAGGTGAATGTTACTAATAAAATGAATTAAGGCCATATGTAAGATCAGTGTTTGCCATTATTGTGGGCCTTTAAAAACGACTTTATAGGGGCTGGGGATTTAGCTCAGCAGCACAGCGCCTGCCTGGCAAGTGCAAGGTCGTGAGTTCGATTCCCGGTCCCGAAAGCAAGCAAACAAACCAAAAAAACCTGACTTTATAAGTTATGCTGTTACGTGCAGTGAACTTCAGTATGTGAGGGCAGGTGGAAGTGTGAGCGGATAAAGACAGTCAAATTTGGGTGTAGGTGATATTTGGGTAGCACAGCTGCCTGGCATTTTATTTACTAAAGTTCAGATCTAACATTTATACAATGCAGGTACAGCACAAAGAAAATTACTCACCTAAGATATTTCCTTGAGGCATTTTGGATAAGGCTGGGACCTTCCTCTGACCTGGCTTCTTGGATAAAGCAGGCTCTGAGAATAGCGGATTGAGTGATCATTCTGTTTCCTGAGTGGCTGGAGGGAGGCTAGAATGGTTTCAGCACCAAAGTGGTGGTTCCGTCTATGGAAGCTGTTTCTAGCTAAGCAATGTTTGAGGCCCCCTGGTGAACACAGGTTCTGATTTGGCCTTTGGGATTACTTGCCTTGGATGTTCTGGGTGGGGCCTGTCTTTTTTTCATCAACTGTGTTTTGCCAAATATGGAGGAACAGGTATGGCTCAAAAATGTGAGTTTGAGCTGGGCGTGGTGGTGCACGCCTATAATCCCAGCACTCGGGAGGCTGAGGCAGGAGGATCACTGTGAGTTCAAGGCTGGCCTGGGCTACAAAGTCAGCACTAGGCCAGCCTGAACTGCATAGTGAAACCCTGTCTCAAAAAGACAAAAAACCAAAAAACAACACATGCTTGCCCCTGGTCACATGGTTGCTGTGTATGTCTTAAATGGGCCAAGAGGATGCTTGGAGGCTTCAAAATCACTCTGAAGAGTCACATCTGTGCACTGACTTAGATGTCTGGGGACAGACTTTGGAAATGAACTTTCAGGGAGCCCCTCACCTCACTTGAATTGGCTTGTACCCATGAAGCCATGTATTGACTAGATCTTCACTGTAAAAAGAGAGCCACTAGGCGCATGTAGCTATTAAGATTGAAATAAAAACGAACATTTCAGTTGCTTAATTGCATGAGCGACTCAATAGGCAAATGTGGCTTGTGACTGTTGGACTGGAGCGTGCGTATGCAGAGCAATGCCAGCATCACGGAACATTCTGCCAGACAGCACTGAGCCGGGCTGCGCAGGTGAGGCACAATCTCATGTAGCTGGGAGCCACTGTGTAAACCTCTTTTGACTCTTTCCACTTCTACCTAAACCCACCTATCCTTTGAGATTTGGCTCAGTTCTAGTTCTTCCAGGAAACACTTGCTGACCTCTCCGTCTCATAGTGGTGACTCTTTTTGGAATCACCTAGAACCTCTGAAGTACTTCAGGACACACTGTCTTAATGGTACCGCACTTTTGCTTGTCAGGCTATCTTCCCAGCAAGGCTGCAGGGCCCTGAAGGGCAGAGCATAAAACCTGTAGTGCTTGGGAGAGGGATCTATATGTGAGGTCCCACTCCTCTTATGCTAGAATGCTTAGCCAAAGCATCAGTTAAGCTCTCCTTATCTTCAGTATTTATAAGAATTGTGTAGGACAGACACCACGTTACACTTCAAAACCCATTTATTTTTAGAGGTAGTTCAACATGTTATTTCAGATTCAGCAGTTTCAACTTTTAGAGAGTGGAGGTGGGCTAAGGAAGGTCTGGAAATACTGGCATTAAATCCTCAGCACCTTTGATAGAGCTGATGATACCTTCTTCATTACTTTAGAACCTTGTTTAGGGTCTGTGAACCTTCTGGAAGAGAGACATAGACACTATTAGACTTTATGATTGGGACTGTCATGCTAGATAAATTAGGATTCAGCAGGATTTACAGAATAACTTAAGAATTTAAAGTGCTTTTACTTTGTTTGCTCTACTTGACATCCCCATACTATGAAGCAGAAGAGGTCAGGAAGGTCAGATGCCTGGTCTAAGGCCATATCTGTAGAAAATGGCCTAGTTGGTACTAGGGCCTGCTCTGCACTCCCTGGTGCTTTTTGTACCAATTCTGTAGAGCCTGCCTCGCTCATCTTAGCAGATAGCCTAGCAGATAGCCTGTCAAAAAGCCTACTGAGTTTATTCCACATGAAAAAGTAACTTTCAACTCTGTGGTGTGGGCATGTACTTCAGACTGTCCAGGTAAAAACAGCAGTGCAGGTTGGGGCAGGTGGCTCACAGCTATAATTCCAGCACTTGAGAGGCTGAGGCAGGAGGATCACCTTGAGTTTGAGGCCAGCCTGGACTACACTGTGAGTTCAAGGCCACCTTGAACTACACAGTGAGACCCTGTCTCAAAAAACAAACATTAAACAGAACAAGAAGCCAGCAATGCATTGAAAAAACCCATCATTTCTCAGCCAGTTGGGGGAAATTTTCAGTTGATTGACCCTAAGTGATCTGTTTGTTGTGTGAGCTATAAACGACCTGTGTGACCAGTAAGAGTTTCCATTTGGACCCATTTTTCTGCACCACTTGTTTTGTGCATTGGGCCTTTAAAAGCATGCCCTAGTTTACATTAGCAAAATGATTATTATATCTGTGAAAACAGACATGAGCATTTATCTATGTTGCTGATGCATCATGACAGGATGTGATATTACATGAAATAACACAGGGTAATAAAGCACATACTTTGTTCTTTCCAGCAAAAGATAAGAGTTCTCTTACACCTCTTGTGGTTACTTGGTTTTTATCTTCTTCAGAAATACAATCTTGGGGACCTCAAGAATCTAGGGTTCAAGCTAACAGTTGGTAATTTACTCTCTAAATAAAAGGGAAAACCTTAGTTTTTCAAATTAGTTATGTAGTACTGGAATGTGCATGGTGCTTCAAAAAGCAGGAAGAATGAGTTAGAAAGAAGTGAAGAAAAACCCCACATCTACAAGGAACTTGTAGACCAGGGACTGAAAGGGGAGCTCTATAGTCTGAAAAAGCAAGACAAAGACTTTTATTGGTAAGGTTGGGGCATGTGTTACAAGGCTATCTTCTGAAAATCTCACTGGAGGGGGAAAAAAAAACCTTTGTTTTTTGGAGTCAGTGTCTCACACTTTGTAGCCCAGGCCAGCTTCAAACTTGTGATCTTTCTGCCTCAGCCTCCTGAATGATGGGATTATGGGTGTGTACCATCATGCCCAAGTTGAAGCTTTGCTTTTGAAATTTGGGTATCTTGTTAAAAATGCAGATACATGAACCCCATTTCCAAGAGATGCTAAGCAGACAGGTCTTGACATGGGCCAGGACTCTGCACTGTTAATAAACATCCTGGAAAACATTTGAGACACTGCCCCCAGCTCACAGTCACTATGAGATTCAACATATTGCTTCACATTGGCAGGTGCTTGTTATCCTAGGATCTCAGCACACGTGAAGTTTATCCTGAGAAGCACAGTAAACCCTTTGGCTACTGATGCATATTCTGTTCAAAGCCAAATTGCTGAAAACAGAAATCAAGTGGTAGGTGTGGTGTTCACAGTGTGTGGAAAGTAGGTGAGTTAGGTATCATGTTAAAATGAAGCCTGCTTGGTGAGACTGATTCTCTTCGACAGATATCCTGGTGGCTGCTTTTACCAGCTCATAAGCAGAATAGTGGAGTTCATCTGGGTGACACTTGTCACTGTGAAGAGACATACCCGGGATGTGGATGGCTGAAGCGAATGGGCCTTAACGCACACTAAGGGTTAGGGAATCTCACTTCCCACTCTGAACTGATTTCGATTCCCCATAAGTTTGTATTTGTAAAACGTACACTATAAGCTGTAATGGGCATGAGCTGGTCCAGAAGTCTTCTTTTTTTGGTGGGTTTTCATAAACAGGCATCACTGTAATTCTAAATAAATTATTCTCTGTGGGGTTTTTTATTTACTTAGCTATCTTGGGCATCTTAGCACAAAGTTGGTCATTTGTATATTCCTCCAACAGTCCTAGTCAGAGAGAAGAGATATGTCATTCAATTTTGTAACTGCTACCTAGTGAGTTGTTGTATTGTGCAGAGTGCAGGGACAGGGACGAGGTGTGTCCCTGCCAAACTAAAGATACAGAAGAATGTGACTTTACTGCTTGGTTGGTCGTGCAGTTGGAAACCTAGCTCAGATCTTTTCTCCTTGCCACCAAACTTCGCAGGCTCTTCTTGGTCACTGCCCATCCCTGGTGACTGGATATGGCCCTGGACTGGCAGGAAGAAGATGTATGGGATAAAAGCCACTCACCTTGTGTAATTTGAGGCTCTGCTCTGTCATTCTCTGGCTGTGCAACCTCAGGCAGATCACTTCCCTCCTTTTTCTCTTCTGTAAAATGGGACAAGACTTTGAGTGGAAACACAGAATAGGAAGTCATTTCACTTCTGAGACTGGTTCCTCATCAATAAAGTGGAGATAATGCTTCACAGGGGATATGGGAGAAAAGCACTCAACAGAATGTCTGGTACACAGGTGATACCTAATAAGTGTTCTGTTACCTGTCTCCCTCTGCTGTGAGGTTCAAGTCAGAGAACCGCATAACAACCTGCAAATCGCAATCTATGTTTACAGTAAGTAATATTATTTCAGCGACAGGCGGAGGCACTGCATGATAAGAGCCACTCACTCCAGGAAGTGAATAAGCAAAAGTATCTGTTCAAAATGCCGTAACTCAGCTGTATCAGACAATGGTATATATTCTGTACCTGAAATCTTGTCATCTGAGCAACGTTTGGCGTCAAAGACACTTTCACGTTGGAATAAAGTTGTGAACTGCCAAGACAAAAGGGAAACAAACGCTACTGTAGGCCTCTGCCCTTTGTTGGATAGAAACCTTCAAGGGGCGGAGCCCTACTGTAGCATCATGCCCAGTAATTGCTTTGCTCTGCAGTCTTAAAGGATCATTCTCTGGGGCTTTGGTCATTCCTAGGCTCAGCTTTTTCTCTCATCATTCTCACCAATTTTGACACCCAGGATTGGCTCCAGACTTGGATGCAGACTGGGGCTACCTCTGTAGGATTACGTCAAGGACTCAGGTGTGCCCCAGGTTGCAAAAAGTGTCAGCCATGCCTGCCCCGTCCCCGCTGGGGATTGGAGTAAATAAAACATTATGGATCTTCTCTAAGAGAAGGGAATGATGGGGGTGGGAAGGTCTTAAAGGGAGTATAGGTAAAGGGATGTCTATTTTATCAGCCCAGCTTCCTTTTATTGTTTGTCTTTGTGGTGCTGAGGATCCAACCCAGGGCCTCATGTATGCTAGGTAAGCATTCTACCACTGAGCTACATCCCCAGCCCAACCCAATTTCCTTTTAAAGGATTCTCAGCAATGGTGGGGTCCAGAGCAGAAAGTGACAGGATGGGGTTGCAGGAGCAGGGAGGTGGTGGTAAGGCATGGAGATTGGCTCAGGCCCTGGGTTTCCTCTGTGGAGTTTTACCACTTCTTGGAATGCAGAAATAGCATAGTTCCAGAAGGCACAAAATAGGCTGGGGTTTAATGTGACCCATGACCATTTAAAGGTGATACAAAACAGAGGGGGATGTATAGCTTCAGCCCTCATGGCAGATTTCTTAGGGGCAAGGAAAGAGGGCTTTTCTGGGGTTGCACTGAAGAATTGGCCTAACTACAAAAGCTGCTTATAGAGTCAGACTCAGGGCACTGCAGCATGGTTGGAATAAGCACTCCTCTCCCTCAAGCAGGGCCCCTTCCTCTCGGAAGCGTCTATCCCTCTCTGGCCCCAGCAGACTTCTTGCTGGGTGTCCCTGGTGGGGGGGGGCAAGTGCCTCACTCTATCCTCTTTTTCCCAGGGGCTATGGGAACAGTGGCAATGTGTGGAACTGTACTAAGGGGTTACTCTCTGTGCTTAGACAATGACAAGGACTTCAACCAAAGGAGATGACCTCGACAAGTTATTTTTAGGCATTTGGAGCCTGGTCCAGGGGAGAGAGATTGGCGCATGGGCATGGTGAACAATGAGTAGTTCCTGAGGACCACCTAGCGCACCACATCACACAGGCCGTCCCTTGTTTTACCTTGACATCCAGGCCATTTCTGTCAGGGTCCCACTGCATTGCAATGAGGAGCCAGTGAAAACTACTTACCTTAACACTGCTCGAGTCTGGATCTAGGTCTGTAAGACTATCTGTCAGAAAAACACAACGTTAGGGAAGAGTTATTTCTGAGACATGTATAAATTATTGGAACAAAAATAATCTCAATGCTTCCATCAAGAATCATAGCAATTAGGCACACAGAAAAAGCTGAAAGAAGTGAGATCCCTGGGCACAGGTCTTGGCTCTTTCCTCAGACACTAAGAGAGACAGAGCATGATGGGGTGGGAAGGATATAGGCCAGAACGCGGTGGGCTGTAGAGCTAGCTAGCAGCCTTGCAGTCACTCAGACTCCTGGCCTCTTTGTTCATGTGGAAAATGAGAGATTAGGCTGTGGGGGACTTCCAGGAGCCTCTCCAACTCTCAGCTGTAGATAGTTTAAAAAAATAGACTCTTTGTCTTTCTTGTATCCTGTGCCTAAAAGCCTACATTTAAATACTACCTTGTTTAAATTAAGAATAAAAGATCAAACTAACCTTCTGTTATTTTGGCGCTCGGATCTGAGACACGATCATCACTGTTACAGATAAAAGGAAAAAAATTAATTTTTTGTGCATTTAATACGTGAAAGAATACTGGTTAAGTAAAAAATAATAATCTGTCACTGTCATTATTCATATAGACACACACCTGGAGTGGTTATGTATGTGAGTTCTCAAATCGAATGAAAATGATTCCTACACTGATTGAGAATTTCCTGCATTACTAACCCTGAATATTAAAACAAGGATGATGAGAGATAGGGCCCATAGTGGGCCAAGAGTCAAGTGTCCTAAAACAGCATCAGGAGAACACTTCACAGTGTCAAGTGGGAAAGAATGTAGGTACAAACAAGTCCATTTTTCTCCTTATACTTAGCTTCTCTCATGATACAAAGTGCTACTCCCCAATCCATTTGTGAATTCTTACAAATGTTAAGCATAATTTTAGACATGTTGTGGCCATTTGAAGAAAAAATGCTAACCGCATGTCAAGTCTACAGCGTGCTTTGACCCTCCCTGCCCACTTGGCTGCTATAGTCTCTCCCAACTTCGATGGTCTTCTTAATTCAGTGTATCGATCCGTAAGGGCACAACTCAAATTCCATTGCTTTTGAGAATTCTCTGAATGCTCTGGCTTATACCATCTCTTCTCCCCTTGGAATTCTTCTGACAGTTATACTTCAGGGAACTCAGTGGGATCCCTTAGGGGCAAGCCAGTAGTGCAGGGACTATTGTTGACCCAGCTTCCCTAACTTAACTGCACTAACTATACTAAAAAACAGGTCTCAGGAAAAGGAAGTAGAGGCCAGATAAACAGGAATTGGAGAGAAGGTGGGCCGGGAAGGGCAGGGAATTAACCACAGCTGGGAACCAGGGACGAAATCAAGGGAAGACTGAGATCTAAACACTGGTTTCCTCATAGGTGAACTCAAGGGCCTGATTCTTCTCATCAGCATAATTTCTTTCTGATTTCTGTTTTCTTAGCTTTAACTGTACCTGAAATATAAAAGTGAATCCTCTTCATTTTTTGAGGAGGAACTCATAATTTGTTGCCAGATGAAAGATAGTGGTTCTGTGGCGGATCTCATTTCTTCTACCTGGAAAAGTACAAGATGAGTTTTATACAAAGTAGGGTTTGTAATTAATCAAGTAAAATGTCACATTTTCTTTTTTATCTACACTTCATCTACACTTCAGGCAAGGAAGTGATCCTTTGTCATCTATATAGCCAGCACTTCTGACCAGGCACACTGGTCATGGAATCTCAAATGACTTCCCGAGGTACATGGCTGGGGATACATTTGAGAAACTCCCTACTTTTGCCTTAGAAATCCCATCACAGATAGTCGAATTACCCACTTACACTAGATCGTGTCCTTTTCTCCTTCAAGGAAGAGTCTGTGCAGGTTACAGATTTTGAAGTGCACGTATGAACATCAGATTCTGTCCATTGGCTTCGGATTGTTTCAGTGCTTTTTGCGGTACTGGACTCGGGGTAAAAGCATTCGCTCAGTGATGGATTGTTCAGCGTGCTCTTGCTCACTGGTGACTTGGGGGAAGTCAGCATGCTTGCAGTGTGCTTTTTCTCTTTTCTGACCGAAGCTTTAAATGGGCCTCCTGGAAAGCCTTCCTTAACAACCTCTGGCAGAACAACTTTGTCTTCATCTGAAATATACTTCACTTGTACTTTATTTTCTGACTCTTTTTGATCAGTATCAGGAGGCACCAAACGATCTTTTCTGTTTTGCGCATCTTTTAATAGTTCTGCTTTAGTAGTGCCAGGTTTTGCTGCCTGGAATTGAAGAGACAAAACAATTGCTACAGTGATTTCTCTTGTGGTTCATTTTTAATAAGACAACTTCCATATGGTTTCTAGTTCCAGCCTAGTAAATTATCTTCAAAATCTATTTACTTACATAGTAGTGATATACTTGAAACAAAAATAAATGAACACATTAAGCAATATTTGCGTATATACGAACCTAAATATATATTTATATATTTCATTCACATATCATTCCAGCCCAGACAGTACCTAACTGAGGTGCTTTTCTTTGCTTCGAAGTTTCCTTTTTACTTGTTAAGAAATGCAAACTGCACATATACTTCAATTCATCCTATTTTCATCATTTACTTTGAAACACTTTTTTTTTGAGATAGGCTGTCACTCTGTAGTTCGGGCTAGCCTTGAACTCACGGTGTAGCCTAGACTGGCCTTGAACTTTCTGCCTCAGCTTCCAATGTACTGAGATTACAGGTGTGCACCACCACACCCATCCCTTGAAACTTTTATAGCACTCTTATTTATGATGAACATGTTTTTCTGAGTCCAGATACAATCTGAATGCAGACATTTTCAGGAAAAGACAAAGTATTGGCTGACTTGGACTTTTTATCAAGTTTACATTTTTACTGGTACACGCTTGCAGTACAAAAGGATTATATTCTTGTGGGGGAGATGGTACATGTATGTAACACACTGTAATTCCTTTTACATCCCCTTCCCATCCCCATGACTTAAATTTTTAAAAAATGGTAAATAATGGCCAAAACTATGAAGGACTTTGAATAATCACTCACTACTCTTGAATATATTTTCCAAAGAAGCTCCAGAGGATAAAGTTTCATCTTTCCTCATCTCGCTAGGCAAATATCACTTTCTATTTTACAATGTTAAAAGCAGCTGAAGGAAAAGACAGTTGTAATTAACTAAAGGACTGCTCCTGGTTCTGTACCCTTTGCTGATGCCACAGAATCTATAAATTAATTTGAGTTAATAATCTTAGATCTCAACACTTCTTTGTAACTCAGCAGACCAGATTTGGAATGTCTTTTGTGCAAAACAAAATGAAAGGGATAAGTCTGGAAGAAATGGAAACAACCCATTTTGATTATCTGTGCTGGGAGAGGAGCAGCAGTTCAAAAGATTAAAAATAATCATTTTATATGGCTTTGGACTTTGTCACCATATGGGCCTTTAATATGTATGTAATTTGTGTGCTGGGAGATTTTGGTACCTCAAAGCAGAAAATGAAAGTTTGCTGGTGGATTCTGGACTCAGGAGTGTCTTTCAACTCGCTTGGCATCCCAAAGTCATGTACTATCGTATCTACAACCTCCACCTTCAAGCTGAGGAGGCATGGGGCCTTGCTATCCAGATCACTGTAAACTATCTGTCCTAGCTGAGCTGCCTATGTCAGGTTACTTTCCTTAAGACAATTTTTTGCTCCCTTTAAGAGTGGCAAGAGTAGTTGTTTTCAATTAAATATTTTCCTCCTACTTCTGGGCTGTAAAGAGACAGTGAAAGTATTGATAAAGGATGCAAGTTAAAAAAAAAGATAACCATGAATAAGAACTGTGACAGTTTGGCCAGTGACTAAGCACTGCGTTGGGGTAACGTCCTATAGTTTAGTCACACAGATGTGGCCAAGGAATCACTTATAAATGAAGATTTCCTAGTAAATACTAATGCATGCAGAGAGGAAAGGTGGAAAGAACTTCATCTGGTCTAAGAAACGAAGGATCAGGAGATTCCATTAGTGCCTTGGACCATAACAGTCTCCATATTTGGGACTGAAAAAAAGTATCCAACAATGTACTTACCAGCTCTGAGACTGAATTTAGTAAGTTGGAAAATATGCTAAGAAAAACATGTTCCTAGGCTTATGCTCCAGCAGGCTAGCTTTACAGAATTTTACTTAGTCTGTGTTGCTGTTGTTGTTTTGTTCTGTTTGCATTGCTGGGGATGGAACCAAGAGCCTCATGCATACTAGGCAACTGCTCTACCACCGAGCTACACCCCCGGCCCAAATTTTGCTTGGTTTTTAAGCCACAGGTTCCATCCCTAGTATGAATGCACACTGTCAGTGCAAGAGGCTCATTCATACCAAGGGGCTTTGTTTTTTGTGGCCTTGGAGATTGAACCCAGGGCCTTCTCACTGAGCTGTGTGCCCAGAGTTTGTACTTTCTGTTTTGAGACAGGGTTTCACTAAGTCTCTAAATTGCCCAGGCTGGGCTGGAGCTTGTGATCCTCCTGCTTCAGCCTCGCAGCAGGATAGGATTACAGGCATATACTAACATGCCTGCCTCCAAGAGGCTTTGCTATAAAACGAGAGTGTGGGGCTAGATCAGCATAAGTTCATTTCTAGGCAAAGTCTTCTGTAATGAAGGTAATTAAGAACAGTAAAATTGGACTGGGTGTGGTAGCACGTGCCTGTAGTTCCAGTACTCGGGAGGCTGAAGCGGGAGGATCTTTCAAGTTCAAGGCCAGCCTGGGCTACAAAGTGAGATCAAGTCCAGCCTGAACTGCATAGTGAGACCTTGTCTCAAAAAGACAAAAACAAACAAAACAAAAACAAAAACAAAAACCAACAACCCCCCCCAAAAAAAACCCAGTAAAATTTAAAGAGTTTGCAGTCTAATGTTTGTTGATGAATATTGCTAAATAAAAACAGAACTGCTTCAGAGCCTTAGGTTTGTAGATTTAAATGTCTGCTAGAGGCTGATTTAGCTGATCTTCTAACTGGCCCCTTTATGCCCCTATTGTACTATGATAATGTATGTCCATTATAAAGAACTGGGGGAAGCTGGATGTGGCAGTGCACGTCTATCATCTCAGCATTTGGGAGGCTGAGGCAGGAGGATCACTGTGCCTAGCCTGGGCTACATAGTGAGTTCAAGGCCAGCCTGAACTACGTAGCGAGACCTTGTCTCAAAGAAAGAAAAAAAAGAACTGAGGGAAGCTAGGTGAGCTAGTGAATGCCTGTAATTCCAGCAGTCTGGGAGGCTGAGGCAGGAGGATCTAAGTTCCAGACCCCAGTCTGAGGAACTTCATGACATAGCAAGACCCTGTATCAAAATGAAAAATACAACAGGGGCTGGGGATGTAGCTCAGTGCAAAGGCCCAGGGTTCAGTCCCCAATATTGCAAAAACAAAACAAACAAGCAAAGAAACTCCAAAACACTGGAAATTGTAAAACACTGTGTTTCTTTTGAGTTGCCAAATGAGGACTATAATTGCACTCAGTCAGGTTATTGCTAAGGGTATTTCCTTATGTTCTGATTTCTAAAGAAATGGCAGGTCAATTTGATTGACTAATGAAAAATAGTTTATACATCTACCCTGAGCCACGGAGCTGATGAAGTAAGTCCTAGGAAGGTAGAGGACGGTACTGAACTAATCATCAATATTCAATTCTGTTGGGCTGGGTGAGAGAAAATTGACTATACTTTACAAGCACATTTCACAGACCTGTCCACAGAAGGAAGTCACAGGAGGACAACCAAGTCTCACTCCATCCGCTTCCTTCACTACTGCCTTTTTGCACTTAATTCTAATGGCTATACATTCAGTTGTCCAAATATGTCCAGTGAGCTGTATCTTGCCGTCTTCCTCTTTTTGGTAGTAGATGAGTCTGAGTAGAAACTGGCATCCCCACTTACTCATGCTCTTCTCAGTGCTTCTGTGCTAGTCCAGCCCTAGCTAAGCACTCTGCTCGGAGTTGTGCAAGAGACCATATTTTTGTAGAGACAACCCTCAATAATCAGTGACAATGTTTGGATAAATACTGGTTGGTTGCTTCCCATGGTGAGGAATAATTTTAATTGGAAGTTCTTCTTCAATTAAATCTTGATTAAATTAAATGGAGCCCAAGATAGATTAAATGCTAAAAACGTATCAAAGCCTGAGTTCAATAAAATTGTATCTCACTTAACAAAGTCTGTGACAGTTAAAATCTCCAGAAATGACATTTGTTATAGCTGCCAGTCTTGATGAACACTTAAGTACAGAAAGCATAGAATTTTCTATTTCTATGTCATCTATCTTGGGCTCCATTTTAAAAAGATGCTCCTGTATCTTTTCAACAATTTGACTGACATCCAGATCACCAAAGAAATTAGCAGGTAAATCTTTTGAGCTACAGTAAGTCCCTGACTTACGAACATTTGCGTTGCGAGCTTTCACAGATAGGAACGGATCTCACATTAACGAACATTCATAAATGAGAACAAATCACAGAGGTAGCTCACATGTCTGCCAGACATTGTCACAGTTGTGCTGCTGTGTGCTGTGTACGGTGTGATAGTGCAGAGCAGTGCAGTGCTCAGTCAGAGCCCGGGATGTCCGCAAGCAAGAAGAAAAGCAGTGGTGATGTGCTGGGAAGTGCAAAGCAGTAACGATGGAAACGAAAGTGAAAATTATAGGAAATTGGACAGAGGTAAAAGGATGGTAGACATTGCTCATTCCAGTAACATGAATAGTTCAATCATTGGCACAATGCAAGGACAAGATCATGAGCATGTGAAATCTGGTGCCAATGAACTCAACAATACTATGCAGGAAGCGTGGTAAAGTGAGAGAAGAGATGGAGAAACTTCTCAGTGTATGGATGCAGGGTCAGCATCAGCGTTGAGTCTCACTCAGCTTAATACTTACTTGAGAAAAAGCTAAAAAGCCTATTTGAAGACTTGAAGAAAAAACGGGATTAACAGGGTGCATCTTTTACTTAAGACTCACTTTTGTCCTACTTTCAAGTGAATCCAATTTATAAACGTTCTCTTGGAGCAGAACTCATTTGCAAGTTTGGAACTTGCTATACAGTATTTGTTTCTAGTGCACAACTTAAAACTTTATTAATAATCAAAGAAGCCACTTTATTAGGGAAGAAGAGTTTGTACTTTTTATATCATAATAAAGTTCTTCATGTGTTCCATCTTGTAGTACATGATTATACACAGAATCAACAATCTGAGAAATAATTTCTATGTTTTCTGTACTTAAGTGTTCATCAAGATTGGCAGCTATAACAAATGTTATTTCTGGAGATTTTAACTGTCACAGACTTTGTTAAGTGAGATACAATTTTATTGAACACAGGCTCTGATAAGTTTTTAGCATCTTTGTCTGAGACGTTTGGCAACTTCACTAATCTAGCCAGAAGCAAGGCTAATGTTTCATCTAAAAATGCTATTTAACATAGCTTTCTTTCTGGATCAACAATCTTAACCACTTTTCCTGTAATTTTGACAGCTTCCAGAACTAATTCTGAACTTGATGGTTCTTCCTCCACTTGAGGTGGAAATTTTGAACTGAAAATTTCCTTCACTATTAAAAACCCTATTATGTCAGAGTGGATCCTGCCATCACCTATTAAATCCTCACACACTGTAACATGTGAACCAGAATGCATGAATACAGTGTTGTAAACAGAAGCAATACTTTTTCAGTAGCTTCATTGTCTGCCAAACATATAGGGCATGATTCTTTGGCCTGTGGTGCAACTTTAATCTGATTTAGATGTATATTCTTGCAATGAATCTAATATTTTTGCGATTATTTTTTTGCATGTCTTCATTTACAGACCTTTTTGGTTCCTTATATATATTTGGAAAAATAGATAAAAACTTTGAAAAAATTTCCAGCAATGTTTTCTATTGTTCTGAAAGGCAATTTGTAAGCCTGGGGTGGCTGATGCTGAGGAAGCTTAGTGGTTTAGCTAACAGCTGTATGGACATTTTCAACAACATTGTCAACTTCTACACACTGATGTGGACTTAGCTGTCCAGAAAAATAGTTTTGCCACTGATTGACAACCACTTCTTGCAGAAACAAATTAACCATGGTTTCAGGAAGTAGTCTGCAACCCTTGGTGATATAATTTTGTATGCTCTTTTGAGGCTCGACTTATAGCAAGATATTAATATAAATAGCCTGAACCACTAGTTGAATAATTTCACCTTCATTAAGATATAAGGATTCTACATACTATATGTTCATTTTTGGAGACCTCTGTCATAACTGTATTCCCTAACTTCATTTGAAAATAATCCAGTTCTGTGCCTTCTGTTGGTAAACGTAACTGTTCCTTAGTATTTTCTAGGATGGTAACTTGGGCTTTTGTAAATTTTTCTGTTGTAAAAAAATGAGTTCTTCAGGTATTTCTAAAAGTTCTTTTGTTTAATCTCTTAATGATTTTTTTGCACAGTTCCTAATATCCTATAGGATGTTTTGCTCAAAACCTTACAGATCACATCTTCCAAAAAGGGTGCTTTCTTGCATCATCAGAGTACATACATGATGAAGGAAGTAACAGATTTCTATATATAAATGGATGCAGATGCTGTTGGCAGGTATTTTTAATGATAAAACCTGCTGTTCTTCAGTAAGAACATCATTACCACTTGCGATGTCATGCCCAATTGCTTCTTGGGACCCAGAGGATTTTTTGTTTTTAAATCTCTGAATACTGAATCAATGAGATGCTGAATGTGACCATCTGAATAGGCCACGTTAGTGTCTTTGTCATCTGAAAATAGAATTTCTTGTTGAGAAATTTTCATCTTAATAGTATTGATTAGTTTTGAAGAGATTTCACGGAAATTAATTCCTGATCTATCTCCCAGGGCTTCCCTTTATGAAATCATGCACAATGGAGAAGGAAAAATTCTAGGGTATAGAACTTTGATTATGTCTTCTAAAAATATGTTACGGTAGGAAGGTGTTAAATGGAGATAAACACTGGCTTGGCATGGTAGATTTACTGGTACCATGAAAGACGTTCTGAATAACATTCTCTGCTGTTAGAGTGCCATAGGAAGATGCTGACAATTCCCCAGACAACAGTGGATGAAAAAGATAATCAGAGATAGATTTCACAACTAAATTGGTAATATTTTCTACAAAAGCATCACTATCTTTTAGTTGTTTATTATTAACTTCAAAGGACAGTCCACACTGTTTCAGAACATTTGTATAAACTCAATTGACAAGTTTATCCACAGTGTCTGTATTTATGGCAGGAAAATAGTGCTTTTAGTCGGCATAAAAATACAGATTTTAGCTTTGGCAAAGTGGTTATTTACTGAATTTACTATTTGAGGTGTCATTTTACCTAGTTCAATCCCGGTACTATAGTTTGGGTGGAAGATCTTTGAAGTCCTTGAATAAGGTAAGCTCTCGCTACTAAAAAGGGGCTGAAGATGACTTTCAATAAAAATAGCATTGGCCATCTGATCAACCACAACTGTGCTTTGGCTTACTATATTTTTCTGTATTTACACAGGCAAATTGGACATCTACAAATATTGCCATATACAGAATCAACCATATTTTGGAGGCTTTTTCTGGATATGAATCTTGATGATCGTATTTAGTAAGCCAAATTTTATGCTTTGAAAAGGTTAACATAATTTTTTATACAAGTGGACATTTCATTAAAACATAAAGCCATTAAATTGTTCTTTCCCAAGCAAGAAACTTTGCTGGATAGACAATGAGTTGAGATAACAGCTTTCTGATGACATCTTCCAAAAATGAATGTGATAACATGGTAGTGTAGCCTGGTGGACGTTGAACTTGGTAATTAGGTTTCTTCACATTGTTTTAAAGTTTCTATAGTATATCTTCTTCTTTAACAGGGTAATATGAATAGATATGAGCCTTTCTACCATACATAAAGGGAGCTGGATCAACATGCCAGTAGTTATCTGTTCTGTTATTGAGGTAATTTTATGTGCCAGATGATCAACACAGCCCACTTGCATTTCTTATTCCTATAAAACATCATTATAAACCAGATCAACAGTCTTACTTTTTCTTTAGACGATGATGGAAAATACATTTTTTTCTTCAACATCCCATAAAACAGTGACTCAATTATTATTAAAGTCATTCACCATGA
The DNA here is from genome assembly GCF_000276665.1 of Chinchilla lanigera. Lineage (NCBI taxonomy): Eukaryota > Metazoa > Chordata > Mammalia > Rodentia > Chinchillidae > Chinchilla > Chinchilla lanigera. The sequence goes on along the minus strand of NW_004955473.1, from coordinate 4,634,051 downwards.
AGTTCGCACCTAATATATTAATTGAGCTTGGCCTCAGTGATATTTATATTTTTGGCCCACAATGAGGTATAGAGGTTAAGAAAAATGCTTGCAATTATTTCTTCCCAAAATGTGACAGACTAAACGTTGCAGTCATTGCCTTTTCTTCTGGTCTTTGAGTAGTAGGTAGGCAAGAGGATTTTCTTGGAAATTGCTTACCAAAAGGGGCTTGTCTTCTGGGAAAAATCACCCTGAGATTATTTAATGCCCCTGTCAAAGATTCACTACTATAACTGGCAAAACTTACAGAGCCTTTACCCTGCCTTGATTCTCTTAATTCTGGCTTTTTTGCTTTTGGGAAACTGGAAAGTTTCCTGTCCTATGTGTTACATGCTTGTTTGCAAAGGACAGACTTCTCAGAGCTTGTTGTACACTGTATGACAATTTTTCTATCAAGGATTTTACCAAGCTATAGGAAATAACATTATTTATGGATTCTTAATTCATTTCTTCCAGATCTCCCAAAAGTTTTGACATATCATATCCTTCAAATAATGACCATACATTTTGACCTATGTCAAACGGTTGACATTCTGCTAATATTTCATCATATAGGGTCATTTGTGCAGAGGTTGTTGTATATGCATTCCTCAAAAGCATTCCAGTAAGTTTCTCAAAACATTTAGAACAAAAGTGATTTAGGGGTTTTGTCTAGTTGTACTATGACTTTGCTGATTTCCTAAAGATGGGTACATTCCCATTGGTATTCTACCAGAATCAATGTCCCAACTGGGACATTTGGCCAAAACAAATTTAAAACATTAAAAATTTCATTAACTACTACTTTGGATTTACAAGTTCTCAGGCTACCAACCAGGGTGCCTAATTTATATGCCTGAGAATTTAGTTTACAGTATTTTTCTGTATAAGTTGATCCTTTTGAGAAAAAGGGATAGATTTCCAATCTCTGGGGCTTTTCTCTCTTCATCGTTTTGCTTTTGTTGTGAGTGGCCACATTATGGACTTTAAACATGGAAAATGACTTGTTTCTTTTATTGCTGTCAGGCTGACCATTTATTTCCATTTCTCTGAACAAGACATGAAAACATGAATCACTTCTATTAAGAGATCCTGAAAGAGATTATTAAAAAATTGTTATAGCTACTCTTGGGCAGTAAATATATTTTATTTTCCCAAAACGATTTGCTGCCTATTGTATGCCTTTAAAATATCACCATTAAAAAGGATTGAAAATCACACAAGTAGGTAAACAGCTGCCCCAAACCCATGGTGATTTTCAGAGAAGCAGTGAACGTAGCTTCTTGAAGGTGAGGTAGAAACAAAATTCTTAAAATTATCACAGATTTTTAAACAAAGTAATGCCAAATCTTTATAAATCATCTCTTACTCATCTCTGCTTTCAAAGTTCTAAAACTCTGTGACCACAAATGTAGTATCCTGCTACAAAGTTTGCTACTCGACAGATTTCATTTGGTCCAACTTCTTGATCTATAAAGCGAATGATTTTAACCTCTCTGGAAGCTATGATTTTCTCTCATCTTGGGAGATTGATTTTTCCAGTTGTCCAGTAAAATAAAATTGTCAGTTTCCTCAAGGCTTCTGTTTTCTCTTTTAGTTTTGTAGTCAATTTTTTGCCATATTTTAAGCAGACTTCTTGTATTTTTTTTTTCTTCAGACATCACACACAAAGCCTTCTCCTTTGCTACCAAAAGTGACCTCATTGTTTCTGTACTTTCATTAAAATGTGGGGGTGAAGCTGGAAGGTCAAAATTTAACAGCATAGTATTGATGATCCTTTCTGCAACTAGATCTATTTTGTGTGGAGAAATGGTTCTATTCAGTCCGAGTGAAGCACCTTTGATCTTTACCTACTTCCATTTTCCAAAAATACACGGTGTGCTTTTGTCCTGATTGTACAGACTCTGGAATTTTCAGGTAGGTTTTGTAAGATACTTTCTTCAGAGAGATTGTTTCCTTTCATGCCTTGATTAAAATGGCCGAGGCCTTGGTCTTCACTCCCAGAACATGATGCTTTAAAGTGTGACTTGAGCCTTTTCTTTGTATCTGTGTTATTAGTTCTATCTCCTGTAGATTACCTGCAATACGTAGATGGCTTTGAGGAAGCTCTGTCTTTTCTTTAATCTTCCTCTGAATAAAATGCCAAGGCAGATATTTGTACAGGATCATCTCTGAGGTAACTCTGTTCGATTTTGAAGTGGGCACTTCCACCCCATTTGTGAATTTGGATGAGTTTGCAGTGTAGGCACAGGCGGCTTCTTGAAGGAGATGGTCTTTGGAGTGACTTCTCATCAACAAATTGTACAAATGAGTGCACTGCTCCATCAAAGTGCTAAGAATTTGACTTGTGACAGTGCTTTCTCCAAATATGTTCATCAAAGATGGTTCCACTTGTTTATCCTTGTCTCTGGTTATACCAAGAATGTCATTCACAACATTAGCAGTGTAAGTACGCAATTCTGAATGGAATGAAAGAAACCGTGGAAGGGATCCTCTATGCTTTTCTGGGAAGTCATCGTACTTGATTTAGATTCATCAGGAAACTTATTCAGTGTGTGTAATTTTGGCAGCAATTTTTCACCAATGGTTTCTTTTGGACAGCGAGAAGGTTTTCAATGGGGATGCTCACAATTTCAGAAAAAGCATACCTTAGACATGCTTAAAATATACGTCTCAAAATGACTGTAAGATGTTTAAAACTCCTTCCGTGATCTCTTGAGGCATTGGGTGACTAGTGCCCAAATGAATTTTGATTTTTAAATTGTGTAGTATAGATTGGTACATTCTTGATGTTGTTTGTTCTTACTAGAGCTTGTCTTTTGGTTACTTGAGTTCCATTTTTGTTGGTTAGGAATATCTGACTCAAGAAACACAATAAATTTTCAAGTAGCATTTCAACATTTTCTTGGCTAAATGTATTAATTTGTGTTTGGGAATCCTTAGCTCTAATAGAAATTCTTTCAAAATTATGGTAGTACTTGCTTTCACAAGCCTCAAGAGGTGATAAATTTAAAAGTGAAAGAGACTGCTCTAAATCTTTTGCTTTTACTAATATTTCATTCAAAAGCATCTCAGCTGCCATCAACGCTTATATTTTTGATTTTCTAGGTCATTTGATACTGTTTGCTACTTATCAAACAATTGTTTAGAAATGTCTTCCTTAGGAAAAATTTTCTCCAGCTGTAAAATATTCTCCAAAGAAACATGTGCTTTTGGATTTGCAAGAGAGTGTACCTAAACTGTTCTGTGAAAGTTTGAGTTTATTGACATCTGAGCTTTTTACTGGGTTAGCCAAAATGTTCTTGGTAGCATATAATTCTTGCAAAACTGCAATAACTGTTTCACTTACTGTCACGAGTTCATCAGAGCGTGAACTTTTTACATTTACCATTGCTCTATCTTGCTTAATCTTTTGAAATTCACTCACAATTGTTTCTACAATATTACCTACTATATTTTTGGTGTACAATTGTAGTTCTTTTGTGTGGAGTTTTGTTCTAAGAGATTTTTTGGCATTTCCTGTTGATAGTAGGTGTTGCAGCACAATGTTGCCTGTTGGTGTTTTCTTTGCAGGACCTAAGTTGGTCTTGCTTTTGACCTTAACACTAGGCCTCAGCTGTGGTCTAGTCCAAATTTAGACAAGGAGGTAGCTTTTGATTTTGATTTGAAATTTTTTCTAAAGCCTGGCTTAGGGCTGCCCTAAAGATTAGCTTTAGAATTACATGGTCTCAGAGGTAGTATTGCATCAGGCTGACCTTTTGGGGATGAATTCTCTCATAGATTCAGCCAAACAAAATTAGTGATCTTTTTGAGAACCTTTTGGACCAATTCTTTACACACTTGTAAGGAGGAAATTCCAATAATGTGATTTCAGATGAAGCGACACTTTCAAGGTCTATGGAAAGAGAAACCTGTCATATCATATGTTCAGGGAAGGTACTTCTTTTTCTGCTTGTTTCAGTCCCCTAAAGTATGATGGGTTCATCAGTAATTCATTACTCCTAGGTGCTTCCATTATTACTACTAGGAGCTTGTCATTATTTTCATACCAGCATGGTTCAATTATTAAGAACATTTTCCCCAAACACTTGTAACTATATCATTTGTGATGTTGTTTACATATGATGATGAAGGATTTTTTTGTGTGTTGCTTTTATTTTAGCTTTAAAATCAGACGTAAAGTGGGAGAGTTCTTTAAATGGAGGCCAATGGTCTATATTTTCCTTTACCCTTCTAGATACCCTCTTTAAAATTTCCTTTACTGTACTTAACAAAACAGGGTTATTTTCTTGTCTGGACTCTCCACTTCTAAATAGTTCCTCTAAAACTCTGCTCAGATTTTCCTCTTCTGATATAATTTGATTTTGATCTGGGCATTTTGAAATTTGAGAGAGCTCTGTGTTGTCTTCCATTTTTCTTTGACCTGACAATATTTAATTTTCTACAACTAATTGTGTTAACAGACCAGAGTTCCATTTTGAGTAAAATCTACTGTCCTTTAAAGATAATTCATCACCCAAATTCTTCAAGATAGTGTTCAAAGTTTCACTTGGAATGATTTTTTTCTTGGAATGAAGCATTGTTTGCCTATGAATACATCTTGTTATTTTTACATCTACATAATGCTTAATAAACATAAAAATGGTACTGGCAATAACATCAGCATATCCCTTAAGACTGCCTTGTGATATATGAATTGCAGGTTCATGTTTTTCTCTGTAGTCATCAAATATGCAATTTGTGACCTCTTGATTGAGATTGGTTTCATCTGTCAATATTTTTGGGATATTCACATCTGATGGCGTTTGGTTTAATTCAAGAAAAACACTGTCATTTTCTTTAAAAGTTGTAAATTCAGGGCTAACAAATGATTTTTACCTACTTTGGGAATCAAGAGTATGTAGCAAATATATTCTTTCTGTGACAAAAGAACTTAAGTATCCAAAAATTTTTTTGTAATAAAGTTAGCATTTTCCTTACATTAGTCAGGGGAAGATTGCTTAGTATCTTGTTTCTAGTTATTTGATTATATCAGAAGTAGCTGATCTCAGCAGTGTACCAGTTTCCTTTCTTGGAAATGGAAAGTTCTCCCTTTTGCTTTCATGTGTTGAGATCATAACAGGAGATGGCCGGCACTCTGCTTTTGTAAGTGTGCCACACAGTGTCATGGATAATCTTGCAGAAATAGAATCCTTTGCACTTATATCAGGCATGACGACAGAACTGAGATTCTGAAGAATAATATATCCGTGATATCATTGGGAATCATAGCAACACATGAGTTTGGAATTAAAATTGTTGGAATATCCTTATTTCTACACTTAGGGACTGTAGCAAAATTTACTACCAGGTATCTCTCACCTACATGACATTTAACATTTAATGAAGCATGTGGGATATTATTCTTCTCGAACATTTTCTCACAAATGTTACTTAAAATGCTTTCCATGCTATCTAGTATGTGAAAGTGAAGTTTTTTTCGATAGTCATTTTTATTGAACAGCTTTCCACAATATCTTCTGGCTGGCTTGGGTCAAGCTCTCTGTCAGATACGTCTTATACGTACTTATATTTACTTTTAGTAGATACAATGTCTAGCACTGTTAACAACCTGACTTATAATACTTTCAGAAATAACAGTGAGTTATGATTATATATTTTTAAAAAATATAACTCATGTTTGATTCCTTGTAAAATCTGTCTAGTCAGTGGTGTTGTATAAGTATTTAGCTTAGAGCCAGTCAAATGACACATAGAGGTGGTCCTTTCTGACTTCTTATAATCTACTGAGCAACAGGGGAATTTATCATCAAGACATGAACCTTTGGTTGATAACTATGGTTTGCTTAAAACAGTTGCATCCTGCTATAAATGCAAAGTTATTGGGACTGTGAGGTTCATATGAGGACAAAAGAGAGATTTTACTTTGGAACTAACAATTGTTTCTAAATTTAGTAATCCTGACTGTATAATATTTTCAACTACATTTGCTTTGATCAGTTTACCAATCTTGAAACTGGGCTGACGTGTACATGGATTTCTGTCTAGTATGAGAGAATAAGCAAAAGACTTTCCTCTACTACAGTTGTGCATTCAGGAAAGAGATACTTGCAAGAACTGCGTTAGCATGGGACCCAGTTTCATATGCGCTTCTGTCTATTATTGCAATAGAGTAAATTTTTTGAAATATGGTTCTAATATTGCTATCTATAAAAATGGTTAATCTGCTTCAGACACATCTTAAATCTTTTTACTCCCCCCAATATTTCTTATAATGGGCACAATGGGAGACTTTTGCAGCTGCTTGAGTTGTACTTCAAATTTTTTCAATGTTTTTTCTAGTTCTTGTTGCTCAAAAAAGTCTGATTAAGTTTCTTCTAGTGATCTTTTCTTTCTAGCACTTTCTGTGTATCCTCGGGCTCTTCTAGATTTGACTCTGGTCTAGCTCCTCAAGGAAGAAAATTTCCATAGTTTGGCCTGTGTCCGTGACCTTCCATGTCTCCCTCTTCTGGTTCAGTTTCATTAACCAAGTCTGGAGACATTTCATCTAAAAGTAAATTGACTAGCTTCTTAAGCATTTATTTCTCTTGTAGTGAGTTGTGTGTACACGTTTCCAAATCTGGCCAGCTCATAATTATTTAATACAGCTCAAACAGCCTTCAAAATAGTACTTGATACCTTTGTGTGCACATCTAAAACAGGATGTGACGTTCCCCGGAC
>NW_004955473.1:4586074-4625393 GCF_000276665.1 Chinchilla lanigera | reverse complement strand
AAAAAAAAAATAAAACAGGATGTGATAGTTCTTCATGTGTTTTTGTGCAAATGTTGGCACTTTCTTAACCTGTCTTGCTACTCTTAGTATTTTCACTGATTATAAATTCTAGAGTTTAAAAATTCTGTTGACAAACCTTCCAATTTAGCAAACACCATTCTGAGGATCTCTGAAGTCAGGACTTTCAGTTGATCTGACCACTTTCCTTTTGTGTTCCCTGTTTTTGGAGCAGTAGTTGCTTCACTGTTGGTCATTGCCTCTTGGCTGCCTTGCCAGATCTCACTGGGCATCGTGCTGGAGCTGATGTCAAAGCATCCGCCATCTCCTCAACAAGTGAAGCAACATACTACCAGTAAGTTTGAATTGCGAACTGCTATTTACCTCAGTGCAACATAATTTTTGTAATTTTTATCTTCTGGAATTGGATGAGAAACAAGCTGTACATCAAGCTGCAATGCAATGGTTGTTCTCAAAATCCTACCAATCCAATCTCTGGCTCACTGTCAGATGGGTGAGAATATAGATGGTCTCCTACAAACTGAGTGACATGTCATATAATGTATCTCCAATTCTGTCTAACACTTGCAATCTGGCACATCTGAGATTATCTTTTGCCTAGAACGCCAATGAAAAGCAAAGCATGTTTGTTGATTGATGTTAACAGTGTCATATGAGATTTCAGACCTTATCTCCTCTGAAGAGACCGGAATATTGCTTTTAACTGTCTTTCCATTTAACACCTCACAGGTATAAGTTACTAATGAATTTGTCATAACGTTATTGTTTAGTTTTCTGACAACAGAATCTAATTTCTTTTCAGTGTTAACAAGAAATCTTGTATGTTTAATGTTCTTGAGAGGGCCCTTTACCCTAAGATTTTGACTTTTCTTATGATACTTCAGTTCTTTTTGGATAGCATCCAGAACAATTTTTATCACTTTGGTTGTGATGTACTAAACAGAGGTTGAAAAAAGATTTAATGCCAGATGCAGGCTTTGAACTGACAGCATGACTTTCTTGTTTGAAGCATTTTTGCAATTTTAAACAAATAAATGACTTTAACTTTTAAAAAATTGTATGAATGGTCTTATCATTACTATGAACTGTAGGTTCACATGTTGATTTAATTTTTCTGGTCTCTAACCAGGAATATTTGGTTGGATCTTTACCATGTACAGCTAAAAATTTCATAATCTTTTTACTCTCAAACTATATTTCTATTGGATCTTTTCAGTCCATCAGCATTTTCGCGGTAAGTTTGGTGTGCTGATGAAAATAACAGAATGTCTGGGGGCACTGATGTGACTAGATGCCATGTGAAGTATTTTTAATACAGCACCTGCTATTTCTTGGGCTGCAGAATGGATTTCTACCAAAGAGAATATCTGGCCCACCCATTCTTGGTGTGATACATCTCATGGTTTTATTGAGGTAAAAAGAAAAGCTTCTTGACCATTTTATTGATGAAGTGTCCAAGGGACATGGAAAGTATGTCTTTGAGCACTTCTACTAAAATACTTGTAACTGCTTTCTGAAGCTTTTTGTATTTTATGTATTTCATCTTGGTTGAAAATCTAAATGCCTTCATTCAAACATGGCATGTCCTTAACAAAATCTTTATTATAAGCTGGAAGGGTGGTATTTAACCCCCAATCTTGAAATGTTACTTGCTTGAAAAAGCAGACCCTGTATATAAGCTGACATTTCTTTTGTATTTAAGACCAGAAATTCTCCTTGCTGACAAGTGATCAGGAACTTATTCTTGTAATGTTCTTATTTCATATTTGAAAGTTGAAATCAGTACACTTTCTACAATTTTGTTTTCTCTTCATTTTCATCAACAGAATAAAGGACCATGCTAGAGACATTAACAGGTGGAGATATATGCCCATATCTATAGCCACCAGCTTTTCTAGTACTGGCAAGTCTGTTTAGGGCCAGGCTGGTCTTGAACTTGTGGTGATTCAACTCCCTCAGCCTCCTAAGTGCTAGGATTACAGGTGCACACCACCACACCCAGCATTCTCAATGAGTTTTAATTGTAACAAAATACATATGACATAAAATTTACCTTTTCAAAGTGTACAGTTCAGCAACATTCACAATGTTGTTTAATTATTGCCACTACCTAGATCTTTTACTACATTTAAAAAAAAACTATTACATAGACTAGAAAATGGCAAATTGACACGTACTTTGGGGTGACAGTACAAAGTTGAAAGATACTTGTTTTATATAAATAATCCTAAATTAAACACTTCTGAGAATAACATCCAAGCATCAATGGGGAAATGACTCGTCTTCTTGGTCTAAATTGTTCTAAATCCATTCCAACATATATGAGCTAAGAACTTCCATATGTATCATATTCTTATTACCAGAGATCATTACAGCAGACCTTTGTGTTTACTCAGGATTGCTGAATATTTTTTGATATATAAAATAGGGACATTCTTAGAGTTTTTAATGAAATATAATGATAAATAGAATCTCAGTTTTCAGTTTATTTTCACTATACTATTAAACCAAGAAATATTTTTTGGTGAAATTGTATTTTTGTGTTTGTTACATGGTTTATTAATTGAACAGGCATATTTGTGAAAGGGTGTGAAAGAGGGTGTGGTGGTCCCCCAAGCCCTCCTCTCACACGTTTTTGCTGTTTAGCCGAAGTTGGGGTACACCAAATTCACCTTCCTGGCTTTGCCAAGTCCATATTGAAGTTCTCAGGTAACCAGGTTCTTTCTTTTGATAAGTAACCAATTTAAGATTCTTGTTGCTCCTAAGAAAATTAGGGTACAGATCCAGGCATCCTGGCTCACCTGCCTGAGAGGTAGGATGCTCAGTCCTGAGCCAGGTCTGCAGTGGTCTGCAAAGGGATTTCCATGAATGGTTTCCTGTTATGGGGTGGGTTTATGATACCTGATGCTTTTCCTGTGATAATCAGACATCCCAAGGCCCCCAACCTACTCTCCTGAGCCTCCTGCCCAAGGGCTCAATACTCTCTTTTAACAATAACTTTGGATGCCTGCAAGCCCCAAGATTTACTGGGAGTGAAAGCTGAAGAAGAGAATAATGTAGTAGGAGGCTGACTAATGTTAATAGATGACTTCTGGTTAAAAAACTCATAGATTTTTCTCATAACAAGTTAGGCAGTATTCTTACTCTGTTGCTTTATCAGTACATGTCATCATACATACCTTTTCTTGACAGTGATGGTGATAGTAGGTCTGGTGTCTGAAAGGTAAAAAGAAATTGATTTTTGTTATTTTTGGTGAATAATTTATGGAATGTTCCCTTAAATTCTGATAGCATGGTTTTTATACAGTTTAGATTATCTTGCAATGAGCCAGGAAAATGAGAGTGAGAGAGAAAAGAGAGTGAGAGAGAGAGAGACAGAGAGAGAGACAGAGAGACTAAGAGGGACAGAGACCGAGACAGAGACCCAGACAGAGACACAGACAGACAGAGACTTTTTCCTGTTCTGCTTGACCAAAGCTTTGTGATAATTCATATTCTACCTATCTCCTCAAAACCCCTAGTCTCCTTTCACAGTAGGAGAAGATTCACAGATAATGATTAAAATTATGGTTTTCTCATCATAGTACCCAATCAAATGTAACTTTCTGAGGTATCATGTTCTAATGAAAATTATTATCACCTGTCATAGAAACAAAAACACATTTTACTAAACTGTAACAAAAGGACAATGCAATCATGTAAACTGTAGACCAAAAAAGTTCAAAAAACAAGGTCAAGTCTGCAATTCTGATTTATTTTCACATTTTTCTGCCAACATGACCTTCTTAAAGGAAAATGATATTCTGTCTTCATTTTTCCTTGGAATGAGTCTTATGTTATTGAATTTATTTTTCTCTAAGGCCTACAATTCGATTTTGAGAAATATAGTCACAGTGAGAAATTACAACCCAACTCTTGGTAGGAAAATGTTTTACCCTCAGTAATAGTGTTAGGTAGCAATAGTTTACCTTCAGATGAATACCTATTTGCAATGTAGAACCTGGAGTCTGAATGCTGATCAGGATATAGTTTCTATCCTTGGCTTCATTTACTTTATTAAGATGCAATTTGTCAAGCTAACTGGCATAGTTTTTTCCTGTTGGTCCTCTGCATTCTAAGGTGCCTAGATTCTTTTTTTTCCTGCTGTATATCATAGCACAGGCGGCAAGTGGAACCCAATGATTCCTGTGTGTTTTATGCTACTTGGCCCCATAGGCTTTCTGTCCGGAAGTTATGCATTTAGATAAAGAGAAAAAAAAAAAAGACTGGAGGGAAAGCTAACTAAATAAATGAGAAAAGCTTCATGTAAGACTATTAGAAATTAGTTATATCAGATATAATCTAGTATTTTAAATTTTTAATGGACAATCTTTTGGAGTCCATTGAGCAAAAACATGCAAACAAATGGGCTGTTATACTGGGAAGTTCTACCATAATTCCAGGGGTGCCGACAGAGTCCACCCAGTCTTGCCTGCTCTGAGGTAGTTCTTTCTGATATGTCTCTGATGATGTTGGTACTACTTACAGTAAAGCATCCATGATTTAGATCATTTGTGGTGCCAACTCTCTACTTCTTAAATGCAAGAGACAGTGACAATGAGTTCAGAATCCCCAAAGAGGAGGCACAGTTTTCATACTTTAATTTGCCATGGGATAAAACTATTAATAGACCTTTCTATGCCTGATCTTCCCTTCCACATAGCCTCACTTAATCCTAAGGATACCTTAAACATATCTTCACTTGGCTGGCCAGCCACCACCCATAGATTAATGTAATAAGACTAAATTTTAGTCAGTTGTCCTAATTCTTCTGAATATGTCTTAAATTTCATTGGCTTATATTTAATTCTACCAGTATGTTAGGTCATGGCTTTGGAACGATGTCTGACACCTCCTGATTATCCAGACTACATAGTCTATTTTTTTTTAAATTATTTTTTCACAGTCTATTCAATTTCCAAATCATTCACTCCTTAAAATAACTGGGAGGAGGAGGGATTTGAAAGCAGCACTTCTGTGTCCTAGTATCAGTTTTCTAAGCAGTTCTATGGATGGCTGACATTTTATTCACCACCATTTTGTCCTCAACTCACTCTCTGGTATTATTTGTGTCTTCCTGTCTTTTCTCTTGATATATTGTAGGATACAGGTGAGGCCAGGCTTCCCTGCTTCATTGATCTTGGTACCCAGCTCAGACCCAGCACTATGCTGTCAGCAAAGTAGGCTCCCAAGAAAGTTTGGTAAACAAATTCCCATTTAATATGTTTTAGATCTACACATACTTCTCTTTGCTCCAGCACTGAGGCCTTTGCTCAGACCACAAATAACTAATGGACTTGTACAACCAGCTCCTAGCAACTGTCTTCAATTTGTCCTACAGGTTATCAGCAGAGGCATGCAGCAGGCATGCTGATTCCAGAATCCCCACTCCTTCTCGCAACCATCAGACATCAGCCAAGGAATAAAATGCAGTCTTTAGGGCAACATACTCTTGCCTTCTTGACTCTACTTCTCCTCCTCTCTTCCATCTGGATCATAGGAACATGCTCATTATCTAATGCAAAGCTTAACTGTTGCAACTGTTGATCCTTACCACTATCCAACATTTTTTTCCTCTTGTCCTGATTTCTTTGGTCCTTAATTATATTTTATTAAGCTAACTGTATGTCTTTTGTGCTAGTGTTAGAAAAACAGAGAATTAAGGAGCTGAAGGATTAGAATAGAAAAGATATACATGATGGAACAGCTGTGATGTATCCACAGTTGAGCCTTGTGGAAGAGCTGCATCAAATGAGGACAAAAGCAAATGCCTTGAACTTACATCACTGTTTACAAAGTGAGGGAATGTGATGTGGGTGCCAGGAAAGAGCCAGAGGAGGTGACACTGTTGTTAGCTAGTTTTTGGTTTTTTTGGTGTGTGTGTGTGTACATGAACTCTGGTCTATGTTATGCAGGTATGGCTAAGGTATTTGAACCTCATATATCTCAGAGGAATGGTGAGAAAGCTCCAGGTCATATGTGAGTTTCCCTTGATTGAGTTTAGCTGACCTAAGATTTTTAACAAAATCATGTCTGGGATTTTTTGCTACCAAAAAAGACACAAACGATTTTGTAGCTCTGTGGTTTAGGGTAGAGGAAGAAGGAATAGAGAGGCAGGATTAACACTTTATAAACTGCATGTAATTATTACTCTACCACATTTATATATAAACGTATCCAATATTTGGAGTACTCAGTTTATTCTCTGTGGCATATTTGAATGTCAGGAGCGTGCAGCAAGCCAGACAAACTAACATGCAGCAGCCCTTCGCTCAAACTCCTTCTCTAGGAAGCTTGGTTGACACAGTTTACTACCATGCGACCAACCATTTGTATGGTAATTTGGGATTTATAAAGCCTATTCTGTATTTCATTTGTTTGTTGAGTATTTAAAATATATGTGTGTTCTGTTGAGTTATTTCATGTGCATGAAATGTTGTTCGAGGTTGAAAAGAACAGCATATTAGCAAAACAGGTGTTCATCAAGGTTTGAGGGCAGAAAGGCCCCTGGGCTAAAAATAAAAAATCCTTTATTTTCCATCACTAGAGATTAATTATTTTAGATTATAGTGCAAATACTCTTAGGATGAGTTAACAGCAATTAATACTATAAGTAGCAGACTATTGTATTATCACTAGGAGAATAATAACTTCAAATGGTACAAGCAAGGATGCACTTTTAGCCAGGAAAATGAGAAAAGGCTAGATGCAAATCCTGGAAAGTTACCTGGAGAGGAGAGGTGGTGAAAGAGAACGAAGGCCCTGGGTGCTGAAAGACCACAGAACCAAAGTGAGAATAGACAGGAAGATGTGCAAGAGTGTGCCTGACTGCACTATTAGCTTGGTTCTGGGAGGTTACAAAAACATGGCAGATTCACTGTATACAAGTAGAACTATAAGAATGAAGGGAGAATGAGAGAAATCTGCTTGAATCACTAAAATAATCTGTTAATTTATTAAGTTTTCTTTGTTACTTACTTATGTGATGAATCACGAGATGGTTCAATTCTCTGTGCTGCAGGTAGAATTTTTAGACAGAAAAAGAAAATTACTGTTTGTTGATATCCTTCCTATACTACTTGTGAAAATGGCAATTAGCATTTCTTACTAGGTTTTTATTCCCTGCTACCATTTACTCTGTTTCAACCCTCTAAGGATTCCTGGGAGCATAAAATGAACGTTAAAGTCTGGGCCTTCTCCTGCCTTGATACCTGTGCTACACATATTCTATGGTCAAGAGTACATAGCAACATGCAGCTCCATACACATAATCGTGGTTTCCCACTTCAGGATCTTTGCTCTTACTGTTTCCTTTGTCTGAAACTCTAGTGTCCCTCTTTTCAACTTCTAATTCTTTAGGATTTGTTCAGTTCAAGTTGCCTTCTCCAAAGAGACTTTCTTAAAATCTACCTAGGCTTCTGTTAATGCTCCCCAAACACCCTGTACATCCTTCTGTTATAGGATTTGCTGTCATACTGTAATGATGAGTTTACAGTGTCTACAGCATGGTAAGCACTCAATAACATTTATTTGTTGAATGAATTCTCTTGTTCATTAGTCTGCATATCATTAATCTCTTCCCACTCAAACACCATCTAACGTGTTTGTGTGCCATCTAGTTCCATAAGAGAATTTTAGTAAATATTTATGGTAATGATATTAAAGCAAGTCTTCATTTAGTACATATCCATAGAAATCCTAGGATGGCCTATGTCAGTTATGCATGTGCCTTGACTGAATGAAAGTCTAGACAAACAGAAAGCTCTAAATAATAGAAATTAGTATTACTAATTGGAGCTCAGTTCAAAGTCAAGGTGATTTAATATTTATTCTTTTCTTCCAATAAATATGGAGCATATTGTAAGTAGCCAGTGAATTCAAATGATCAGGACTGGGCATGTAGCTCAGTGTAGAGTGCTTGTCCAGTATGCATGAGGCCTTGGGTTTGATTACCAGTACCACAAAAAGTTCCAATGATCTGCTTAAATTTTTTTTACTTCAATTCTGCATACCTTTTTGAGTTTCTTTGGGTACGAGTATGTTTTTATGTGTGTTTCAGTTTTTGGAAAGAAGGATCTGAATTTAATAGTGCATAAGTCTGAGAAATTAAGTGTGAAAATGAAACTGTCATGGTTTTAGAGCATACCCACAAATTCTTTGACACTCTTCCCACGTAAGGGCGTAGAGAGGGTAATTCTCTTCATGAGTGTGTGCTGGACTTAGCAACTTGTTTCTACTCAATAGCGTATGGTGGAAGTGATGGTGTGTAACTTCTGAGACCTCTTGGGGGGCCGACTGCTATCTCATGAGCTGTGTGATGAGGTTGAGACCAGTAGCCAGTAGGGAGTTGAGACCCCTTTCTAAAAGTCCTGTGAGTGAGCCACTTTGGAAGTGAATCCATTAGTCCTAGCCAAATCTTCAGATGCCTACAACAGACCTGGATGACACCTTGATTGTAACTTCATGAGACACTGAATCACAACCACCTGGTTAAGCTGCTTCCCATATTTCTGACCACAGAAACTATCAGGGGTTTTTAAGCTGCCAGGTTTTGAGGGATTATTTATTACTCAATAAAAGATATCTAATGCAAAACTTTTAAAAACCTATTGTTTTCAGCAAAATGGAGAATTAATTACCCAACAGCCTAAATCTGCTAAGTCTATTAGAAATGCAATGGGAATTTAATGTAAATGCAGTTATAGTGGAGAATGTCAGTACACCTGGCTGATGGATGGAAACATCCAGTAGACAGTAAGAAAAGATAATCTAATACTTGAATATCAGTAAAGGCATTGAATAATTGAATAATATAATCATTAAACATAATTTAATATTCATTTATAGACTTACATCTTTAAGATAAGGAATAGATATTCTTGGCATGTCCATGGAACACTTTCAAGTTTCAATCACATATTTGGCCACAAAGAAAACCTTGACTTCAATATGGTAAAGAATTATAGGCTATAACCTAATGAAGTTATTATTTATTTTATAACCTCTTTGAATCCAGTCTATATTTCTAATTCCATTTTCCCTCTTTTGCAAAGGCAAAATCTGTCATTGTTCAATAGTTTTCCTTTGATAACAGGATAAAAGGTAAGTGCTTGGCACAGCCTACCAGAATCCTAACAATCCAGTCCATAAGGAAATAATTACCAGCCAAGATTTGTCTTCTGCAGTTCTCTACTTTGAACTTTTAGCTAAAGCAATTATGAAATGATTTTCATTTCTACAAAATATACCATTCTCTAATGTCTGTATCTTGGTAAATGTATTCCTTTTCCCTGGAAGATTTTTTCTATGGTGTTTCATTTGTCTGTCTGGAATAGTCTTTCTCATCCTTCATGTCTCAGCTAATCGTGGCTTCTTCTGTGAATGTTTCCCTGTCCTTCCGAGAGATTTTATACATACCTCCATTATGTACTTATTCTATTAGGTTGGTTACTGACATGAATATTTCTCACTAAACTGTAAAGTCCAAGGGTAGGGACCACGGATTTTGCTACTTTGTATGTTCAATAATTAATGCAGTGCCCAGCATGTAGTCACATTGAGTCAATTGACTCAATGCTAGTTGAGTGAATCAATTAGTGGATTGAAAGATTCACTTCGTAACAGTTGTTAATGTTTACCTGACTCATGACTGTAGCTTGATTTCTTGGTCTTCTTTCCATTTAAACCAGCACAAATCACCTATATATGATATAAGAATAATAAAAACAATGAAACAAGCATCCCCTCAAAGACGTTTTCAGAAGATTTGAACATTGGCTATTTTTAACACTGATCCAGAAGTTTAAGAAAATGATTTAAGAACTTATTTCAAAAGTCTGTTTATAAAAATATCCATATTTTATTTGGGTTATATTACATATATTATTTGAAGAATTCAAAGGTAAATAGAGTTCGTTGATATTCTAAAGTAACTATGTACTACACTGATATGCATGGAAGGCAATCAATTGAACAGCTAACTAGGAAAAATGATTTTAGAGGTCTGGAAAGCAGAAAGCAGGTTCTTTGCATGCAGGGAATGTAATTTTTTATGTGGCTAAATTCTCTCCTTCTTTGTGTAACTCTATAGGGAGATAAGTCCCATAAAATACTTTACATTTTTCCAGGTGTGAGAGCTGAAACAAGCCACCGGAAGTACATTTCCTACCACTAATGGAAGGGAAGAAAGAATCTGAAATCTACTATCATATTCTACTGTGATCAAAGTGTTCGTGCTACTTCACAAAACAAATAGATATTTGCGATCACTTAATGTTCTCATATTGCCCAACATATTTCATAGTCTCCTTTTAAAACTGGTGGTCTAAAATTTTATTGACATTTTTAGGGTAAAGTAGGTAGCATTAAGTTTACTATCCATGTTATAGTATGGGGACATTTTTTTCTGTCTCTGTCTTGAAGCTAATAAAAAATGAATTAACTCCTAGTGTGCAACTACTAAACTATCTCAAAGTAGTTAATTTCCTTTCTTTAGACAACAGCATACTGATTATGAATGTTGCTACAGTAGCATAGTGGCCTCAGCACATCAGGTATTTCATAAATGTTCATTTATACAGAGAAGCATATTATGGCTGACATGTGACATTTTCGCCTTTACACATAAAGGTGTCTGTCGCGTACTATGCTTTTAACATAGGATATAACAAATGATGCCAGTTTCTACTTCGGTAAATTGCCTCCACAATGAAATAAATTTTTCTTAAGCCATGTTATTTTAGAGTAGTGGAAGCAGTTAAAACAGCGGTAACAGAGCTAAGAATGTGATGTGAGTATGATTCCTATAATAGCAACAGGGTGGCAGCTTCAGAAGCAATCTATGCTGTGACCAGAGGCTGCACTGTGAACATCTGCTGCTCAATTTGCAACATTAGATGGCTGAACACTGGTGACAAAGGGGACAGTGAGACAATATGGCTGTCTCTTCATGCCACTGGCACTAAAGGAGAAGTGATTCACAAACACTCAGTTGGATGCTTCCTCTGAGGGCCCAGCAGGTGCCGTGAAGTTCTGGTAGCCCACCAGATACTGTGCCTGTAACTGAGAGCTATTGAGTGGGAACACTCAAGTTGCTCCCGGTGATCACTATAAAGAACCAAGCCAAGCTGGTTGTGGTGCTGCATGCCTGTAATTCCAGCTACTTGAGAGCCTGAGAATGGACAGTGGCAAGTTTGAGGCCAGCTTGGACAACTTAGCAAGACTCCATCTCAAAATAAAAGTTAAAACATTAGCTGAGGATGTAAATTAGTGTTCCTTGGGTTCAGTTCTCATTAACACACATGCACAACACACAACACACACACATACAACCAAGGCAACTATAATATTCAAATTTAGGATCTCACAATTTAAAATCTTGGGCTTTCTTTTGCCAGTTTACAAATTATTACTGGTACTCCCCACAATTTTAGTGTAGCAACACTAACATTACTGATAACCATGGGTGTCAGTAGACAAGTAACCCAGGACTGATACTGAGTCTGCAATTTTCATAAACTCTTATAGTAGAATGGTTTATTTTAGAGACTAAGGCTTTTAAAAGTGGTCATTTACTGAATGAAAATTTTTATACCAATCTTGATCATAATTTCATACTTTTTTGGTTCTGTCTACATCTGGTAAGAAAGAAGTTTTCTTGGTTGCTTGCTCTGAAATATTCGGTAGACATTGTCTGGGGACACTTGTTTGGGAAGTAACAGCTTCAAAATTAATGAAGGCATTTTTCATTCCTGGGGAAAACAAGAGGTATTGTTAAATATAAGAAAGGGATATAGTTCTCTTTGCTGGGCTACCATATTATCTAGACTTACCAGAGTCAAGGATATATTTATTTCTGCAATGTAAGGTAGTAGATCCCGGGATAAGATAACTTGATGCCATTTTGAATTTCTCTGCCTGTACATGTCTACTGGTTCACCACTGCCTTAAGGATAAGCCTCAACTCCCAAATCTTTGGCTCAAACTTCCTTGGCCAGGGTAATTTCCCCTCACCCACCTACCACTCCAGCAGAATAAACTGTTTTACACTTTATTCAACAGGCAAGGAGAAACCTCTGAGGACTTTCAAGTATAGGAGTGGGTGTCCAAAGCTGTCTTTCAGGAAGATTACACTCACAATGACATGTAGCATAGGTTAAAAGGAAGAAGAGATTGAAGACAAATTATTGCAGTAGTTAGGGCAGGAGTGACAAAATAGGAATGGAAAGTTACGAGAATTTAAGGAGTAGATGAGAATGGGAGAACTACGGGATATGGAATATGAGCAATAGGAAAAAGCCAAAGATGAGTCAGGTTTTGTGCCTGAACAAAAATAAGAGGAACACAGCAGGTTTGGGTTCACTGGAAGTTGATACAATTGGTTTTGTGAATATTAGATTTGAGGAGCTTGATGGCCACCTGGGTGGAGATGTCCTATGTGTCCTTCATAAGTGTGTATGTGTATATGAGTGAGAATATACTTGGGAACCTTTTGGGGAGACAGTTAAATGTGCTGGAGGACACTTGTAATCCTAGCATACTTGGAGGAGGCTGAGGCAGGAGGATTGCAAGGTTGGGCCTAGTCTGGGAAATTTAGAAAAACCCCGTCTCAACATGAAAAATGAAGAAAAGGGCTGGGGATATAGTTCAGTGTGAAGGCTCTGGGTTCAGTCTCCAGTACAGAAAAAAATACCCAACAACAAAAACTCGCAAAGACTTATACCTGGAGATATGGAAAACAGAATGCAGTTATATGTTTGGGGAGAAAGGATGGTAGTAGAGGGTGAGGATCTACTTGGGTAGAATTCTCTGTACTGGAACTCCCAAAGCATAGTATAGTATGTTAGGAACTTCGTGTATCAGGACAAGAAGCTGAAGCACAGATTCTAACATCCACATATCTTGTAAATCCCAGAGGGTCTATTCACCCCACAATTACTCAGAAATTATAAGATAATAACATTTATAATTATGAAAAAATTTTCATTTTCTAGTACCAAAACAAGTATGGATTTTATAATCAGGAAAAAGCACAATTTCAAGAACCTTATGAATAAACTACATGTAACTGAAACATAGCAGAACAAGAATATTGTTCATTTTCTTACCTATGTTTTTAAAGGGATCTGATGTTCTGGTTGTTTCTTTATGTTTCTGTATGGGTAGTATTCCAAAGAAAAATATGCATTAGTAATTAGGTTTCTAAGAAGAGACTTTTGCCTATTCCAGAGCAATGAAATTAATTCGGTACCATTCCCCAAACCCTCTGTCCTAAGCATGGGTCTCAATGCTAATTCATATTCTCAACCTCCTTCTTGATAACCCTCACAGGTACCTAAACCTAATTCATTTCAAATCAAGCCCTCTGTACATAATTTCTCCAAACTTGCTTCTTCTCCTTTATTTCTCATTTTGGTTAAAAGCGTGGCAATCCACCCAGTGGTCCATTCTAAAAAGCTTAGAATTATTCCACTTATTTCAGATAGGACCAATCCAACCCAATCTAATGCTTACTGGGCACACTGTCTGGAACTGAAATAAGATATGTAATTTCTGACCCTAAGAAGCTTATCATCCTGTAGAACAGACAAATATGACAAAGTATAATGAGTTCTGAGATAGAGATAAGTCTGAGCACTATGGGAGCTCAGAAAAAAGATATCTCCTGCATTGAAACCTGTACATAAAAACTGAAACAGCATTATCATTCTAACTCTTGATCCTGATATGTAAACTTCATTGGATTAAGAAATATCTACAAATTAGTAAAGCACACACTTGGGTGTGTGTGTGAGGGTCATGGAGGCACAGCCTTGGGTTCTATGTGGTCCCTCACCAGTTCCTCTCTGACACTGTTGCCCTGCTCTGCTCCCTGGCAGCCATGAATCAAGCAGCTTTGCTCTGCCGTATCCTTCTGCCATGGTGCTTCTGCCTTGGAGTCAGCCAAATATGGGCAGAATCCCTCTAAACCAGGAACCAAATTAAACCTTTTCTCCCTTAGGTAGTGAGTGTCCAATGTTGTAGGAAAATGCATGCACCTTGAGACCATAATGTCAAGTGAAATAAAGCAGATACACAAATTTAAATATCACATGGTTTTTCTTATATAGGAAACCCCAAACATAAATAAAGAGCGAAATAAAAGATAATAGAAAACAGGGATTTAGATCTTTTGTGAAGGAGGAAAGAGGGGAGAAGAAGGGGATGAAAAAAGAATTAAGAAGTGTTATGTACATGTATCCACTCCCCAAGATGAATGTAATTATTATGTGCTGCATACATGTATAGTACCAATAAAAATAAAAAAAAGCAATCTAACTCCGAAATATCTTGAGTCTGTGGTCCCTTACCCTAATTGCCACTGCCTTAATTTGAGTTCTTACATTTTATCTGGACTATCCCAGTAAACTTGAAATTATCTTACTTCTAATTTTTTTTCCTCTACCATCTATCTCACATGCTCCAACTAGATTATCTTTTTCAAATCCAAAATCATTCTTTTTTTTCAACATCCCTACTGAAAGTCTTGCAGTGGCTCACTATTACTGAGGAGATACGTTAGCAAGGTATACAAGGCTCTGGTTTCAACCTCCATTTTCATTTTCATCTCCTGTAACTTGTCTGGCTATCCTGGCTCACAACACCATGCTGTCATTTACACTTTTACTCATCTGCAGTATTGCCTCACTGTATTTACAATCCATTCATCTGGAAACTTCTACATTTTAAGACTGAATTAATTCAATTACACATTTTCTTTAATAAAGCCTTTTTAGACCTCTCTAAGCAGGATTAGTCTCTAGGTCTTCTGTATTCCCACTGAATTTTGTACAAATCAAAACTTAACTCTCATTTTACTTGAAGGCCTTTTGTTTATGTGTGCCCGAACTTTAGATAGTGACTATGTCCTTTTCATCTCTGTATCCTACATCACCTACATTTTCCCTTTTCTCTTCTTTCAAGTCTAGCATAGGATCTGGCCCACAAGAATGTTAGCTGTTATCATCATATGTTTAAGTTCATTTCTGCTGAACTACATGGTACACTTAGCGTGAAGCTGGTTCAACACCTTCTTTCCCAGGGAGAGTTAAGACCTATGTAGGATCCTATTATGCCTAACCAGTAAATACCAAACTGGTGAAGGGGCTATCTCATGGAAATAAAAGTTAATTAGATAAACTAATAATTAATACAAAGTATATGAAATATACAACTTTCTACCTTTTGTTTGGTTGCATTATTCTGTACATACTGCTTAGAGGGTAATGAAGTTGATAATTTCTGAGCACAAATCTTGTTATTAATTTTAGGAATGTGAAATGACCCTAAAAGTAAATAAAAGGGAAATTGTGTAATCTTAAAACAGGAATTATAGTCTAAATAAAAAAAATTACAATATTTAAAAATATATGATTTTTACTTTTCACACAGAAACCCATAGAACCAACACCACGATCACATTTCCATCACCCCTACCCCCCTCAAGTTTCCTGTGCGCCCTTACAGTTCATTGTCCAGGCAAACACTCATCCTGTTATCATAAATTAGTTTCCACTTCCAAGAATGTAATACATGGAATAAAACAGAATGTACTTTTTTGCCTAGCTTTTCTCATTCAGGATAATTATTTTGAAATTCATCAATATTGAAACATGTATTAATAGTTCATTCCATTTGTTACTGAATAGTATTCTATGTTATGTATCAACATGTTCATCCATTTACCTGTTGAAAGACATTTAGGTTGTTTCCAGGTTTGAGCTGTTACAAGCAATGCTGTGATGAACACTGTTGTGCCACTCCTTACATGGGCATATATTTTGGCTTCTTTTGGGCACATACTTAGGAGTGGAATAATGGGATCACATGGTAGATGTAAGTTTAACTTACATCTGTCTTCCAGAGTGGTTGTGTCATTTAAATTTTCACCAGCCATGTAAGAGAGTACTAGTTGTTCCACATCCTTGCAAACAGTTGGTATGATCAGTTTATTTAAATTCTAGCCATTCTGTAGTGATATTTTATTGTGGTTTATTTGCATTTCCTTAATGACTAAAGATGTTGAACAACTTTTCATGAACTTGTTTACTATCTGTACCTCTTCTTCACTAAAATTCTGTTCATGCCTTTCCCTATTTTATTAGGCTACTGTATGATATATATTTTCTATATTTTACATATCTTTTACAATGAACATGCCTTCAAGATATAGGTATGGGGACCCATATTCATATTTAGTTTGGAAGTTTGAGAGAGGTAAAGCTGCCATTGTGCAACAGGGCTACTGTTTCACAAATTATATACAATTTTCACATTTTTTGCCTCCTTACATGCCCTTTGCCAGAGTCCTCCATTGGCATCTACTCTTGTGGGAGGAGGAGGTAGGGGCAAAGAGATTAGAATTTTTAGCAGAAGGGATGCTATGACACATATATAGGTAGCATTCAGCAGTTTCCATCTGAAAATAGGACGACGTGGCAAGACAGTATGCCTTGCAAGCCATGCAAGTGTCTCAAGAATTTCCCTAAACATTATCTTCCCTTGGTAATTTTCCCTAAGTCTGAAAAACTTAGAAAATTCTTTAGTATACTGCATGGAAATACCTTTGTTCACCATTAAGAGTTATCTGGGGTCACCAAAAAACTCCACCAAAAGGCTCATGGATTTATTTTTTTTTTATTTTTTATTTTTTTTGTTTTTTTCCGGTACCAGGAACCGAACTCACGACCTTGCGCTTGCCAGGCAGGCGCTTTTGCCGCTGAGCTAAATCCCCAGCCCAGCTCATGGATTTAATAACCAAATTCAGTAGTGTAGCTGGATACAAAGTTAACACTTAAAAATCAATAGCATTAAAAAAAATAGCATTCCTATACACAAGTAACAAACAGACTGAGAGAGAAATTAGGGAAACCACACCTTTCACAATAGCATCTAAAAAGATGAAATACTTAGGAATCACTCTAACAAAAGAAGTCAAAGATCTATACAGTGAAAGTTATAGTACTCCGAAAAAAAGAGATAGAAGAGGATATCAGAAAATGGAAAGATATTCCTTGCTCATGCATAGGAAGAATCAACATTGTGAAAATGGCCACACTTCCAAAAGTGTTGTACAGATTCAATGCAATTCCAACTAAAATACCATTAGTATACCTCACAGATCTAGAGAAAACATTCCTAAAGTTCATCTGGAACCAGAAGAAGCCTAGAATAGCAAAAGCAATCTTGGGAAACAAAAGAAAGGCAGCAGGCATCACAATTCCTGACTTAAAATTATATTACAAAGCTACTGTGATAAAATCAGCATGGTACTGGTACAACAACAGACCTGAAGATCAATGGAACAGATTAGAAGATACAGATAGAAGTACAAACACACTCAGTCACCTTTTCTTCAACAAAGGGGCCAAACATGTTCAATGGAAGGACGATAGTCTCTTTAATAAATGGTGCTGGAAAAACTGGCTTTCCACATGCCCAAGATTAAAACTAGACCCATGTCTTTCACCATGAACTAAATTAAAGTCAAAATGGATCAAAGATCTAAATATTAAAACAGAAACACTAAGTTTATTGGAAGAGAAAGTAGGTAAAAATCTCCATGACATTGGGATAGGCAGAGAGTTCATGAACAAAAACAAAATTGCATGGGAAATACTTCAAAGAATCCACAACTGGGATCTCATCTTATTGAAAAGTTTTTGCACATCTAAAGAAATCACCAATAAAGTAAAAAGAAAACCCACGAATTGGGAAAAAATTTTAGCCAACTGCCTCTCAGACAAAGGCCTTCTATCTAGCACATATGAAGAATTAAAAAACATCAGGCCCCCCAAATTCAAAGACCCCATCCAAAAATGCGCCTCTGAGATGAATACACACTTCTCTAATGAAGAGATACTAATGGCGAATAAATACATGAAAAAATGTTCAACGTCATTAGTCATTTGAGAAATGCAAATTAAAACAACACTGAGACTCCACCTCACCCCAGAAAGAATGGCTATCATCAAGAAATCAACCAATAACAAATGCTGGAGAGGCAGTGGGCAGAAAGGAACACTACTCCACTGCTGGTGGGAGTGTAGATTGGTGAAACCACTGTGGAAATCAATTTGGAGATTCCTCACAAAACTAGGATTGGAAGTCCCATTTAACCCAGCTATTCCCCTTCTGGATATTTTCCCAGAAGAATTAAAGCTATCATACCACAGTGATATATGTGCACCCATGTTTATGGCGGCACCAATTGTTATAGCTAAATCTTGTAAACAACCCAGATGCCCATCCACTGAGGAATGGATAAAAACGTTGTGGTATTTTTATACAATGGAGTATTACTCAGCTATTAAAAAAGATAAACTCGAGGCTTTTGTAGATAAATGGATGCAACTAGAGACCATACTAATGAGTGAAATAAATCATACCCACATGTGTAAACGTCATATTGTCTCCTTGGTGTAGGAACCTGAAAGCCTAGGTAAAACTCAGAATGTACGATAGATGATAGGAAAGGGAAAGAAATTGCTCAAAGGAA
This sequence comes from Chinchilla lanigera, assembly GCF_000276665.1. Taxonomy (NCBI): domain Eukaryota; kingdom Metazoa; phylum Chordata; class Mammalia; order Rodentia; family Chinchillidae; genus Chinchilla; species Chinchilla lanigera. The sequence goes on along the minus strand of NW_004955473.1, from coordinate 4,606,801 downwards.
GGAACAGCTGGGATGAGGGAAAGAAGAAAAAGAAAGAAGGCAATATATAAATATATATATGAATAACTGTGGTAACTGTATTGCTGTTGTCTGATGATGTATTAAAAGAACAGTTAATGCTCACAATTTTTTATGTTCTGATCGATTTTGCGTGCTTGTTTCTGGTGTTCTGAGCAACTGATTTGAAGGTAACAATATGCGCTGGAATTACAATGGTGAACTCCTACCATCTTGTCTAGTGATACTCTGTATTATCTCTAATATTTTCTTGAAGAATTATTTTTTTATTCTCTTTAATGGTTTGAGCAATCTTTCATTCTTACATCTGATAATCTGAGCACTGTAGTTGAGGATAGCGATATGCAATGTAACAACCACTGCTGATTTGTATTATTTTGTCTTGAGACCCTGTATTTGGGTCACTTTGAATGTTCTTGCTCTGTTTTGTTTATGTTTGTGATACTGGTATGCTGCTACCGTTCTATTTTTTTGTTTGTTTGTTTCTCATTTACTACTCTCTTTAAAATTAAAAAAAAGTTATCTGGCGTCAGAAAGAAAGGGGATATAACTTAGGGAAAGATTACTAAAAAAATGTAATTCTTTTAGCAGCACAGAAGTGCTGTGGAAATGAAAGGGCAGTGGGAGAGACAGAAAGGCTGCAGAGCAAGGAAATCCGATGTGGCTTCCCATGTGCCTTGCTCTGGGTTTTGGTTAAATGAGGTGAACACAGCGAGCGAACAAGAAGGATCACCACTCCACTCTCTTTTTAGGATTCTAGAAAGGATTGCTTCGGTCACCCTCAGCCCTGCCTCTTCCTTCTCACTTGGGCCACCTTTGTACCATAGTGTGGTCAAGCACAGCAAGGTTCTCTGAGATTTTACTTTCATAGGCTGTTCTCTTTTCCCATATGGTGCTGACATGGACTAGAGAGGGATGAGAGTCTGGCTAGGGAGCTTGCTAGGCGGAGTCACTGCGTGGGAGATGAGAGAATCTTAAGTGTCGCGGGGCAGCAGCCAGCACAGAATTGGGGGTGGGGGAATCCAGAGATCTCTACTAAGCCAGGGAGATTAAAGTGTGGCAAAATGTAAATATATATGTGAATAGCTGTGGTAACTGGGTCATGAACTGATGGTTGACTTTAACTGTGAATGTCAACAGATCAGGCACTCCCAAGAGTGGATAGGGACACCTGTATGGAGAAGAGGGGAGACAGAGGGCATTTCGTCCAAGCACCCTGACTCTGTCTTGCCCCTATGAGGTCATGGAGGTCAATGCTTCCCAAACTTCAGTGTGCATTGGAAGTGCATAGGGGTCAGCAGATCTGGAGTGGGGACTGAGAATCTAAATTCCTAGTAAGTTTCTAGTGATGCCCAGCTGCTGACCCCAGAGGGGTAAGTGCATCAGCCACACTTCTTGCCTCAGATATGAGCACCATATTTCGGAAAGAAACAGAAAGAGGGAGTGGCTCCTTGAAAGTCTGAGCCATTAGGGGGTCCCAAAAGGGTGAATCTAGAGGAACCTATTAAAAAAATCAATAGCTGAGCTGGAACGCAGAAGGAAGGAACACAGTTTGATGCAGCGGATAGTACTGGTTCTCCATGTGTGAAGGAGGCCTACTTCGGAAGTGGGTGGAAATGTTAAAATGGCAACAGCCACTACTCAGTTGGCCTTTTCTAAAAGGAACAGGGGACAAGAGTGGGCAACACTCCACTGCTGCAGAAAAATGTCACCGAATAAAATATTTCTGCTGCTATGAAGTGATGTAAGTTACTGTAGGTCTGCAAAGACCAGAGCCAAAGGAAAGGCAGGATATTGAGAAAGAGCATTGGTAGGGTCTTGGTCCTCACTAGGTCCCTAGGGCCCCAGGCTCGAGAAATAGCAGCACCTCCATTCAGCAATCTGCAATGTAGAGCATATGAGATGTGGGTACAAACCTCTGTAGTAGGCAGAACTGCTGAGCAAGGGGTGGCACAGCTAGTGAGGCTCAGGCTGAACAAATGCCTCAGGATCTTGTTGGGCACAGAAAAGTACAGAGATGAGAAAGTCAGGATTCTGAACTGTGCATGGAGAGCTGTCAGCTGAAACATGTGGGCTGCCCTTTGCATGGGAGTGTGGAGAGGGTGCCACCAACTGAGGAATCAGAAGTCTAATCTAGAGCGCAGTGGAGAACGTGGCATTGTTGGTAAGCACTATGCAAAATCCATCATTTGATTTTAAAGAAGGACAGAGGATGTATCGTAAATGGAAAAGCTCATTATCCAATACTATATTTCCACAAAGCACTAATTTCTAATCATAACGTTTTCATTACATTTTAGTTCCTGATGTCCTTGTTGTGCTTTCTGGTCATTGGCAGGGTAACTCATATTCTTTAACTGTGGAATAAAAACTTCAAAAAAAAGCCAAGATGTCTATTTAAATAGTGAAGATGGCAAAAATATCCCAGATTGATTCTATTTATCATTTCATGCCCAATAAGAGAGAGTCATATGCCAACCTATGTGGGCTTGTGGCAGAAACTGAAGGGGACAGTCAGGGTTCTCAAAGGGAGGCAATTTTATCTTCCAGGGAACATCTGGAAATGTCTAGATGCATTTCTGATTGTTACAAATGGCGCAGGGGTGTTTCTGGTATGGATAGAGGCCATGGATGCTGCTAAACATCCTACTCCACACAGAACGCCCCCACAAAGAAAGGGTTATGTGTCCCCAAGTGTCAATAGTGCCAAGGTTGAGAGGCCTTAAGATATAGAGATGTGATGGGGATGGAAGGACAAGAGAATTTATAAAATTACCTTGTGTACTTAAAGCTATACTTTAGCTCTAACAAGACAGAACTATGTTCCGGGAGAACAGAAAAACTACATCCTGCTCAAGGAAAGCATGGCTTTTTCTCTGTACAGGATGTAGACCCGTGTAATGACTGCTGGAGATCCTCCAGGATACAGTAGCAATGACCTCTATAATACCATGACCTTTAGTTTACATCTTCTTTTCAGAAGGGATTTGAAGTGGCATAGAATAGGATGCCTATCTGAAACCTTCTTTTAACTAGAAGTGGATGTTAGCCGTTGTGAAGGATCTATCATCTCAGAGGCAGAACACCACGACCACTGTTTTAAAGAACTTTTTCCTGATCCTTCTTTCAGAAAAGTTTCATTGCATCTTCTCTTCCATATTGTTTATTCTCACTAGCTCCTTTTAAAACTTCCTTTTGCACGTATTTTCATTTAACAATTATTTTCCTTTTTAGTTTTCTTGTAAAATTTTTCTTTCTTTATCCATTTTCCCTCCCCTTTTCTTTTTTCCTCTCTCTCCCTCTTTCTCTTTCACTCTTTACTTTTCTGCACTAGTGGTTCCTTCTTTTAGAACTTATTGTTAAACATCCTGCTTCTTTTTTTCTGTCTTTGCCCTCCATACATGAAATAACTATTGGTCCTTCTTTACAATTTGTCTCACTTTTTGTTGCCTTTTTACAAGCTTCTGGTTTTTAAACTTCTCTCTCTTTTGTTTCCTTTCTTTCTGTCTTTTCTTTCTGTTTTTATTTTTATGCACTTTTTTTACTGGCCCTTTCTTGCTTATAAAACCTTCATTCTTTTATTTTTATTTTTCCATCTTTATTTTCTTATTTTGGGTCTGATTAAATATATGAAGATATACAAACATATAAAGAATATGAAGATGGAAAGACAAGAGATACCTCCTTTCTGCACTTTGTACATGCCCCCTTCATGGCATGGTTTCCCTCTATTGCTGTTTCTCTCCTGTGCCTATTTGCATGCCTGCCCACCTGCTCTCCTTCTTCCTTCCTTCCTCTCTTCCTTTCCTAGCCTATATTCCCTTATTATTTTACCTTCTATTTGCTTGCACATTTTAACAACTTTTTAAAATTTCTTCTCTTTCTCTCCCCATTTTTATATGCTAACTTTTTATCGGGTTCATTTCTAAAAATCAGTGTGTTCATATATTCTCTTTCCGTCTCTGTCTTATAATACCCTGATTCTCTAGTTGTCATCTGTCCATCAATCCATCTTATTTTACTGTACTATTATAATGGACTTCCTTCTTGTAGGTCTCTGTCTTTCTCTGCTGACCATGACTATACTTAATATTTATACTAGCTCCTACTTTTCAAGCAATCCACCTCATTTTCTCTTGTACCTTTACAGCCTGCCTGCTATCTTCTTACTTCTTTTACCCTCTGCCCTTGACTTGGTTGGTTTATAACTTCAACCTTGATCTGTTTTTACTTTGTGAGCCCATGGGCCTGTGTGCATTTCTCCATTACTTCCCTTCCTATCATCCATACCTCTTACATGCTTTCCTTCCTACTCCTCTCCCTCTCTTGCTCCTTTTTTTTTATTTTAAAAATAAAAGGTGAAAAATACTAACAGACAGACAACATTTTACAAAATAGCAAAGGATCAGTACAGACTCCTTTTAAGAAAGTAGTTCCTCTTTCAAAATATTTTTCCTTTACTTGCTTTAACTTTATCTCAATGCTATCTTCTCTTCTGGCCTCTCTTTAAAATTTTCTGCCTAGGAGTAGCTATATTATTTTTAAACAAAGTGTACTTTAAGCCAAAACTGATCAAAAGAAGCAAAGAATGTCACTACATATTGGTTAAGCTGAACAATTCAATAGGAAGAGATAATAGTTACAAACATGTATACCCAATACCATAAAACAAGCACTACTGGACATAAAAGATCAGACAAATATCAACACAATTATAATGGGAGACCTCAATACTCTACTATCACCATAGTTTAACTAGACAAAAAAATCAACAAAGGAATATCAGAGTTGAACCAAACCTTTGAACAAATAGTTATCTACACTGTTCTACCCAAACCACCGCAGAATGCACATTATTTTTACCAGCACATAGAACTTTCTCCAAAATAGGCCATCTACTAGCTAATGCAACATGCTTAACTTAATGTAAAATAATCAAAATTATCCCATGAATATTCTCAGATCATAGCGTAATGAAACTAGAAACCAATGGCAAAAGGAACCACAGAAACTATGCAAACACATGGAAATTAAACACTACAATCTTGAATAATTAATTGGTTACAGAAGAAATCAAGGAAGAAATTAGTTCCTAGAATCAAATGCTATATATACCCAGTACAATATACCCTGTAACCTAAAGGGCACAATGAAAGCAGTCCAAAGATGGATGTTTAAACCTACCATATGAATGTCCCCATCATAAAAGCAGAGTGAGCACAAATAAAGAACTTAATGATGCACCTCAAGGTACTAGAAAAAGAAGAACAATATAAATCCAAAGAATACAAGGAAAGAAATTATAAAGAGCAGAGCAGAAATTAATAAAATTGAGATCAAAAAGATAAAGAAACAAAAAAAGAGGAATCAATGACTAAAAGTACTGGTTCTTTCAAAGAATAAACAAAATAGACAAACCACTACCCAATTTCACCAAATAAAGGGGGAAAAAGCCCAAATCCATGCAATTAGGAATAAAGAAGGCAAAATCACAATAGACATTGTCAAAATCCAGAGGATTATTAGTAACTACTTTGAAAACATGTACTCCAATAAATTGGAAAATCGAGAAGAAATACATTCCTAGATATATATGAATTAACAAAACTGAACCAAGAAGATGTAAGCACCCTAAATAATTCAATAATAGGCAATGAAATGAAAGCAATAGTAAAAAAAAAAAACAACAAAACCTACCAACTAAGAAAAGCCCAGGAGAACTTCAGGGAATTAAGACATGGATAACTTGGTGGGTGGGGGGAGACATTATTCTGTTTACCACATCCAAAGAGACTTTGATTGAATTTAACAACTCCTGATAAAACTCTTCTCAAACTAGGATTAAACACTGTTAATACCATGAAACATTTTTATGATTTTATCTTGTGGAGAAAGACTAGAGATATAACTATTAAGACAAAAACCTATGAATATTTTATCTCACATGGCAAAGGATGTTTCACAAATGTGATAAAACTAAGGACACTGACATGGGGAAAATTATCCTGAATTCAGTGTAATCACTAGGATCCTTACAAGAAGGAAGCAGGAGAGCCAGATCCCAAGAGAAAATCCTACTGGGAGAAGCACAGGTTGGAATGTTGAGAGGAAAGGGTCACAAGCCAAGGAATGCAGGTGGCCTCTAGAAGCGCAAAAGCATAAAAACAGATTCTCTTCTAGAGTTTCCAAAAGTAATGCTGTCCTGGAATCATCTTGATTTGGAGAACCTTGATCTCCAGAAATTTAAGATAATAAATTTGTGTTATTAAAAAAAGAACTCCAGGGAAGATCTAATGCTAATATTCATCAAACTTTAATGAAGGGGCCAGGGATATAGCTCAGTGGCACAGTGCCTGCCTAGCAAGCACTAGGTCCTGAGTTTGATTCCTGGTACCAAAAAACCCCAGAAAACAAAAAACAAAACTTTAATGAAATTGAAAGGGAAGGTGTACTCCCAAAGTTGTTCTTGGAAGCTAGCATTACCATGATTTCTAAACCAGACAAGGATCCAACCAAAAAAGGGAACTATAGGCCAATCTCTTTAATGAAACTAGATGCAAAATTCCTCAACAAGATTTGGGCAAACAGAATACAACAAAAGATCAAAAAGATCATACATCATGACCAAATAGGCTTCATCCCAGGTATCCAAGGATTGTTCAACATATATAAATCAATACATATATCACCTAAACAGAAGCTAGGACAAAAATCACATGATCATGTCAATGGATGAAGAAAGCCTTTGAGAAAATCCAACATCCTTTCATAATAAAAACACTAAAGAAAATAGGTATAGGGGCTGGGGATTTAGCTCAGCGGCAAAAGCGCCTGCCTGGCAAGCGCAAGGTCGTGAGTTCGGTTCCCGGTACCGGAAAAAAAAAAAAAAAAAAAAAAAAAAAAAAAAAGAAAATAGGTATAAAGAGATCTTATCTCACTCTGATAAAAGCCATTTATGACAAATAAGCTGCTACCGTCATATTAAATGGGAAAAAACTGAAAGCTTTTCCTCTATTTTTTAAAAAATTTATTGTAAAAATAAAAGAAGGAAAACATATTAAAAAACAGACATCCACTTACAAAACAGCATAAGAACAATACAAACAATACAGAGTTACAGACAAAGTGGTAGGAAATTAACAATGTTTGTTGTATTACATATTGATAGCTTCAAAGTGGTTTCTCAGGAAAACAAATAGAGACATGCAAAATTGATCAAATAAGTAATCATTAACTGTTCCTTTCAGTAAAGCAACAGAAATCAGTAGTACAACTATGTTAGCTACCCTGTAGATGCATACATACATAAGTTCCCCTTCTTTCTTTTCTCGCTTCCCTCACCCCAGTTGCTTTTTATTTCTGAGCATTTTCCTTTTGTTTCACAATGTCTATTATACCTCCTAATTTTTATTCACTCTTTCAGGTTCTTACACTGGTGAGACAATACGTTGCTTACACATGCAGGTTTGGTTTATTTCACTTATGAGTATGGTCTCTGTGACCATTTACCTATAAAAGCCTCAAATTTATCCTTATTTATAACTGAGTAACATTCCATTATCTAAAAGTACCACAATTTTTTTATCTATTCCTCAGTGGATGGACATTTGGTTTGCTTCTACGGTTTAGCAATTACAAATTGTGCTGCTATGAACATAGGTGCACATATATCACTGTGATATGATGTTTTCAGATCTTGTGGGAAAACACCCAGAAGGGGAATAGCTGGGTTGAATGGGACCTGTAGACCTAGTTCACGGAGGAATCTCCAAACTGATTTCCACAGTGGTTTCACCAGTCTGCATTCCCAGCAGCAGTGGAGAAGAGTTCCTATTTCTCCACAGCCTCGCCAGCATTTGTTATTGGTTGATTTCTTAATGACAGCCATTCTTACTGGGGCGAGATGAAGCCTCAGTGTTGTTTTAATTTGCATTTCTTGAATGACTAATGATGTTGAGCATTTTCTCATGTATTTATTTGCCATTTGTATTTCTTTGAAACTGAGAAGTGTGCATTCATCTCAGCTGCCCATTTTTGGATTAGGTCTGAAAGCTTTTCCTCTGAAATCAGGAACAAAACAAGGATGCCCACTATCACTACCCCTGTTCAACATAGTACTCTAAACACTGGCAAGAACAGTAAGGCAAGAGAAAGAAAGAAAAGGGATATGTATAGGAAAGGAAGGAGTGAAAATATCATTATTTGCATCAGACATGTTCCTCTACACAGAAGATCCAAAAGATTCTACCAGACTCCTAGAATTAATAACCAAATTCAGGTAATTAATAACCAAACTAATAACCAAATTCAGTATAGGAGGCTAAAAAAGCCACACACAACTGTCAATGAAGCCACTGCTTAAATACTTCAAAGACGAATTTGTATCATGTATAAGGAATATTGTAGTTGACAATCAGATTTTGAGATTTACATGTTCTTATTCTCTTCTGTTTAAGTACTTCCATTTTGCATTCATTGAGCTTTGGGGAGGCAGTATTATAATATAAAAAAGTCATGAAGATAAATGCATAAAGAACACAAAAATAGAAAGGCAGTAGTTAATTAAAAACAAACCTTTTGAAAATATTTTAGTCAAAAAGAACTCAGCTAAACAAATCCATTAGTAATTTAATATTATAAATAAAAATTATAATGGTATTCTCTCACTGGTGAAAACCATTTTTCCTTGTCATACTTAAAAAAAATCCTAACTTCTATCCTAACTTCTAACCTGAGGTTTCAGAAGTTTTTACAAGCTTCATGACATTTTAAGCCATCTCAAAATTTCTACGTTATCAGAACATGGAAAGATATTCCCTGTTCCTGGAAAAGTAGAATCAATATTGTCAGAGTGGCCATATTTCAAAAACTGATATACAGATTTAACACAATCCAATCATAATACCCATAAGCATTCCTCACAGAACTAAAGAAAACAACCCTAAAATTCACACAAAACCAGAAAGGACCCCAAATAGCAAAAATAATCCTGGACGACAAGAGCAAAGCAGAAGGCACCACAATCTCCTATTTCAAGTTATATTATAAATCTCTACTGATAAAAACAACATAGTACTGGCACACAGACAGACATATGGATAAATGGAACAGAACAGGGGTGCAGAAACAACCTCAGGCACATTCAGCCATCTGATGTTATTCAAGGGACCAAAAGTATACACTGAAAAAAAAGCCTCTTTAATGATTCTGGGAAAACTTGCTATGCAAATGCAGAAGACTGAATCTAGACCCATATCTCTTACCATGTACTAAACTAAACTCAAAATGGATCAAAGGTCTACACATAAAAATAGAAACATTGAACCTACCGGAAGATAAACTAGGAAAAATTGTTGAAGACATAGGTATAGGCAAGCCAACTGCACAAGAAACAACATGAACCAACAAATGGGATCATATCAAATTAAAAAGCTTCTGAACGGAAGAAACAACCAACAGAGGGAAGAGACAACCTACAGAATAGGAAAAAATTCTACCAGCTATTCCTTTGACAGAGTGATATTTAAAATATATAAAGAACTAAAAAAACTAGGTCCCTCCCAAATGAAAGTGGGAAACTGAAATGAGTGGACACTTCTCAGAACAAATGGCAATCTTTTTCAAATTCCTTGCTCTCTCACTCTCACATATTCTCTTTTTCTTTATTTTACTTTTTTCTACTGTTATGGTTTCTAACTACTTTTGTATGTGTGTGTTTATTTTGTCTTTACTCGTCAACTGAGTCATCTCATGGCTATATTTCCTCTGCTTTTAAAATTCTCTTCTTTTTCCTAGAGACTCATCCCTCATAACTGTTTCTTTCTTCCTTCCTTTCTTTTCTTCCTAGAATCAAATGACACTATGTCTATATATCTATATATCTATAACCTGTACAGCACACCCCAGAACCTACTGGACACAATGAAAGCAGTCCTAAGAGGGACTAGTTTAAAGCTACCATGTGAATGTGCTTTATTTTTTGTTTATTCTTTTAAAATTGACTTCTTGGTTTGTCTGTCCATTATGGCTATTTTAGTCTTTTTCTTTTTAAACTGAAGTCTTCTTTTAAAATCTCAATTGTACTTAATTTCTTACTGTCTCCTCTTTTACAAACCTCTCTCAAAATGACATTCCCTCTTTTTAAAATTTTCCATTTTCCTACTGACTCAGTCTTTTAAAATTTCCTTCCCTCCTTCCCTTTTTTCTCCTGATTCCCTTTCTCCCTTCTTCCTTCTGCCCTTTCCCCTTCTTCTTTCCCCTTTGCCTTCTTCTGTCCTTCCTTTTTTTTTTTGAGAAAGGGTCTTGCTATGTAGTTGAGGTTGGACTTAATCTCACTATGTAGCCCAGGCTGGCCTCAAACTTGCGGTGATCCTCCTGCCTCAGCCTCCTCAGAGCTGGGATTACAGCTGTGCACCACCACGCCGGGTCCCTCCTTCCTTTTATCTTCCTTCTTGTCCCCTCTCTCCTACCACCACCTTCTCCTCTGCCCCTCCCTCTCTCCTTCCCTCTCTCCTTTCTTTTTACATAGTTTTTATGCATTCCTTATCACTTTTAGAAACGACGAGCCTCTTTGTCAATGCACAGTTGTACTGGAATCTTCCTGCTGCTCTTTTTGAAGCCTTTCTCCCCAGTCACATTCCTTCTTTTATTTTACTATTTTCCTATTAGCGCATCCATTTTAAACTTTTTTCTGTCTTTCCTTCCCCCCTCCCTCTCCCTTCTCTTTCTTCTTAGCTCTTTTTAAAAATTAAATTTAATAGTATATTTTAGACATACGTAATTATCACATTCATCATAGGAAATTTGTATCTGTACATGTTATAGCTTGATTCTTTTTCTTCCTCTTCCCCTGTTCCCTTAAAACCCTCTTCCCCCCTTATTTACACATCTTAATTTCTATTTAATCCTTCTTTTCTCATTTTTTCTTTTGCCCTTCTTTCACTTTTTTTTTTTTTTGCCTGCTTTCCTTTCTCCCTTCCTCCCTGCTTTTCTTCAGATTTCCTTAATTATTTTTTACAGGCTTACCTTTTAGAACTTTTCCTTTGTTCTTTCTCTTTCCCTCTTTTTTCGTCCCTTTTATTGGCTTTTAACCTTACTTTCTCCTTCTCTGTCTCTTCCTTTTCCACTTTCTTCATTCTGTACTTTCTTTCCAGTTTCTTGCACTGTCTTTCTTACTAGCTTTTCCTTTTTGTTTGTATTACCTATTACTTAGTGTTGCTGTCTTCTTTTTGGTTTTTCTTATTGTACTACTTTTACTGATTTCTCCTTATACATTTCCATTTTCTTTCTTTTTGTGTTGTTTCCTCACTTTTAATCTCACTTTTCTTTAATTTATATATTTTCTTCTATTGCTTTTCTTACTGCCTTTTTCTTTTTTCTGTTCTTTTACTCTTACTCCCCTGCATCCTTCCTGTTCTTTCAGTCTACCTTCATTGTCCTGCTTCCTACTGCTTTCTCCCTTTTAAAGTCTATGCTGTCTGCTCATATATCTATCATAATGATCTTTAAGTGATTTTTTTATTGACTTCTCATTTTTCATAACCTGATCCCAACTTTGATTTTCCAACTGGCTCATCTTTTCCAAATTCCTTGCTCTCTCACTCTCATATATTCTCTTTTTCTTTATTTTACTTTTTTCTACTGTTATGGTTTATATCTAGATGTTCCTCAAGAGCCTCGAGCTCATAGGAGGGGCTTTTGGAAGGTGATTCGATTATGGGGTTTATAGCTGGCTTGTGTTACGAAGTGGACCTGGTCAGAAGAGGTGGGGCTCTGCGGACATGAACGGAAGGGTGCATCTCCCTTCGTGGCTCCTCCCTTGGCTCTCTGCTTCCAGACCATCAGGAGATGAGCAGACAGTCCTCCACTGTGTGCCTGTGCCAGGCCATCCTGCCTTAGCACTGGCTGACTATGGGCTCAAACGTGAGCCAAAATAAACCTCTCTTCCCATAGCTGTGAGTGTTGCATATTTTGTGCCAGCAAGGAGAACAGTAACACATCTACTTACTTACCCTTTCTCTATCTCCCTCTCTTTGTGCCCATATTTTTATCTGTGTCTTTTTCTTGCACTTATTTACTTTTGCTATCTTTCCCCTTTCTTTACCTGTCTGCCTTTCTTCGTCCTCTTCTGGCTGCATTTCTTTCTATCTTATTTTTTCTTTGTCTTCATCCCCTGCTCCGCCCTAACTACCTCATTCCAAGCATGCATGCATGTTGTATTCTCCTATTGGCTTCTTCTGTTCAATTTTCTTTCTTTCTCCTTCTCTCTGTCTCCATTTCACTCTTTATTTCTTTTTGTCCTATCTATTTTTACTGCCTCCTCCTTTTGAACTTTTATTCTTACCTTTTCTATTCCTTACTTTGTGTATACTTACATGTCTTTTTTTTTTTTTTTTACATGTCTTTTTATAGCCTTTAAAAACTTTTCCTTCTCTTTCTTTCACTAGCTTGCTCTTTCTGTATTTTATATCATCTCTTCTTACTGGTTCTTCATTTAAAATTTTTTCTGTATTTTTATTTGTGTTTTATCCCCTCCATTTTGGGAGTAATTTTTTTTCTTAAACTGTCTTTCCTGCTTTCAATCATTTTTTTTTTGGTTTTTCTCCGGTACCGGGAACCGAACTCACGACCTTGCGCTTGCCAGGCAGGCGCTTTTGCCGCTGAGCTAAATCCCCAGCCCCTGCTTTCAATCATTTTGTAACTGTTTTTTGGTACTGGTTCCTCCTGTTAAACCTATTTCTTTCTCTCTCCCTCTCCTATTTGTGTGTGCTGTCTCCTTTTACTGGCCCTTTTCAAAACAGGATATACTGGCACTCTTGTCTCCTGAGCCACCTTTTAAGAACAATGAATCTGTCATGGTTATAATGTACATTATACATACCATGGGCATGTTTGCACACTTTAAAACTTGAGCTGTGACTGAAAGTGCCTTGAACAGGTAGTGTGAGCTCTTAGGACTTAGTTTTTGGAAGGGCCTTGTGTCCTCTCCAAATAAAAGACCCTCATGTTTAATATACATATATGCATCTTCTACTTAGCTATTTTGTCTTTTATTGTCTCACCTGTTTTATCCTGGCCTTTGTTTGTAAAGGCACTTCCTTCTGATTCTTCTTCATGGTCATTCCTTTGTACTTTTTGTAAATGGTATGCAATTTTTTTCTCTAGATATGCTTGTTTCTAAAATATTAAAATATATTTAATATATTAAAATGTTTAACATTAACTTGCATTGGAACTGAAAACAGATATTATAAATACGATGGTGTAGTTGATTTCAACTTGTATTCTCATCTGGAAATTCCTAAAGTCACCCAAGTACAAAGCTAGAAATACAGTAAGGAGTAAGGACCACCTTTTGTGGCCTAGCATAAGTGCTCTCCTAAACCCCTCAGCTAAACCCGAAACCCAAGAAAATATTTTAATATCTCGGTCTGATTTAATTCATTGCTCATTTTCTGAAGATTATTCCCACTTCAGCCCTTGAAACTCAGGGTTAGGCCACACTGGATCTTTCCATCAATAACTGGCCCTGTGAGTTTAGGCCACTTCTGACAATACTTTAAAGTATCAAAAATGGCAAAAGCCTTTCCTCAAACAGCCCGAGTGCTTGGTAAAAGCCCCACTACCTTCTGAGCAATTCCTTCTCTGATTTTCCGACACTGTTCAACCTTCCAGTCTCTTTCTGCTTCTTCTCCAATCTTTCTCAGAAGTAATATTTCTTTATTTTTCCATTCCTGATGAGTACAATGTTACAGTCATTAGCATGGATTCTCTTTCACCACATTTTTTAGTACTGTATTTTTTTCTATCTTCTACTAATAAGCAAATTAGATTAAATCAATGGCTTAACAGAAATCAGGTCAATCATTATGAAAATCTTGTACTGACTTTATAATGGAATTATCTTGGCCCTTCACTGGGGTTATGTTGCTATCCTGGTTGATACAATGGAATGGCAAAATGAATTTTTTCTTTTTTGAAATACTAGGTATTGAACCCAGGGTCTTTGCACTGAGCTACCTTCCCAGCCTTTTTATTTTATTTTTAATTTTGAGACAGCATCTCACTAAATTGCTAAGCAGTCCAGACGGGGCTTGAATTTGTGATCCTACAGCCCTAGCCTCCCAGAGTGCTGGGATTATGGCAGTGCAGCACAGACCCCGTTTATTTTGCTATTTCTGTATAGGCTTAATTCAAGTGTAGTCCTGGCTCCAAAGGTAGAGCTACAAGGAAACACACAAAAGGGGTTTTTCTTTTCTAGATGCAGGGGATCTATCAGCTGAAATCTGTTGCTCTTAAAATTCATTTTGACAGAGAAACTAAACAAGTAACAGCCCTGTCTGAGTTTGGGGAGAGAGAAAGCATGATTACCTTTTCCTAGAGCTAAACTGTATAATTTTATATAGCAGATGAAATGTGACGTCAGGGGTGTGCATCAGTGGCATCAGTCTATTTTAACTAAAAGCTTGTTTAGTATAACAGGGATAAAAGATTAATAGGGGTTTATTTTTTAGAACTGTTACAACCTCAACTGATGTAAACTATTAAAATGCTTATAACTAAAACATCCATACAATCCTCCCTAATATTTAACACTAGTATTTAAAATGTGGTGTTCTTCACCTCTTCAAATGGTCCACACAGATTAATTTTTCTTCTTATGTAGTCCTCATATAGTCTTTTCTCTTTTTTCATCGGAAGCATTCTTTGGTCTTCTGTTGTATCTTCAATCTTGTTTACTTTCTTACGGATCATATCTAAATATCTAGGTAAAAATGCAAATATAAGTGAAGATAAATTGGAGGTTTCCTTCATTATGGCATTATCTGCCTTGATATTTCCAAGTTACCTGGATGGTTGTTTCTTTTTAAAAAATTTTCTAAATTACAAGAAACTGAGTTATTCAGGAACCTCTGAGCTAGTCCACTAACTCACCATGATGTATTCATTTCACCAGTCTGTTACACAATTCTCCACTATTGTAGCTAGGATAATGACAAAATGTAGAATAGAGTGATTAAGAGCATTTATTCATAATTCAGTGGTCTGGGAAACATGACATTCCAAAGATGGCCAAAATCAAATCAATTAGTCAATTTCAGAAAGCCAAATGATTTCAATTTTCCTGGTAAATAAGGGGATACTGGCCTCCCTGAACAACGTTTCATCCAGAGAGGATCAGTCTGTAGAAGCCTGCAGACTATCATCCTGGGACTCTCATGGATCAATATGCATTCTGGCATACTGTGAGGTGAATCCATGGAATGTAAGAGCCAGATGATGAGGAACTGGTCTCCACCTCTGATGAAAGAGAAAGAAAAAGAGCTACAACTCATACCTTTACCTTCTGAGGATGGGCTTGGTCTCGAAATGTGTGTAGCAGCAGCTGCAGGAAAGTCTTTTCCCTAACCTTGGTTTCAAGGTCCCCCAGCCCTCTACCTCTTCATTTACCTTCTTTCCACATTGACTACTAGGAGGGTGGCATCTAGTTTATCCTGTATTCAAGTCTTTCTAATACTTTTACAGTTCTTGGGTGTCCCAAATATGTCCATAAAATATGCATTAGCTTTGCCCATACCGGCGTTTTATTATCAGCTCTTGCTCTGGGGTTGTCTGTTTTCTATTCTGTAGCAGCCATTCTTGGAATTTCGCAGCATCACACTTGTTACAGACTTTCTGACTGTCCCGCAATTTGTTTACATGGGTCTTCATAGTACTCTGAAATAAAAATGTGTTAAAGTTTTTTATATATTCCAGAAATAAAACTAGCTTTTGATAAACCCAGAACTATATTTTGCAGATTAATACTGTTAACCTGAATTTAAGTCATGTGACCCCATTCCAGACAAATTAAAAGTTTTCTCTGAAAATGAAAAAGAAAACATCTCCTTTTATACATTCTTATAGGGATCTTATTTTTTGTTAGTTTAATATTTCTATGTTACAATATTTTAAGCAAGTAATCTGAATAAGGCCAAACCTCACACAAAAATTTCTTATTAAGTCCAAAATAAAACAAATTGAAGTACTTACATGTTCTTTTAAGTATTCTCTTTCAAAGTCTATTTTTAAGCTGGTCAGATATTGTCTGTACTTATTAAATTCACTCAAGGTACATACGACCTACAAAAACCAAAAATATAAATACAAAGTTGTAACAGTCATAACATTTTCCAGAAAGACAGGGTATTGTGAACATTTTAGTAACAGTTTGGGGATCAAATCTAATAACACATGTTAGTAACACTTTTGAAGGCACTGTCTCTGTACAACTGCTTTATCACCAGGAAATCTGTCTAACTAATACTGGTTCGTTAATAAGGCTCACACCATAGTCAAAAATTTGCTATTCCCACATAAATTGTTATTAAAGCAAAACACCAACATAATAATGATGTTATCAGGGCTGGGGATTTAGCTCAGTGGCAGAAGCGCTTGCCTGGCAAGCGCAAGGTCGTGAGTTCGGTTCCTGGTACCGGAGAAAAACCAACCCCCCCCCCCAAAAAATGATGTTATCATACCCAGCAAATAATTTATTCCACCAAGCTGTACCCTGCTAAATTCCATTTTGTCTCTAGTTTTCCCAAAGGCATGGGAAATTACTTTTACAGCCAGGGGAAAAGCACTATGATATGTTTGGGGGGGGTAAATACACACTGCTAAATAAATATGCGTGTGTTTGTGGGGTCTTTACATACTCAAAGTACTTGGTAATTATCTTTTGCTGTTTTTAATGAAAAATTATTAAGTAGGAAATAATTTTAGGAAAAATAGCCATCTGAGTTTCCCTGACCCAAATACTGAGTTATTCCTTGAGTTTTAAAAAAATTAGATAACCCCTATTGCTCAGCTAAATGTTGACACAGGTTTTCAGTGAGACACAGAAGCCAATGTGTATCAAATCACCAGGGTTTTGCTGATTAACAGGAAGAATAAGCCTCAACTCACTTTATTATCACTGGTGATGAACCCGCCTCTCCGTAATCTCCTCAGGATATCTTTCCGCTGGTAGTATGTTTTTAAGTGTGGATCATGAAGGCTTTTATAGGTTGTTTCCAAAAGCTGGCAGTAAGGGTCAGTGAGGCTAAACCCCAAAGAAGGCTGATGAAGCTGCAAACAAATGTAAAAGTATGACAAATGCAAAGTGAATGAAGTAACACATTCAAACATCGATTTGATTAGGATGTTCATTGAGAAATAAGCCAAGCCAGCAGAATCCGAAGTGAGAGAATACAGACAATGGGATGATTTGGGTAAACCTATTGCCTTTCTCTTTTCCTTTCCCAGACTCTTTTGGCTGGAGATGGCCTGTGGAATTCCAATTTGCAAATAGTCGGCGGGTAGCCTCAACCACAATCCAGTTTCTGAGCAGAGGTTGTGAGTGACAGTTCAGAAAGAGAGGGGAATGCAGGTCAGGTTTCCAGAACCAGAGGAAGGGAAAGAAGTAGAAATCAACACGGCATGTGTGAGTAGGTAGAAAAGACGCAACCTGTGGAGTTGAAGCTTTAAATGGAGAAAAGGCTGAATGTGGTGCTGGATGGGGCACCTGGACACCCTAGGGCCTTCCATCATTACCATGTGAGGTTTAGAAACAAACACCCCAACTCATTTAACCCCATCTGGTGTATGAAATTGAAGTCGTCACAATGCATAATAATACCAAAATGTTTCAAGTTTAACGACAAGATTAAAAGGGTAAAGAGAATCGCTTACACACTATTAAAACTCACTTTACCTTTTCACTTATATTTGTAGTATAGAATATATTAGTGCTTCCTGGGGAAACGGGGACCTTGACCCCTAGAGGCAGATCCAACAGGTCAGCCGCTCCAATCTCTGGAACCGGGTGTTTTTGTGGGCTCTGTCAGATACAATTGGAAACTTTGTCTCTTCTGCTAGGAACTATTCACTTAGCTTGGACCAATCTACTCACATTTCATTGTGCTAGTACTTCCAAATAAACCAAAGAATTACACAAGGTTGAAGCAACTCTCCTGGCTGACAACCCAGAAAGCTTCCCGACCCTCCAGGTCCCCAGCCCAACCTCTGAGTCCCGCCCAAGATTTGTCCTGGCCAGTGGCTGCCCTAAGCCAGGGTGTGGGAAGAAGCGCTGTCACAGATCCGCCCCATTCCCTCCCCTTCGTCAAGATCTCGGTCCCGTGGGTCCGCCTCTGGACCACAGAAGTGGCCGCCACTCACTGTGCTACGCTTCTTTTCCGAGTTTAGGCTGTTGGTGGGTGCCTTGGCGGCGGCAGCTTTACTGGCCTTACAGCATTTGCGGAAGTACAGATCCATGGCCACCCGTCGGCCACCGGGAACCGGGGCCAAGGGTAGCCGGCTGTCCTATTCTTCCGCCCTACTCTTCCGCACAACCTTTCCCTCTCTGCTCTAAGCAAGTCTGGGAGGCCGAGACTCGGTGCCAGGGCAATGCCTCCCCCAGGCCACGCCCCTCACAATGCTGCGTTCCAGGGCGTTGAGATGACGTCCTCTACAGGCGCCGCCCCAGCGGGGGTCGCCTCAATGGCATCATCTTCCGGGTCAGGGAGCCGCAGTGGGAGAGTGAACAGCCGGGGACCTTGTTGCCTTCCCAGATGCGCATGCGCATGACCCAAGACTCCAGGCTTTAGCTCTTCAAGCATTTGGGAGTGTGGTTTGAAGTGCCAAGCATAAGTGGACAACAGCCAGGATCTCATATTTTTCTGAAATCAACAGCTCCTCATTTTAACTAAACCAGAACTTATCAGGGTTTCTCAGTGGGTAACTGGTGGTAGTTCTACCAATCCTTTCTAGTCTCCCATTGTTTGTGTTTAACAAAGGTCTACTTGCATGAATAATTGTGTACTTTTTATTAGGGCCAGAGTCCTGGCTTTGCACATCTACTCCTTTTATAGACACTATGGCCTCTCTTCTCCTTCTCCAGATCCTCCAGTCCTACTTTAGGACACTTTGATTTTGTTAAATCAAATATTTGAGACTAAAGAAGTCTCTGAAAGAAAGAATATATTAAGCTGCTGCAGATCTAGCCAAAGGTGAAAGGACCAGTCCTAGGACAAATTCTCTAAACCACCAGTAGTGTGGCCTGATCACAGTTGGGAACGTGTCCACTGGCTCCAAGGGGTTGTGGTATCTTACCATAAACTTTTGGGAAGAAAGAAGCATAAATCATCTACAATGAACCTATATAGGCTATAACTAAGGGGCAGGACAAAACCATGCATGCAACCATTAAGGTCAATGAATAAAGAGACAGTTTTGATACTACTTATTGGGTTGGGTCCAAAAGCCAAATGCAATGTGGCCTGATGGGAAATCTTTAACATACAGGAAAGGAATGTGGAACAGTTTCTGTTCTTTTCCTTATTTTTTTAAAGTTTTTTTTTTTTTTATTTTAAAGGGAGTAGTACATGAGACACAAACAAACAAAAAAAATAGAACAGTAGCAGCATGCCTGTATCATGAACATAAACAAATCAAAACAAGAACATTCAAAGTGATACAGGGTCTCAAGACAAATTAATACAAATCAACAGTGGTTGTTACATTGCATATGGCTATCCTCAACTACATTGCTCAGATTAACAGATGTAAAAATGAAAGATTGCTCAAACCATTAAAGAGAATAAGAAAATAATTCTTCAATAAAACCTTAGAGATAACACAGAGTTTCACTAGACAGGACTGTAGGAGTTCACCATTGTAATTCCATTGCATATTGTTAACTTCAAATCAGTTGCTTAGACCACCAGACACAAGCAAACAAAGTCGATCAGAACATAAAAAATTGTGAGCATTAACTGGTCATTTCAATACACCATCAGACAAGAGCAATACAGTCATCACAGCTATTCATATATATATATATATATATATATATATATATTCATATATATTCATGGTTTGCATGCCTTCTTTCTTTTTTCTTCTCTCCCTCATCCCAGCTGTTCCTTCCTTTGAGCAATTTCTTTCCCTTTCCTATCATCTATTGTACATTCTGAGTTTTACCTAGTCTTTCAGGTTCCTACATCAAGGAGACAATATGATGTTTACACATGCAGGTACGATTTATTTCACTTATGACTATGGTCTCTACTTGCATCCATTTACCTACAAAAGCCTCGAATTTATCTTTTTAAATAGCTAAGTGCTACTCCATTGTATAGAAATACCACAACTTTTTTATTCATTCCTCAGTGGATGGGCATCTGGGTTGTTTACAAGATTTAGCTGTAACAAATGGTGCTGCTGTAAACATGGGTGCACATATATCGCTGTGGCATGATATATTTAGTTCCCCTGGGAAAATATCCAGAAGGGGAATAGCTGGGTTAAATGGGACTTCCAATCCTAGTTTTGTGAGGAATCTCCAAATTGATTTCCACAGTGGTTTCACCAATCTACACTCCCACCAGCAGTGGAGTAGTGTTCCTTTCTGCCCACTGCCTCTCCAGCATTTGTTATTGGTTGATTTCTTGATGATAGCCACTCTTTCTGGGGTGAGATAGAATCTCAGTGTTGTTTTAATTTGCAATGGCTAATGACGTTGAACATTTTTTCATGTATTTATTCGCCATTAGTATCTCTTCATTAGAGAAATGTGTATTCATCTCAGAGGCGCATTTTTGGATGGGGTCTTTGAATTTGGGGGGCCTGATGTTTTTTAATTCTTCATATGTGCTAGATAGAAGGCCTTTGTCTGAGAGGCAGTTGGCT
>NW_004955473.1:4576865-4584954 GCF_000276665.1 Chinchilla lanigera | reverse complement strand
ATTTTAAAGTGAAAGCTTTCAATTTTTGACCATTTAGTATGATATTAGCAGTTGGTTTATCATAGATGGCTTTGATTAGCTTGAGGTAAAGACCATCTATTTCTGTTTTTTTGTAGGGTTTTCAACATGAATGAGTGTTGGTCTTTATTGAAGGCTTTTTCTGCATCAGTGGAGATGATCATGTGATTTTTGTCATTGGCTCTATTGACATGGTGTATTACATTGATTGATTTGCATATATTGAACCATCCCTGCATTCCTTGTATTAATCCCACTTGGTCGTGGTGTATGATCTTCTTGATGACTTGTTGTATTCTATTTGCTTGTATTTTATTGAGAATTTAGCATCTACATTCATTAGGGAGATTGTTCTCTGTAGTCTGTAGTTCTCTTTCTTCATTGGGTCTTTCTCTAGTTTTGGTCTCAGAATAATACTTGCCTCCCGGAATGAGTTGGGGAGAACTCCTTCCCTTTCAATTTCATTAAAGAGTTTAAGAAGAACTCCTGTTAACTCTTCCCTAAATTGCTTGTAGAATCGATCAGGACCCAGGCTTTTCTTCATTGGCAAGTTTTCAATTACATTCTCAATTTAACTGGCTGATATTGAGTTATTCAGAATTTTTATATCTTCTTAATTCAGCTTTGGTAATTCATATGTATCTACAAATCTGTCCATTTCCTCTGTATTTTCCATCCTATGAGAGTAAAGATTTTCAAAGTAGGTATTGATGATCTTTTGAATTTCTTCAGGATCTGTAGTGATTTCACCCCTTTCATTCCTCATTGCATTTATTTCAGTTTTTTCTTTCCTTTTTTTGATAAGGTTGGCTAGGGGTTTATCTATTTTATTTAGTCTGTCAAAGATCCAATTCTTTGATTCATTAATTCTTTGTATAGTTTTTTTACACTCCATTGCTTTAATTTCTGCTCTAAGCTTTATAATTTCCTGCCTTCTTTTGGCTCTGGGTTTGAGTTGGTCTTCTTTTTCTAGGAACTTGAGGTGCAGCATAAGATTGTTTGTGCTTGTTCTGTTTTCCTGAGATGGGCATTTACTGCTAATAATTTCCCTCTGAGGATTGCTTTCATTGCATCACACAGGCTCCTGTAGGTTGTATCTCCATTTTCATTTGATTGTAAATACTGTTTAATCTCTACTTTGATTTCATCTGTGACCCATTGGTTGTTCCACAAGGATATTATTTAATTTCCAACTGTTTATGGAGTTTTTGTATCTTCTTTTGTCATCAATTTCCAATTTCGTTGCATTATGGTATGATACTATACATGGGATAATTTCAATTCCTTTGCATTTACTTAAACATGTTCTGTGTACTAGTATATGGTCTATTTTATAGAACCTCGCATATGCCACTGAGAAGAATGTGTATTCTGATGCGGTTGGGTGGAACACTCTATACAGGTCTACTAAGTCCATATGTTCACACCTTTGGTTAAGTTCTGTTATTTCTTTCCCAACTTTTTGTCCGGTTGATCTATCTCTTTGTGGCAATGGTGTGTTAAAGTCCCCTTTTATGATTGTGTTGCTATTTATTTCATTTTTCATGTCTGTTAGAATTTGTCTTATAGGTGGGTGCTCCTATATTTGGTGCATAGATGTCTACAATTGTTATCTCTTCCTCTTGAAGCTTCCCTTCCCCAAGTATGTAGTGACCTTCTTTATGTCTTTTGATTGTTCTTGGTTTGAAGTTCAGGCTGTCTGCAAACATAATAGCTACACCTGCTTTTTTCTGGGTTCCAGTCTCATGGAGTATTGTTTATCATCCTTTAATTTTCAGTCTTTAAATTTCCTTTTGAGTTAAATGTGTTTCTTTTATACAGCATATAGTTGGGTTTTGTTTCCTAATCCACTCTGCAAGTCTGCTTCTTTTGGTTGGTGCATTGAGACCCTTTACATTGATGGTTATAACTGATACATATTGGTTTATCTTTGTCATGCTATTCTCCTGTTGTTGGATCCTCCTTTGCCCCTCTGTTTCATTGCTTGCTCTGCTTGATATTCCTTTCTGTTGTTGTTCTTGAAGTTGTGGTCTGTTTTATCTCTTTCTAGTATATCTTTTAGTACTTTTTGTAGGATTGGTTTGGCACTCATGAATTTCTTCAGTTGTTTTTTATCATGAAGATATTTTATTTCTCCATTAAATTTGAAAGATAGCTTTGCAGGGTACCTCAGTCTGGGTTCGAAGTTGTTTTCTTTCAGTACCTGAAATACTTCATTCCAAGCTCTTCTTGCCTTGATGGTTTGTGTTGAGAAGTCTGCTGTGATTCTGATAGGCTTTCCTTTATAGGTGATCTGTTTCTTTTCTCTAATAGCTTTTAATATTCTGTGCTTTTGTTGAGTTTCAGGGATCTTGATCACTATTTGTTTGGGTGTAGATTTATTTTGGTTATGATTAGCTGGAGTTCTATATGCTTCACTTACCTGGATGTCCGTTTCTCTTACCATGCCTGGGAAATTTTCTGCTATTATTTCTGCAAATAGTCTTTTTATGTCATTTGTGTTGGCACCTGCTGTTTCATTAATACCTATCAATCTGACATTGTTTCTCTTTGCTTTGTTTTGCAGTTGTTGAATTGCTATTTCCTGGTTCCTTGTTGTTTTTAAGAGATCCTTCCTTTCACGTTCATTGGTGGTAATGCTCTCTTCAAGGTCTGAAAGTCTATCTTCAGCTTCGTTCAGGCAGTTTTTAAAGCTTTCAATGGAATTTTTAAGTTCCTGGATGTCTGTTTGCATCTGTTTCATAACTTTCAGTTCTTTTCTATATTGTTTCCTGAAAGTTTCATTGAGTTGTCTCTGCTCTTCTATTTTCTTGTCTATGTCACCTTTTTGCATGCTGAACATTTCTTTCATTATTGTTGTCATTTCTTTTCTCACCTGAGACATCATTTCTGATCTGATGTCTTCTATGGCCTGATGGAGGTGTTTCTTTACTTCGGTTGTTATCATTTCAGAAATTTCAGGTGTATAACTTCCAGTCTCTTCTGTGTTCATGCCTCCTGGACTTGTTTTGGATGGTGTGGAAGTCTGGGATTGCATTTTGCTCCTTCATTTTGTCATTTTTGAGGAATCAGAGACTCCCTGTAGTGCAGTCTCACTGTCCTGATTGTGTGTCAGTGGCAGGGTGAGAGTCTGAAAATCCCCAGTACTCAGTGTAGCTCCTGTGCTGGTGAGTGGTGGCAAGATGGGGTTCCAGATGCTCCTGACCTTTCTTTCATTCAGTTGGCTCCCAGGAGTGTGTGGGATGGGTGGGAGAGGCTTACCAGCATTCCTGAGACTGTCTGGGGTTCAGCCCAGCATTCACAAGAGTAGGGGGGGATTCAGGCTGAGTTCACTGAGGCTTCAGATATACCCAGGACAGAGCCTGCTTCCCACACTGGAAGGGGAGGTGTGAGTGTGAGCTCCCTGAGGCTGCTGACTATGTTCAGGTTTCAGCTGAGTTACCAAGGGGGGTGTGAGTTGTTCTGGAAGTGACCACCAAGGCCCCAGAAGTAATCCAGGGATCCACGTGCCTCACACCCTAGTAGGGAGGCTCCAGAGAAGCTCACCAGGTTCCTAAAGGTCTCACATTGGGCCCAGCTCCGGAAGCCACACTATGGGTGTGGCAGGTAGCCACTGAGGCCCCAGAGGGTGCCCATGGTTTCACCTGCCTTGCAGGCTGGTCAGGGAGGCAGAGCCCAGACTCACCGGGCTTCCTGAAGATGTCCGGAGCTCAGCCCAGCCCAGGCAGACACACTATGGTTGTGGCGGCTAGCCACAAGGGCCCCAGAGTGTGCCCGAGCTTTCGCCTGCCTTGCACACTGGTCAGGGAGGCAGAGCCCAGGCTCACTGGGCTTCCCAAAGATGTCCAGGGTTTTGCCCAGCCTGGAGCAACACACTGTGGGTGAGGTGGGTAACCACCAAGGCCCCAGTCGGTGCCTGAAGTTTCACCTGCCTTGCATGCTGGTCAGGGAGGCAGAGCCCCTCTTTTCCTTATTGATGTAGCTTGAAACAATGAGCTAAAATTACCCAAGCTTATCTTTTTCTTCCTCCAACCCTCTGGCCTATAATGTAATTTAGGACACCTCAGAATTCTTACCAGTTTTTTCAAGCATTCATGCTTTTCCTTCCTTGTCTTGCTGGTCCCTGTCTTGGGCTCTTCATTTTTTTGTGCCCTCCTCTTCCTCTTCTCTTCTCTTCCTTTCTTTCTGCCTTCTTATTCAGTTGTCGAACATTTGTTGAGTGCCTACTTTATGGCAGACATTGTGCTGTGTGCTGAAGACACAATAGTGAATAAAACATAGTCTGCAACCAAGGAGCCCACTGGGGTGAAAATATATGAGAGACTGAAAGTACACCTGACTTGTCAGGAGTTTGTACTTTGTCTCCAAGCTATGTCAGTCTATCTAATTTATATACATATAAACTGAAGACACATCATAAACTTTTGAAAACTAATGACAAGAGACAATCTTGAAAGCAACCAAAGATAAATGAAACATTACTTATAGCGAAAAACCAATTTAAATGAAAATATTTCTCATCTGAAACTGTGGAGGCCAAAAGGAAGAGCCATGGCATTTTTCAAGTCTTGAAAGAAATGACTTGTCAAGTGTGAATTCTAGTCCTAGTGAAAATAACCTTCAAGAATGAAGGAGAAATAAAGACAGTCTCTACAAAATGCATCTTTAAAGAATGACTAAAAGAAGTTTTCTAAGCAGAAAGGAAATGAAAAAAGAAGGTTTAGAGCTTCAAAAATGAATACAGAGCATCAGACTGGGATTACAATAGGGGCAAATATAATAGACTATCTTATTCTTCAAATGTTTCTTAAATGTTTTATGCCTGAAGCAAAAAATACAGGAAAATCTTCATGTGGCAGTTAATGTATGCAAAGGAAATATGAGGAAATATATTTCAAAAGTGTGAAGGAAAATAAATGTATTTTTTATTTATTTTTTGAGATAGGGTCTCACTATGCAGTTCAGGCTGGCCTTGATCTCACTGTGTATCTCAGGCTGGCCTTGAACTTGCCACGATCCTCCTGCATCAGCCTCCCAAGTGCTAGGATTACAGGTGTGTGCCACCACACCTGGCTTAAGGGACATAAACGGAAGCAAGGTTTCTACATATCACTAAAAGTGGTCAAATATTAATCCAGAACAGTTTTAAAAATTTATTTTAAAATAAAAGAAGGAGACCGGGGATATAGCTCAGTGACACAAGCGCCTGCCTGGCACGCACAAGGTGCTGAGTTCAATTGCTGGTACCAAAAAATAAAAACAAATAAAAAAATAAAAAAAAGAAGGAAAACACATTAACAAACAGACTTCCGTTTACAAAATAGCAAAAGAACAATACCAACAACACAGAGTTACAGACAAAGTGGTAGGAAATTAACAATGCTAATTGTATTACGTTCTGATATCTTCAAAGTGGTTTATCACGAAAACAGACATGCAATATTGATCAATCAAGTAATCATTAACTATTTCTTTCAGTAAAGCAATAGAAGACAGTAGTTCAACTATGTTAGCTATTTTGTATGTACATACATACATAATTTCCCCTTCTTTCCTTCTCTTTTCCCACATCCCAGTTGTCCTTTACCTCTGAGTATTTTCCTTTCATTTCACAATGTCTATCATATTTTCTAGTTTTTATTCACTCTTTCAAGTTCTTACACTACTGAGACAATACCTTGCTTACACATGCAGATCTGATTCATGTCACTTATCTGCATGGCCTCTAGTTGTGACCATGTACCTAGAAAAGCCTTTCAGTTATCTTTATTTATAGCTGAGTAATATTCCATTATATAAAAGTACCACAATTTTTTTTATCCATTCCTCAGTGGATGGACATTTGGGTTGCTTCCACAATTTAGCTATTACAAATTGTGATACTGTGAACATGGGTGCACATATATCACTGTGATATGATGTTTTCAGGTCTCCTGGGAAAATATCCAGAAAAGGACTAGCTGGATTTAGTGGGACCTCTAGACTTAGTTTGCTGAGGAATCTCCAAACTGATTTCCACAGTGGTTTCACCAGCCTCCATTCCCAACAGCAGTGGAGAAGGGTTCTATTTCTCCACAGCCTCACCAGGATTTGCTATTGGTTGATTTCTTAATGACAGCCGTTCTTACTGGGGTGAGATGGAATCTCAATGTTGTTTTAATTTGCATTTCTCGAATGACTAATGATGTTGAACATTTTCTCATGTATTTATTTGTCATTTGTATTTCTATATCGGAGAAGTGTGTATTCATCTCAGCTGCCCATTTTTGGACTGGGTATTTGAATTTGTGGGGGCTGATGTTTTTAAATTCTTTATATGTTTTTGATGGAAGTCCATTATTCAAGTGACAGTCAGCTAAAATATTTTCCCAGCTTGTGGGTTTTCTTTTTACTCTGCTCGTGATTTCTTTAGATGTGCAGAAACTTTTCAGTAGGATGAGATCCCAGTTGTTGATTCTTTGAAGGATTTCACGTGCAGTTTGACTTTTGTTCATGAACTCTCTGCCTACCCCTATGTCTTCAAGGTTTTTACCTACTTTTTCTTCCAATAGATTTAGTATTTCTGTTTTAATATTAAGATCTGTGATCCATTTTGAGTTGAGTTTGGTGCATGGTGATAGGCTTGGGTCTATTTTCAGTCCTTGGCAGATGGCAAGCCAATTTTTCCAGCACCATTTATTAAAGAGGCTATCATTCTTCCAGTGAGTTTGTCTGGCCCCTTTATCAAAGATTAGATGGCTGAGAGTGTTTGTGATTGTGCTGTATCTTTCAGGCTGTTCCAGTGATCTTCTGGTCTGTTTTTTAGCCAATACCGTATTGCTTTTATTATAGTACCTTTGTAGTGTAATTTCAGGTCAGGGATTGTGTTTCCAACGGACTTGTCCTTGTTGCCCAGGATTGCTTTTACTATTCTGGATCTCCTCTGGCTCCAGATGAATTTAAGGAATATTTTCTGTAGATCTGTGAGGTATGCTGATGGTAGTTTAATGGGAAATGCATTGAATCTGTACAACAATTTTGGTAGTATGGCCGTTTTTACAATGTTGGTTCTTTCTGTCCATGAGCAAGGAATATTTTTCCATTTACTGAAATCTTCTTTGATCACTTTTACCAGAGTACTGTAGTTTTCATTGAATAGATCTTTTACTTCTTTTGTTAGATTGATTCCTAAGTATTTCAATTTCTTGGATGCTATTGTGAAAGGTATGGTTTCCTTAATTTCTCTTTCAGTCTGTTTGTTGTTTGTGTATAGGAATGATATTGATTTTTGGGTGTTGACATTGTATCCAGCTACACTGCTGAACTTGTTGATTACTTCAAGGAGTCTTCTTGTGGAGTTTTTGGGGTCTTCCATGTAAAGTATCATGTCATCCGCAAATAGTGATAGTTTTATTTCTTCCTTTCCTATCCTTATTCCTTTTATTTCTCTGTCTTGTCTAATTGCTCTGACTAATTCTTCCAGAGCTATGTTGAACAGGAGTGGTGACAGTGGGCATCCTTGTCTTGTTCCCAACTTTAAAGTAAAAGCTTTCAGTTTTTGTCCATTTAGTATAATGTTGGCTGTTGGATTGTCATAGATGTCTTTGATCAGGTTGAGGTAAAGACCATTTATTCCTATTTTCTGTAGAGTTTTTGTCCTGAATGCATGTTGGACTTTGTTGAGAGCTTTTTCTGCATCTATAGAGATGATCATGTGGTTTTTGTCTTTGGCTCTATTGATATGGTGTATAACATTTACTGATTTGCAAATATTGAACCATCCCTGCATTCCTGGAATGAATCCAACTTGGTTGTGGTGTATGATTTTCTTCATGATTGCTGCATTCTATTTGTTAGTATTTTATTGAGTATCTTGGCATGTCTATTCATTAGGGAGACTGATCTGTAGTTCCCTTTCTTGGTTGGGTCTTTCTTTGGTTTTGGTATCAGTATACTTGCCTCCAGAAATGAGTTAGGGAGAATTGCTTCCTTTTCAATTTCATTGAAGAGTTTGAGGAGTGTTGATATTAAATCTTCTCTGAATTTCTTGTAAAATTCTGCTGTGAATCCATCAGGGCCTGGGCTTTTCTTT
>NW_004955473.1:4366821-4576607 GCF_000276665.1 Chinchilla lanigera | reverse complement strand
GATTCATTTATTTTTTGGAGGGTTTTCTTCATCTCAATTGCATTAATTTCTGCCCAGATCTTTTTATTCTCCTCCCTTCTTTGGGCTTTGTGCTTGACTTGGTCTTCCTTTTCTAAAAGTTTGAGGTACAATATTAGGCTATTTTTTTGTTCTCTTTCTGTTTTCCTTATGTGTGAGTTCACCACTATAAATTTCCCTCTGAGGACTGCTTTCATTGCAACCCACAGATTCCGGTAATTTGTATTTACATTTTCATTTGTTTGTAGGTATTTTTAAATTTCTTCTGTGACCTGTTGGTTATTCAGGAGGTTATTATTTAATTTCCAAGTGTTTCTGCAGTTTTTGGAGTTCCTTTTGTTATTAATTTCCAGTTTTATTGCACTGTGGTCAGATAATATGCATGGGATAATTTCAGTTCTTCTGCATTTATATAGTTATGCTCTATGGGTTAGAATGTGGTCTATTTTAGAGAAAGTCCCATGTGCAGCTGGGAAAAATGTGTATTCTGGTGTTGTGGGATGGAACACTCTGTTTACATCTACTAAGTCCATTTGTTCACAGCTTTGGTTCAGATCTGTTACTTCCTTGCTGATTTTCTGTTTACTTGACTTCTTTGCATCAAAGGAGTGTTGAGGTCCCCTATTACTATAGTGCTATTAATTATATGGGGCTTCATGTCTGTTGAGATTTGTCTTACATAGTTTGGTGGTCCAATATTTGGTGCATACATGTTTATGATTGTTATCTCATCCTCTTGGAGTTTTCCCCTCACAAGTATGTAATGACCTTCTTTATCTCTTTGGATTGTTGTTGGTTTGAAGTTTACATTGTCTGCAAGCAGAATAGGTACACCTGCTTTTTTTCTGGGTTCCTGTTGCATGGAGGATTGTTTTCCAACCTTTGACTTTCAGTCTATGGATTATCTTTTGAGTAAAATGTGTTTCCTGTATACAGCATATCACTGGATTTTGTTTCTTCATCCACTCTACCAATCTGTTTCTTTTGACCTGTGAATTGAGACCATTTACATTTATGGTTATAACCGATATGTGTTGGCTTATCATTGTCACGTTATTTACTTGCATTGGTTTTCTACTTTTTCTACTTGTTTAATTGCTTGCTCTTCTTGATTGTTCCTTTCTACTGTTGTTCTTCAAATTGCAGTCTTTTTTTTCTCTGCCTAGAATATCTTTTAGTACTTTTTGCAATGATGGTTTGGCACTCATGAAGTTCTTCAGTTGTTCTTTGTCATGGAAATATTTTATTTCTCCATTGAATTTGAAGGATAGTTTGACAGGGTACATCAGTCTTGCTTGGAATCTGTTTTGTCTCAGGACCTGTAGTACTTCGCTCCAAGCTCTTCTCGATTGAATGATTTGTGTTGAGTAGTCTGCCATGATTCTGATGGGTTTTCGTTTATAGGTAATCTTTTTGTTTTGTCTAGCAGCTTTTAATATTCTGTTCTTTTGCTGGAGATCTGGGAACTTGACTATTATATGTCTGGATGTAGTTTTATTTTGGTTATGGTTAGTTGGATTTCTATATGCCTCATTTACTGTATATCAGGTTCTGTTTCCATACTTGGGAAATTTTCTGCTATTATTTCTGCAAATATTCTTTTTATGTCATTTGTGTTGCCTTCTGCTGTCTCGTTGACACCTGTTAAGTCATAAGTTATTCCTCTTTGCCTCATCTTGCAGCTGTTGAATTGATTTTTCTTGGTTCCTTTTTGATTTTAAGAGATCCTTTCTTTCACGATCGCTAGTTGCCATGCTGTCTTCAAAATCTGAAACTCTATCTTCGCCTTCATTCAAGTGGTTTTGGCAGGTTTTAGTAGAAGCTTTGATTTCTTGGATGTCTCTTTGAATCTGGTTCATGAATTCTAATTCATTTCTATGTTTTTCATTTGACGTTTCCAATCATTCCCTATGTTCTTCTATTTTTTTTATATGTTTCTTCTTTAGATGTGCCGAGAATTTCTTTCATTATTACTGTCATTTCATTTTTTGCCTGAGAGATTATTTCCAATCTGATCTCTTCTACGGCTTAATGGAGTTGTTTCTTTTCTTCCATTGCAATCATTTCAGCAATTTCAGGCATGTGTTTACCAAGTTCTCCTATGTCGGTGTCTCCTGGACTTGTTCTGAGAGAGGTAGAGTTCTGAGATTGTGTTTAAGCCCTTCATCTTGTCATGTTTGATATCAGATGCAGAAAGCTCAGTCTCCCTCTTCCCTGGCAGCTCAGCAAAGGTTACTAGTATTTCTAGTTTTCCTGGTGGTCAGGGTTGCCCCTCAGTGTCCGCTGAGGTGCACTGCTTATTCTGAGGTTTTCCAGCAGATGGTGAAGTGTATCTAGTTCTTCCAGGCCTCCGACGTGGACCATGATGTCAGCTGATGGCAGACCATCTGATCCAGCATCTCTTCACAGTTCAGGGTGTGTGTATGATCCAGACTTGGGTTGCACTGGTGGCACAATCCTGGTCCAGTGGTTCTGTGTCCCCAGGCAGTTCAGGGTACAGACAAAACCCAGACACGAATTCCAGGGTCAACAGTTTGTGGACCACCTGACTCTGTGTCTCCAGTCACTTCAGGACACACACATGAGCCAGACTTGGGCTGCAATGACAGTGATCACAGACTGCCTGTGTCTGTGACCTCCAGGAGGTCAGGGTGCAAGTACAGCACAGACCCAAACCACGGTGCCAGCAGCTCATGCAGAGCCTGCTTCAGTACCTTACTTGATGTAGGGCATGTGCAGTGAGGGTCCATCTGTGAACCCTGGTGAGAGCAGTTCACAGGCCTTCTGAGTGAGGATTTTCTGTCTGCATGGGGCACACGGAGGGCCGAGACTCAGCAATTCAGTACATTTTGGTAAGCTATGTACATATTTTGGAACTTCTAGATCACCCATGAAGAAAACTATAGAAAGATATATTAAAAATATTATAAATACATTGCGGTGGAATTCTAAGGGCTTAGGTGTAGCACAGTGGTATAACAGTTACCTATTATGGATAAGGCCTTGCTTTGCACCCTCAGCATTGCAAAAATAAACAAACAAATAAATTAGCAAAATAGAGAAATAAAAACATAGATTTCTAAAATGTTCAAGTAACCTAGAGGAAGGCAAGAAAAGAAACAGAAGATTCAGAGATAAAGGAACCAAATAGAAATAAATAATAAAATTGCAGACTTAAGTGCTCAAATAAAAATTATTACTTTTTTTTTTATTTTTATTTTTTTTGGTTTTTCTCCAGTACCGGGAACCGAACTCACGACCTTGCACTTGCCAGGCAGGCGCTTTGCCGCTGAGCTAAATCCCCAGCCCCTAAAAATTATTACTTTAAATGTAAATGGTCAAAACTTGGTAATTTAAGAACAGAGAATGACAGGTCAATGAAAAACATAATGCACCTATATATTATCCACAATAGATACACTTTAAATACAATGACATATATAGGTTGAAAATAAAATAATGGGAAAAGTTATTCAAAGCAAATATTAATTTTACAAAAGCAGTAGTGGCCATATTAATATCAGATTAAGTAGACTTTAATTTAGGGGAACATCAATGAGGAACATTACATCATGAAAAAGATCAATCCGCCAGGAAAACAATGATTCTAAATATACATACATTAAAAATAGAGCCTCAAAATACATAAAGCAAAAATAATAGAGATAAAAGAAATAGACAATTCCACAATTATGTTAGGTATACAAAACACCTATCAAACAGGATATTGGGTACATAATTATGCTGTATACATAGCTTTTCACCTGGTTAATTGAAAGACTTAGTGGTGTATACATTAGTGTGTACTTCAGAAACATAATATTGATGCTGTGCATGGTGGCCCATGCTTATGATCTCAGCTACTAAGGAGACTGGAGAAGGAGGATTGTAAGTTCAAGGCCAACCTGGGCAATTTAGCTAGACCCTGTTTCAAATTAAAATAAAAGGGCTGAGGTTGTAGTCCAGCATTCCCATGGATCAATCCCCAGTATTGCAAGATGAACAAATAATAATACTGAGCAAAAATAGCAAACTGAAGACTGTTGTAATTATTTATTTGACATATAATTTATTTGAAATTGTGAATCATGTTTATGAATATTTATTTATGTAATAGTATTATTAGGGAGAAAGGGTAATGAATAAACCATAAAGGGAGATGAAGAAGAATGACTTCGTCTTTCATATTTTATTTCTCAACATCAAGTCTCGCTCTTGTTTACCTCTCCCTCTTCCCTTTACCTTTCTTTCTCTTCCCATCTCTTCTAGAACAATTTTTGTCAGGGGAAGGGAGTCAGGGGAGGGGACATCATAGGTGTCCATGCAAAGGGGTGGATTTGGATGCAGATGGTCAGTTGGAGTAAGACAAAGGACTGGAGATGAAGGCAACTTGGAATGGGCAAAGAACTTCAAGAGTGTGAGAATTCCCTTTGGGGGTTGGTTCGTGTAAAGAGTAAGAACTCAGGAGGATAGGAAACATCCATTTTTGTGAGTAGCCCAGCATGGAGTGTTAGTGGCCAGTGTCAATAAGAGCATTTACATGGAAAGGAGGTCTAGCATGAGACTCAGAGAATTAGTAGGATGAGGGTGTTATCAATGTGTGGGATAGCATGGGGTGTCAGAGCCTGTAGTAGTTTTCTCAGGCTTTCATAACAAAACACCACAAACTATGTGCCTAAGATCAAGTGTTATCAGACACTCTCTTTTATACCCATAGGGAAGTCCTTCCTTGTCTTGCCCTAGATTCTGGTAGTTTGTCAGCAATCTTTGGTATTCCTTGGCTTGCAATCATATAACTCAAAATTTTGTATTTTAAAATTTCATTTGTACACTTTTGATGTACATAATGATCACATTCATCATAGGGAATTTGTACTTATATATAATATATCTTAACTTATGTTTCTTGCTTCTTCTTTTCCCCCTATTTCCCTTCTTCCCTTCAACCTTTTTTCCCCTCCTTATTTGCAAGGTCTTTGTTTCCATTTTTCCTTGTTTTCTTTTTTCCCTTTCGTTTCTTCTCTTTACCCTCCCTCCTTCCTTGTTCCAGTTCCCATTTGAACATTTTCTCCCTGCTTCCCATTATCTATCATTCATTTTAGTCCTTATTTACCTTTGTGGTTTTGCACACAAATGAAACAATGCAATATGTAAACATGTGTGTCCAATTTATTTCATTTAACAGTATGGTCTCAAGGTGTATCCATGTAACTAAAATGTCTCAAGTTTATCCTACTTTATGGCAGAGTAGTACTCCATTATATAAAAACCACATTTTTTTTATCCACTCATCTGATGATAGGCACTTGGGCAGTTTCCAAGGTTTAGCTATTACAAATTGTGCTACTATAAACAGGGGCATTCATATATTGCCAGTATCTTATTGAGGATTGTTGCATCAATGTTTATGAAGAAGATTGACCTGTAGTTCTTTTTCTTTTATTGGATCCTGGTAGCAGGATAATGCTTGCTCCAGGAATGAATTTGGGAGCATTTCTTCCTTTTCAATTTCATTGAAGATTTTCAGAAGTAGTGGCATTAGGTCTTCTCTAAGTAGTAGTGGCATTAGGTCTTCTCTGTAAAATTCAGAACTAAATTCTTCAGGGACTGGACTTTTCTTTGTTGGTAAGTTTTTAATTAATTCTTTAATGTCGTTGACTAATATTGGGTAAATCTTATATCTTCTTCATTCAGCTTTGGTAATCCATAGGTATTGTGCAATCTGTCCATTTTGTCTGCATTTTCTGTCTCATTAAAGTATAGTTCTTAAAGTAGGTATTGATGACCTTCTGGATTTCTACAAGATCTGTTGTGATTTCACCCTTTTCATTCTTAATTTCAAGAATTTGAGTCTTTTTTTCCTTTTTTTTTTGATAAGGTTGTCTATTTTATTTAATCTTTCAGAGAGGCAGCTATTTGAATCGTTGATTCTTTGTACTGTCGTCTTAGGCTCCACTGAATTAACTTCTGCTGTGATCTTTATAATTTCCTCCCTCTTATGTGCTTTGGCTTAATTTTGCTCGTCTTTTTCTAGTAGAAGCTTGAGGTTAAACATTAGGTTATTTACTTGAACTCTCTCTGTTTTTCTGATGTTGGAATTCACTGCTATAAATTTCCCTTGAAGGATGCTTTCATTGCATCTGATAAATTTAATATGCTATATTGACATTATTGTTTAATTATAGAAAATTTCTAATTTCTTCTTTAATTTCATCTGTGATCCATTGGTTGTTCAGGAGAGCGTTATTGAATTTCCGTGTGTTTTTCTGTTTTTGTGGTTTCTTCTGCCCTTGATTTCCAATTTCATTGCACTGTGATCTGATTATATGCAGTCTGTCTATTTCTGATAATGGGCTTTGTGGTCCCCTATTACAATTGTGTTACTGCTTATTTGATTTTTCATGTTCATTAATGTTTGTTTTATGCAGTTGGGTGTGTGGGTATTTAGGGCATATATATTTGTGACTGCTATCTCTTGGATTGTTCTCTTAACAAATATGTAATGACCTTTGTCTCTTCTGATCAGTCTTGGCTTGAAATTCATTTTGTCTGAAAGTAGAATAGCTATCCCTGCTTTTTTCCAGGTTCCTGTCAAATTTAGTATTCTTTTCCATGTTTTACTTTCAGTCTATCACTTTCTTTTTGAGATAATATGTTTCTTATATGTAACATATTCTTGGATCTTGGTTCTTGTTCCATTCTGCCAATCTGTTTTTATGATTGATGAATTGAGATCATTTACATTGATGGTTATAACTGATATGCATTGATTTCTCCTTGTCACATTATTTTCTTGTTGTTGGTTCCCTTTTGTCTTAATTACTTCTCTCATTGCTGAGACAAAATACCCAACACACAAAGTTAGGGGAGGAAAGCTTTATTTTGGCTCAGTTTGTAAAGGTTTCAGTCCATAATCTGCTGGCTCCAAGGCAGGGTGGCTCGGCAGAGAACAGTTCATGGTGGGCAGACTGTAGCAAAGCAACAAGGGAGAGAGAGGGAGAGAAGCCTCTTTCTGTTCCTCATATTGTATCCAGTCTACCCAACCTAGGGTAGATGTAGTACTCACACCCTTAATCCCAGCATTGGACCATGAATCAGTCACCAAATTTAGAGTCAGCCACCTCTAAAATGCCCATCCCCATGACTGCATGAGGCTTTTGGGGGACATTTAGAAACCAACCATAACATTCTGCCCCTGGCCCACCAAAGATTTATGTACATTCCTTTATACAAAAGGCATTTATTCCATCTCTAAGAGTTGCCACAGTTCTAACATTTTCAGCACTGCTGAAAAGTCCAAGTCCAAAGTCTCCTCTGAGATGTAAGGCAAACTCTTAGCTGCAATCCCCTGTACAAATGAAAGGAAAGTTAAACTCTTCCAAATTAAATGGTACAAGATAGACATTTCCATTTCAAAAGTTACAAACAGGGGGATACAAAGAAATGGGGCAAAAGCAAGTTCAACAGGGAAATTACTAAGTCTTATAGCTCCATGTGCAGCATCTGAGGCAATCTGTGTCAAGATGTGAACTCCAAAGGGCTCAGGTGATTCTGCCTCTACTGCACTGCTGGTGGTTGTAGCTCCCAAACCTTCTCTTCCAGGTCCACTCTGCTCTCTCCTTGAAGTTTTGCTCAGATGATCCACATTCCTGGCTTTCCCAAACTTCTGGGGTCTCCGCTGTACTTTTGGCTTCACACTCACAGCTTCACAGACTGCCCTCTCAGGCACACATTGCTTGGTCGCCCAGGCCTTCTGAAATCTAGTTGGAAGCCTTCCTGACCCTACAATTCTTCCTTTCTGCATGCACTTAAAATCAGCACCACATGGATGATGCCAAGGTCTGTTGGCAGCAGGAATAGTAACCAGGCCTTCCTTTCTCTTGGCTGTGGGGGTTGAGTTCCTGAAGCACTGAGGAGTTTAAATCCAATTCTGAGGAACAAATTATCTAGGCTGCTGCCATTCTGAAATATGGTCCTCTCTGTCTTCTTTCCAAAGCAAAGTCTTTCATTTTCGCAATTGTGAGGCTCCAAGGAGTGGCATCCTGCTGCTTCTTGTGATGCCCTTGTCTATTCTTCTATTCCTTCTCAGCAATCAATATCTCCTCTGCTCTATTTTTGCAGTCCACAGCTTTCCTAGAGCTTCTTTACTGGCCAAACTCACAACATTTTAAATCATTCTTCTGGACTCTTTGCTCTTGATTCTCAACATAAATCTGAGTAAAATCCCCCAACGGTAGCCATGCCACCACTACAGCATTAGATTGCCTTGAAATTTCTTCAACAAGATTAATTGGTCCACTGCCTTTAATCTTAGTCTCAGACAAAGTCTCTGGATAAGAGCAAAGTGCAGACAAATTTTCTACCAGCCATAATACACATTGTCTGGAGCCCAAAAACCAATGCAGCACTTTTTCCTCATAGAAACTTCCCAAGCCTGATCTTTTCCCACAGGATTTCCATCAACCTTCTGATCTTCTGAGCTCTTACCTGAATCTCCCATACAGAACAGTCTAAGGCATTCTAGCTCTACTTTTTCAGCCGGCATCTCCAAATCATTCTAAATTTCCCACAAGCTATTCCCAAAGGCTTCTGAACCACATGGTTAGGTATAGTCACAGAATTGACCCCACTTCTCTGGCACCAAATTCACTCTTAGTTACTTTTGTCATTGCTGAGGCAAAACACCTGAACCCAAAGTTAAAAGGGAAAAGGTTTATTTGGCCCACAGTTTGTAGAGGCTTCAGTCCATAATTAGCTGGCATAAAAAAAATGTACATGACTCTTTGGGGGGCCAGGGGTGGAACGTTACAGTTGGTGTCCCCCAAAGCCTCGTGCAGTCATGGGGATGGGCTTTTTAGAGGTGGCTGAATCTAAAGTTGGTGATTGATTCATGGTCCAATGCTGGGATTAAGGGTTTGAGTGCTACACCCACCTTAGGTTGGGTAGACTGGATACAATATGAGGAACAGAAAGAGGCTTCTCTCCCTCTCTCTCCCTTGTTGCTTTGCCCACCATGTTGTCTGCCCACCATGAACTGTTCTCTGCTGAGCCACACTGCCTTGGAGCCAGCTGATTATGGACTGAAATCTCTACAAACTGTGAGCTAAATAAAGCTTTCCTCCCCTAACTTTGTGTGTTGGGTATTTTGTCTCAGCAACAAGAAAAGTAATTAAGACAGTGGCTTTTTATTTCTTCTACATCAATGCCCCCTGGATTTGCCTTGGAGAGCTGGAGGTCTGGGGTTGCATCTTGATTCCATATCTTTTCATTTTCTATGTTTTAAAAATTTGTTTCTGTGTTGATGCTTATAAGCTGCT
This sequence comes from Chinchilla lanigera, assembly GCF_000276665.1. Lineage (NCBI taxonomy): Eukaryota > Metazoa > Chordata > Mammalia > Rodentia > Chinchillidae > Chinchilla > Chinchilla lanigera. Next base: position 4,567,272 of record NW_004955473.1, on the reverse strand, counting down.
TATGGAATATAGATTTATTACTAGTATTGAGAACCCCTAAGAAATGACTAATTTTCAGTGATGTCTTCTATGTGTGGGTGACTTTTGGCTTTTGTGTCTGTCCCAAGTTCCTGCCTCTTCAATTTATTTGGGATAAGAAATTGCTGTCTATTTGGCCTAGCACTCAATTTTTTGGTACTGTACTAAGGTATTATTTATGACCCCTAGACAATCTTGATATTTGCCTACAGGGAAGAACAACTGATCACAACTGTGTCACTTTGGCTAAAGTAGTACCATCAGTAATAACAATAGCATGAAGCACAATCTAGAAAATGACAAACTGTAGTAACTGTTAACTTTCTGCCTTTAACCATAGGTTCAAGAGTTATGGTTATACAACAAAATCTAAAACAAATCAGAAAGTTATATATAGTAAGTATCCCCTCAAAAGCTCTGTCCCTTCAGCAGTTCCCCTCCCTCAGAGCAAAAAATTGAAAAGGGATAAGGGGAAAAATAGAGGAAGAGCTTAGAATGAAGGCTTAAGGAAAAACGAAGATTAAGAGATTGAGAAACCGGTGAAGAAGACAGGAGGGAAAGATGGAAAAAACAAAAAAACCCATAAAAATAATGTTCATGTGTATGAAAAAGTAAAACAATCAAGAAAAAAGAAAAGAAAAAAAGTGATTTCAAACCTGTAGTTATCTTCTTGGGTCTACAGTTTTGTGGTAGTGTCCAATTCAGCATGTATTTCTACTGTCTGCGGTAGACAAAGGAGGCAGATAGAGCGTAGATCTGTGCTGGATGATCCCAGCAAGGCTGCAGGTGGAATAGGGCAGGGAACTGATTCTGGTACTTTCAATTCCACAGACGTTTATGCTGATCCTGGCATCTGGTTGTGGAGTTGGAGCCTGAGATGTTCTGGGTGTCTCTTGCCAGCCTGACCTTGGTTCCTTGACCATGGATGTCTCCCGTGGTTGTGCCTCTCCCAGTCACTGGGAGCACTGAGATGAAGTTCAGCCAGGGCTGCTCCAAGTTCCAGGTTCAGTTGGCCCTTCCCCAGTACGGCATCTGGCTAATCACCTTCTCCAGGACTGGAGTTGCTCACCAGCTTTTCTAGTTCACAGCATCCACTGCTCCATTCCATTGGTGTGTTTCTCCCTGGAGGCCTCTGGATTCACCTGCCCTCACTGTGTCTTTGTAGATTTGATCCTTCTCTCTCAGACCACAAGCTGGGAGTCAGGGACAGTGTGCAGTTTGCCACCTCCTTTCTACATGTAAAATATATTCATCCCATTCCAACATCCCCAGGAGTCTTAATACATTCCAGCATCAGTAATAAGTTAAAGATATCATCAAATCAGGTATGAGTGAGACTTAGGGCACGGCCTATAATGAGGTGAAGTTCCTCTCTAGCAGTAGATCTATAAAACCTAAAAAACAAGTTATCTGCTTCTAATATACAAGGGCAGGACAGGCATAGGATAAATATTTCCATTCCAAAAAGGAGAAAGTGGAGGGGGAAAGGTATCACTTCTCCAAGGCAATTGTCAACATTGCAGGCCAGATTCTATTAGATTTTTAGACTTCAGAATAATTCTCTGGGGCACTGTTCATGGGGCCAACTGCTTCAGTCCTACATGGCCACCTTATACTCTCAAAGAGGCTACCTGGTCTGCTGGCCCTTCAACCCCGCTTCCTCATCCCTGAATGGTAACCTTTCCCTCAACCCTGGGCAGCAGTCCCACCTGCCTCAAGCCTTGACAGCCATTTGGTTCTCTAGAATCCAGGAAATGGTCATGCTCTCCAGAAATGAGACAAACTTACCCTCTCAGCCCAGGGCAGTGACCACAATCCTTGTAAGAAAGAGAGAAGGCCACCCTCTGGAGCTCAGGGACTCATCCTGCCCTCTGTAACCCAGATTTCAGCCTATCCTATTGGCCTTGAGTAGTAAGTAGCCTTTCTCTCTCGACCTTGGCTAGTATCACCACCTCCTGCAATGGAAGAGGCAACCTTAACCTCTGCAATTGCCTCCTTGGTCCAGGATGGCAGCTCTGTTCCTCATTCCTGGGCAGTGGCTCCATCCCCTCAGCCCTGGACAGTGGTCCAGGGTCTCTGGCAGTGACCCCTCCCACTGGAACTCAAGCAGTGACCTCACCCCCTCGGTGTTGGCCAGCAGCTGAGAACTTTGGCAGTGCCCCCACCCCCTCAGCCCCAGGCAGTGGTCTTACCCAGTGGCACTCTGGCAGTGGACCCACCCTTTCAGCACTAGATAGTGGCCCTGTCCAGTGGGACCCTAACATGATCCTATCTTCTTAGCCCTGGCGAGCATCTCCATCCTCTGGAAAGGAGAAAGAAATAAGTTGGCCTGGCCCTATTGACCCTGCATGGTGGGCCAGCCTCTCCATCCTTGGGCACCAACTCTACTGCCCTGGCCCTGGGCAGTAGATGTTGGAATGGGATGAATATATTTTACATGTAGAGTAGGACCCTGAGGTCCTACTCTCTCAGACCTCGGCAGTGGCTCTGCTTTGTGGAACTCAGGAGATGCAGTGGCCCAGTTGTGTGCATCTGATTGGCTCTACTAGTTATTTGTCCTTCATTTTGTCCATCTCTGTTGCTTTCAGTTTGAGCTGGTAATGTTTCTTTGGTGTTAAATTCTCAAAAATTTGTTGGCCTCCTCTGTTATTTACTGAAATCCAAGCCATCAGCAAAGAGGTTCCTTCACAGGTCTTTACTGGATAACTGTATCTCTGTTTCTGGATTCTGCTAGTTGGTTGACTGGATCCATAAATTACACTTGTAATCCTTTTGCCAAAATATGGTTGCCCAGCCCCATGTTTGGTGTTCCCTCTAGAATGTAGCTCTCTTTCTCCCCAACTCCTTTCATTCCTCCCTTCCTTCTTTTCTATTTTGCGATATGGTTAGGCTGACTGAATATAATCAAATTCTTAAGTTATGGCTCCTGTTTTACTTCACAATTCATTCCTTAACACATTCACGACTGGGCTATTATTTGTATGTTTCACTGCTGGGCAGCTCTGAACACCAGCTGTACATGCATGACTGTCCCATCTGGGGGCATGGGACAGGCCCATTGGGTGGTACAAACTGTCCAGTGGGACAGTCTGGTTTGAGTCAGCAGAAATGTGTTAATTTATCTCTTTCTTTCATCATACTATTAACAGCAAGGAGAAACCAGACTGCATGTTCATACTTGCCTTGGACGTTTCCTTAGCTAAACATCCAAGTTCAACTCTTACAGTTTCTACATTTCCCCCATATAGCTAAAGACAAGTCAACCAAGTCCTCTGACCCTTTATAACAAGGGTCCCCTTTCTTCTAATGTCCTTCTAATGTCCAGTATCTTGTTCTTCATTTCTGCCTGGGGCTTTACCCAAAGCATCTGTAACATTCATACTTTAAGGAATATTCTCTTCAGAGTAATCTATATATATTTTTTTATTGTGAGCCTCAAAATTCTTCTGGCCTCCACCCTTTACCCAATCCCAAAACTTCCACATTTTAAGGTCTGTGTTACAGCAGTATCCCTCTTCTCAGTACCAAAGTCCGTGTTATTTCTTAGGTCTGCTATGACTAAGTACAGTGCCACAAACCAAATGGCTTAAAGTGACAGAAATGCATTGTCTCACTGTTCTGGGCGCCAGAAGTCTGAAGTCAAGGTGCCAGGAGGCCAATACTCCCTCTGAAACTTGTGGAGGAATGTTTTGTGCCTCTCCCGAGCTTCTGGGGGTTTGCCAGCAATCTTTGCTGTGGGCTGGCTTTCAACTGCATAACTCCACTGTCTGCCTTCACTGTTACAAGGAATTCATCCTGTGATTCTATCTGCATATGGCCATCTCTTTATGCAGCCACTAGTCACTGTGGGTATGGACTCGCCCTACTCCAGTAGGACCTCATTTGAATGAATTAAATCTGCAGCTTTCTGAGATACTGGGAGTTAGGACTGTAGCATATCTTTCAACCTGTAACACAGCCTAAAGAAGACAGAGAGTGTCCTTGTGTGGGCACTGCCCACCGTGGGGAATTCAGAGCAGGAGCAGGGGAATGAGGGCACCTTGCAGATTGGGTGGCAGGGTGTGGAGTATCAGAACCTGGGCAGTGGGAGCTGGATATCTAAGCAGAGAAAAGCCCAGCGATGGAATCTTAGCCCAAGTAGAACAAGGAGACCGTCTGTGAGGGCTGTGCCAGGCCTCTGAGCCTGGGCAAGGTGAACAAACCTTTTTCTACCTGGCAACAAGCTTGGGGATCTGCTGCGGGTCCTTCAGAGCCTGGGTGAGGTGAGGAAGGCATCCCACAGCAGAAGCAACTTAGCTTGGGATGCTGATGTCCAAGAAGGTAGAGCAACTGGACTCTGTGTGCAGGGCCATCCTAGGACATTATTGAGACAATCGGACCTTAAATGAAGTCTGAAAATTTTGACGGTTGCATTGTGTTGATGTAGGAAAATGTTTCTGCTCATATTAAATCCTGAATTTGGGTGATATTGTGCATTAAATTGGCAACTGGAAAAATCTGAGTTGTACTTGCAACTTTTTGCAAGTTCCAAACTAAAAAGTAATTAACAACTGTGAATCAAAGACAGGAAAATGTCATAATTCTAAAGACCTAGATGGTATGTTCACAGGTGCTTGTTCTGACATTACTTATAGCTTCCTGATTATAACATTTCAAAGTGAAATATTAAAAATTAGAGGTAACATATGCTTATTATAGCAAAAAAATCAGTCACTTATGAATGTATCTCCTAAAGACACGAACAGTGGGTATATTTCCTTTATAATAAAAAAGAGAATTATAAAAGTAAACAGTTTGATGGTGTAAGTTTTTGCAGGAAAGTGGTTTCCTTAAAAGTTTGAGTCGGACAAATCATTTCCCTTTTATTGCCTTTAGAAGAAATTTGAAATTGTTCAGGCTAAAGGGTTCTTACAAAGTGCTCGTTCACGTGTAAGTCATCACTGTCATCACTAGAGGGCGCACTGCTCCCAAAGACCATGCAAAATTCTGAGGATAAAATCCTGTAGCAATTTTGGAAACCAAACAAGGGAGAAAAAGGTTTCAAACAAACTTCCATCCATCGTTTAAAATACCACAATTTTGGTACATTGATATCCCTTCTTATTTATCTTAAATCTTCTATTTCACTTTTAGAATGAAAAAATAGGCAATCTATTTCTCACATCATAGATGTCGAAATACTGGATTTTCCATGTAAGCCTAATTCTACCTCTATGCCTTAGGTGGTACTATACACCCTCCGGAGGTTTTGTATGTTCTCCCCACAATTTTCTCATACTTTCACAGAGGCAGAATTATCACCACAACCCTATCACTGGCCCTGTCCTAGAGATGTTGCCTTCCCTTTGAATATACGAGATTTGCTTTGGTTTTTACAGATTAAAAAATTTCCTTTGTAAACACGATGGCTCTATAGAAAAAGGCAAAGAGGGGCTGGGGATTTAGCTCAGCAGCAAAAGCACCTGCCTGGCAAGCGCAAGGTCGTGAGTTCGGTTCCTGGTACCAGAGAAAAACCAAAAAAAAAAAAAAAAAAAAGAAAAAGGCAAAGATTATTTTCCTTGTTTAAAAGCCAAATCAATCTTGATATTGGAATGTGTGTTGGGGCTGGTATGAGGCGGTACTTGAGGGTATCAGTACTTACGGGACCACAAACTTTGGCCAGGAAATGAGCTGATTACCAGACTTGAGAAGGCCAGTTGTGCTGGTGCTAGGATGCCTACATCACTGGATACAGAGAATGGCAGAGGTACAGAGACTTTTGTATGTTTGTTGAAATCCCTTGTTTCCTCAAATATTTGATCTGAATTTCACGAAGAAGTTTTAAAGTCAGAACTTATACGAAAAGAATATATGGCTGCTCAAATGTCAGACTAGCTTATTTTCAGTAGACCTCAACATAATTACTTTTGCTACCTCAGTAATGAGCTTTGAACTTCTTTTAAATATCATTGACTAATAAGAACTTACTGAATGCTTGCAATGTGGCAAGCACCTTGCATATATCATCTGATTTAGGAATGTAGTTAACATTATTTTCCCATTTGACTGAAAGGGGAACAGAGGCACAGAAAGCTTAAGTGATAGGATTAATTAAGTCAGGTCTGGAGGACTCCAAGTCCTTACCTGTGCAACCATAAAACTGTACAGTCTTCCCAAATAGGTAGTTTGCAACGCCATGGTTTTGCCTCCAGTTCAGGCCTATAAGGATCTGTTTCTATAAAGCAGTACAAGCAGGTAAACCCAAATGCATATGGACCGTACTCCACCTAAAGCCAGGCAAGCATAGTGGAATTTGCACTGAGGGCCTGCTGGTGTCACCGGAGAAGGCCCTGAGTGCAAAGACCTGATGGAAGCAAGTGTGACAGAGCAGGAAAGCTGGCCAGAATGGCTCACGCAGAGTGGAGGTAGGGAGAGAATAAGGGAGGAGGGGTTCGATGAATAAAGGGAGCCAAGTTTTATAGGAACTTGTAGGCCTTTGTAAGGCCTTTACTCTGGCTGAAATGGGGAGATATTATAGGACTTGGAACCGAGATGGATGAGCTGACTTAAGGTTTAACAGGATCATTCTGGCTGCAGTATTGGAACTAGACAGGAGGTCATAGGTGGAAAGCAGGAAATCAGTTAAGAGATTTATTAGTTTCCTAGGGTCACCATAACGAAGTACTATAAACTGGGTGGCTTAACACGACAGAAATTTATTGTCTCACAGACCTAGAAGCTGGAGGTCTGAAATCAACCTGTTACTGGGGCCGTGCACCACCTGGGACTTGGGTAGAATTCCTCCTTGCCTCTTAGCTTCTGGCAGTGGCTGTTGATCTTTGGCATTCTGTTGTTTGCAGCTGCGGCACTCTAATCTGTGCCTCTGTAGTCACAGGTTTCCTCCTTCCTGTGCGTCTCTGTCTTTACCTGGCTACCTGCCCTCCGGGGCTCTCTTCTAATAGGGCACAGTCATATCAGATTAAGGAATACCTGCTCAAATCCAACCTCATTTAAACCTAGCTAATTACATCTGCAATGACCTTGTGTCCAAATAAGACTACACTTTGAGGTAACCGAGATTAAGATTCTCACGAATATTTGGGGAACACACAACCCATAACAGAAAGCTGTTGTAGTGATTGGGCATGAGACAAGAGGAGCTTGGTCCAGGGAGGCAGCAAAAGTGGTAGTGAGAAGAGTTTTGGTTATGAATATGTATTAAGGGTAGAGCTAAAAGGCTGTTGATGAATTGAGAGCGTGCCTACAAGAAACAGAATAATCAAAGATCATTCTATGTGTTTGGCTTGAGGAACTAGAAGGATGAAATTAACAACTGTGATGGTACATGCGGGAGGAGTGCAGATGTACAGCAAATCGTGCTTTGGTTTTGTACAAATGAAATTTAACATGCCCATTCAAATATGGATGCCCAGTAGGCAGTTCGTGACATGATCCCAGACTTCAGGACAGAGTTTAAAGCTAGACACAACAATCTAGGAGTAATGCCTTGGGAGCATGAGAACCCATTTGTGATTTGAGGCATAGAGTTTAAAAATGAAACCTCCTCCAGCTGCGATTGGTTGCTGGGATGTGCATAGTAAAAAGATGGAGAGAATTGAATTTAATGTTGGCTCAGGTTCTTCCAAGTGAGTATGTTGGGAAGAGAGGCGGGTGGGAGCTCAGGATGGATGTGAGGAAGTGATTATAATTATGGGCCAGAGAATGTAAGTCAGAGAAACATGGAAGTGAGGGTATGAGGAAGAGATGGGGGGAAAAGATGGCTAAGAATGGGAAGATTGGGTGCAGAGAGGTATTAGAAAAAATTAAGTAGAAAGAGAAGAGTGACGTGCTTAAAACGGAGATTTTTAATATGGTGCAGTCATTTGCAATGACAAGTTCTAAGGCAGGAGTGTGTGTGCATGTGTGTGTGTGTGTGTGTGTCTGAGGGTGGCTAGAGGACAGTATTTTTGGAGTACAGGAAGTCAGGCCACTGAGAAGCCAGGGTTAATGGACTGTTTACAGGACAGGCAGTGAATATACATATGTATACTTGTAGACTTCATATAGATACTGAAATTGGCAAGAATGATGACAGCAGAAGTAGTGAAGAGAAGAATGAACTGTGAGCGAAAATCACCAATAATGAAGGTCCCTGTAGTGGATTGATAACTGGTGGTCAACTTATAACCCCCAGCTGAACTGAGTAAGCATGGTGCTGGGTGTGGGAGGTCCACCTGGGGGTTGTTGCCAGCAGCATAACAGGCAGAACTGGAGAAGGAGAATAAGGCTGTTGGGAGCTGAGAGAGGCTGTTGGGAGCTGGTAGAAGCTGTAAGGACCGGTTGGTTGTTTTGGAGGAGCTTGTCATGCTGGCTTTTCTGATGAACTTGGCTGTTTTCACCCTCTGAGGAGCTTGGGACCTTGTTGGCACTGAGAATAGCTTCGGGTCACTTTGGGGGAGCTCTGGTCCTCACTTTGAGCATTGCTTCCTGGCTCTGGTGGGGAAGATGGTACTCTTCCTGGAGAAGCTTGCTGCATTGGCTTCCCTGATGGGAACTCAAACATCTTGATCATCAGAGGAGCTCGGGACCTCACTGTTGCTGAGGATGGCTGTGGTAGCTTTCGGGGAAGCTCTGCTTCTTCTGAGTGTCACTTCCTGGCTCCAGTGCAGATCCCTCAGCCTGCTAGTACATATCCTTCATCCTACAGGCACAGATTTCGTAGATTCCACCACTGACCTTTGGGCCTTTGCAGCGCAGATCCATGAAACAAGCCTGCATGAGACATTGTTATGGGCTCTAAGTCTCCAGGTGGATGCGTGGGAGGCATTGTTATGAGCTCTAGGTCTTAAGATGGACTCATGTAGGACATTATCGTGGGATCCAGGCCCTCAGCTGGATTCTTGATCTATGTTGTGTGGACAGATTTCCTGCACTGTCTTGTATATCATTCTTTGGGTGACTATTATAAATAATCTTATAAAATATGTGTCCTGGACTATATTATTGTTCCCCTTGCAAAATAAGCCCCAAACCAACACAGTCCCCTTCCTCAGGAGGAGGGTAGATGACAGCAATAAGGAGGTAGAACAGGGAATATACTGTGGTAGGAGAATGATGGGAAGGAGCTGGGGTGGGGAGGTTAGAGACAACCAGTGGACAGCAAATGACAAAGAGAAGCAAGGAGGAGACCCGTCCACCTCTAGGCCAAGTGGTATATGCAGTAGGAAAAAAAATAGGATCACTAGAGAGGGCCTTATTTTTAATAAGGCAGAAATTCAAAGGAAATTTCGAACAAGCTGAGGATGGAAGGGATTTTACAGAGAGCAGGAAACAGGAGAAGATTTGATCTGACCTGGAGGGATTATAACCCCCAGGGCCTCCCTTTTAACCCTATTGGGTAATTGTAATACGTCTTCCTTCCCCTGCTCTCCCTTCTTCTTCTCTTTTTTCTTTGAGACAGAGTCTGGCCGTGTTGGCCAGGCTGGCCTTGAACTCCTGCGATCAAGCAGTCCTTCATCCTCAGCCTTCTGAGTAGCTGGAACAGTGCACACCGCCACACCCAGACTGCCTCTTTTGTTTTCATGGTTTGCTCATCACTTTAAAATAGTACAATGATGTTTATTTTTGTAAAATGATACATGATAATTATGAAATACTTGAGCCATGGAGAGAAGTATAATGAAAGAAATTTGAAATTCCCTAAATAACCCTCATTAACACTAGGTGAGACACTCAGACATCTGTATGAATTTTCACATTTGTAAATATTTTGCATGGCCTTGAACTTCTTTTAAATAATGTGAGCCACTTGTTATAAAAAGTCTAAATACTATAGATTTATTCTAATACTGTAATTTTTCAAATGAGGAAACTGAGTCCTAGGGAAAGGGAGGGACCCTATCCCAGGTCACTCTTTCAGTCAGCCACACTCATGATTCTTGACCACAAAGCTCAAATTTCTTTTTTTTTTAATGTGTGGTCTAAGGATTGAACCAAGGGCCTCATACATGCTATACTAGTGCTCTGCTACTGAGCTTCATCCCTGGCCCTCAATAGGATTTTGTCTGTTCAAAAGTTTGTTAACTCCATGCCTGTAATCCCACCACTTGGGAGGCTGAGGCAGGAGGATTGTTTTGAGTTCGAGACCAGCCTGGGCTACAAAGTGAGCTCAAGGCCAGCCTGAACTGCACAGCGAGACCCTGTCTCAAAAAAGACACACACAAAACGTTTGTTAAATCATGCTCTGCTCCTGTTACCATCTACGTGGTACAATCCCCAACCTTTCACTGTTTAGATCCCGAGTACCTCATTTTGCCTTTGGACTTGATACTGACCTAACCATTCAGCAAACCTTTATTAAATGCCTACGATATGCCAGACAAAATCGCTAGACACTGGGAATGCGATAGTGAATGAAAGAGGTACAGTGTCTGGCCCTGTGAAGCTTACATTCTACAGAGTGTACAGAAAGTTTGCGCTGCACCCCTCAGCTTTGTCCAGTGAGGCAAGGTCCCTATGACAGTGCACTCATTTATAACCCCACATCCTCCAGTGATGAAGGGAAACCTAAGTGGAAATCGTTAGGCTTAAAATCACACCACTAGCTTAGGGGAGTGCCAAATGAGTAAGTATAAGTAAAAAGTATTAACAGAATCCGAGGATGCTTTTCTGTAGTTCTTTTTAATTAATTTAAAATATCATAGTGTTGCAGGTAGGAAAGAAAATATGCCCATAATCTAAACATCTCCAGTTTATAAATATATACAGAATGTAAAGAGGCAAAGGTCCTTCCTCACTAATGCTACTGTCTTAGTCACTTTCCTTGTGGCTGAGACACAGTGCTGAACAGCCACAGGCTAAAGGAGGAGAGGTTTAATTGGTTCACAGTGTCAGAAGTCTTAGTTCTTGCATGCTCAGCTGGTTCCAGGCGGAAGGACTCGGGCGGAGGGAAGCTGCTCGCGCCACGGTAGCCAGGACACCGAGAGAGAAAGGATGCGCCGGGGAGGGAGATGCAGTCGTCCAGCTCTAACCACGCGCCGCCTCCTAAGAGCAAGTCAGCTGCAGTCCCCCCAGTCCAATCACTTTCTACAAGCCCAGCCCCTGAGCACTGCGAGGCTTTGGGGAGACAGTCCAGATCCACGCCATAACCCCTCCCTCCCAGAGGCAGCACTTGTAAACACTTCCATGTGTGTTCTCAGCAGCTTTTTTTATATGCTTACACACATTTCAGTTTTTAAAATAATAACAGGATTGTGTCATTTCTTTAAAAATTTAAACAACACAGAAAGGTCTATGTAGGATAAAGAGTAAAAGTTCCTAACATCCTTGTCCTCAATCCTACACCTCATGGGTAACTACTGATGTATTGATGTATAATGTGAATATTTTCAGACGTTTTTCTATGCATTTACACACACATGCACACAAATGCACACGAAAGGGGCTCTTTGTATTGTTTGAAGTCAGCAGCAGTTGGAAGTTTAAAGTTCAGAAGTCAGTGAAGGGCACAGTCCTGTGTTTTTAATTTTCTCTGAGTAGAACAATGCAGCCATATGGCAGTCCCTTTCTGGATTTAGTATCCAATGCTTGGAATGTGAGCAGATGCTGAAGGCTATAAATGACATCCTTACAGGAAGGTCTATTTGTGTAGACAGAAGGCCAAAGTTGAATGAAGTTGAAGCTGGCCAAGCGGGCAGCTGCCGAGGGGGTAGTACAAGGAAGAACATGCCTGTGTTGGTTGCAAGTTGCTGGACCATGGGAACCACAGCATTTAGGAAAGTGTCTAGACATTTCCATAACTTAAGAAATGGAATCAGTAGGGTATTTTGGTATTTTAACCTCTATTTTTACATTAGTGTGTTGCAAACATACTAGAGAAGGAAAAAATCTGGAAAAAATACTCTGGTATGGTCTAAACAGGACTGGCTTTTTTTTTGTTTTGTTTTGTTTTGTTTTTCTCCGGTACCGGGAACTGAACTCACGACCTTGCGCTTGCCAGGCAGGCGCTTTTGCTGCTGAGCTAAATCCCCAGCCCCCAGGACTGGCTTTTATCGTGGTTGAAACTGGAAAACTCCAAGATATTCTCTCTCCTTTTTAAAAATTCTTTAGATGCAAAGAATAAGCCCCAGTAGTGTACATGTGACTAATACCAACTCTAGAAACTCTGTAATGCCAACCAGCTACTCTTCATTACCAAACACCACATGTGCTTTTCTCTCAGTCCAGGCACAGCAGCGCAGCCGCAGAGCACGCGTGGTGATCCCTGTCATACCACCAATCAGATATTTGCGGTAATAGCCTCCCAATCAGATAGCACACACAAGAAACAGATAACACAATGAAGTTGTTATAACCAGACTTGAAATAATTAACCTTTTCTAATTTAAAAAGCCTAACAGGGAATGGTCTCAGTGACAGGTGTAAAATTCCATTTCTTCTAGAAAATTACTCACCCAGCAGATGCTCCTTCTGACCGAAAGAGAGATTTCATTAGGAAAAAAAGAGAAAAGTATTCTCCTTTTATCATGAATATCGCACAGGCACAATGTATTAAGGCAGTGGCTTTCCATGAAGCAATTCATGACCTTGATCTTCTGATTATAATATTCATTGTCCACATATAGATTATAAATATTCGCCTGTTTCTATTCTCCACCAGTGAATTGCAAGGACACTTGAATTCTAACGCTTAGGTCCCTGGGAGCCTGAGGATGATCATGGTATTAGGTTTTCTCAAAAAAGTAAAGTAGGTTATGCGCCATAGCCTTGAATTGCAAATAGAGAGTGTCCAAGAAAAAATAATTCGATTTCCACTGCAGAAGAGGAGAATCAAGATCAAGAGGGAGAAACTATTTTTATACCGTAGAGCAAAGATAAGAGATCTTTGATAAATTATTTGGATGTGACCCTGGGCTTAACTTGGTAAAACTTGAAGCAGTTTTCTGAGGTACTTACTTTTCTCTCCTTACACAGATCTAGACACAGACGCAGACACAGATGCAGAAACAGAAAACTTTGTCTCAGTCTATTACTGAGCCACATCCAAACCCTTTTGATTTTTTATTTGAGACAGGGTCTTGTTAAGTTTCGCAGGCTAGGTTCAAACTCATGGTCCTGCCTCAGCCTCCGAAGTAGCTGGGATTATGGGCATGTGCCTCAGTACCTGCGCTTGCTACACTTTTCCCTCCCCTTCTCTGGTTCTCTCCTGCTTCCTCTGGACTGATTGAAATTTTTTGCTCTTCTTCCAGCAGGAAGAGTGTCAAGGATGGGATTTAGAGAGGCTGTGAGCTCCTTGACAGGTCAGTAAAGGGAAAAACCTGTAGTTTGCGGAAGAGTCTCCCAGTTGCCAGGATCCCCAAAGCCAGAGAGCTGCTTCTCCTCTCCGCTCTGCCTCCCTTGAATGCAAGGTCTCACCTCTCCTTGATACAGACCCTTGGTACTTTCTTCTTTGAAAATTCATCTTTCCTTTGAGTCTTTTCTTTTCCTTAATTCCTCTCTATTATTTCAACATAAATTAACGTTTTTTTATTCACTTTTATTTATTGAGCAGAGTTTTACCATTTCTTGTAAGAGGCAACAAGTGGGGTTTCTTCTATTTTTTGCCCATGTTTTTCAGGTTGGTTTGTATCCCTGATGGGACAGTTCTTGAGAGAGAAAAAAAGATTACTCCCTCCCACCCTTCTGTAGGGACTTTGCATTCTGTAGCTCTATTGCAAAATAATATTCCTGATCAAGAACTAGCAATTATTGACTTTACTCTGTGCCAGGGACTTAACGTGCATTATCTTACTTAATAACAGTACCTGCCCCACGGGGTTGTGATGACTGAGTGAGCTCATCTATATAAAATGCTTAGCACAGTGCCTGGCATACAGCAAGCTGTCTATAAGTGAGCTACTCTGACTTATTACCACTATTACCCTGCTACTGCTGTTGAGTTGATGGAATACCAACAGCCATTGTCATTAGAGAAGCAAAGCGCAGAGGCTGAGAACCAAGACTCTTTGTACATACGGCAGGATAGCTAGGAGTGAGACAGTCCGAGGTTCTTGGGACTCGGCAGAGGAGCAATGGTTGGTAGCAGCAGAGGGAACAAGAAACAGTCTGATATCTAGCTCCACTACACCCAGGGGATAAAATGAGGTTACTTTTGGAGCGTTTGTCTAGGAAGGCTGACTGCTGTAGTAACGAACAGCACATTCAGATTTGGAGTTCAGTCCTACTTAACTGCGTCCTTCACAACTGAGTGAGCTGGGTAAACCATTCAATTATTCAGAGACTCAGTTTCCTCATTTGTAAAATGGCAGAGCTACTAGATCCTGGCTCCAATGATGGTATAACACAGAGGAGTAAGATAGGTGAAGTGGCCACCAGTGTGCTATCTAATAAATGCGGTTATTAGCATTTTCCTTCCCATCACTCTGCAAAGCGGGCACATTTATCAAGATTTTACAGCTGAGAAAACTGAGGCTTAGAAGGGCTAAGTAGCTTGGCCAAGGCACAGTTGATAGATACAAGTCTAAAATTTGAACTGAGATCTGTCTGCTCTGAAGCCAGTGATCTTTCCACCAGTCCACAATGCTTCTGAGAAACACTGTTCTTATTCCAGAAATGAGCACAGGGTCAGCCATCACCTAAACATAATAATAGCACACATGTTTCTTAGCCCTTGAGGTGCTCTGACTGCTCATCTCACTGGCTTTCAACTCCAAGGAAAAGGAACTATTTGTTACTTGTGGTTTGGTGCAGCTATCTTTTTTTCTTCTCCAAAGCCAGTTTCCTCTTTTCACTAAATTAGTGTCATTTTGGTGAAACAAAGATGTTTCTGATGTTTCAGCCTTTTCATCTTCCACTAAACATGTACTGCTTGGCAGCTTTTTATTTTCAGATAGATGACTACTGCTCCAAACACAGGGTTTCGGGTCTAAGGATTTTCTGGGGCCTCAATATCTCTGTGAGAGTTGTTCTTGTGCTGGACTGATTATATAGGAGGTCCTGGACATGTATGTGTTTTGCTCGTCCCTTACGTGATGCCACACTTGCACTTTTGGCTTCAGTGTTTTGGCAGATGGTGTTGGCTGTGGCACCTGACACTCTCTGCAGCTTTGGCATTCCTTCTTTTATTGAAATAGCATGCCCTTTTAGGTGTTGCTCACATGTACCCTGTTTAGCACTGGGATTCCTAGAGTCTCACTGTTCTCACCCAGCAGAGGGGTGAAAGGGGCCCATTTATCTTGCTGATCTTGGGGAGGGTGAAGATTCTGGAGGATTAATGTCTCAGGAAAATTATTGGAATTGTGAGAAGGAATCATTATAAATTGCGTAGCCTGAATTTATTTGACAGGAAATTATTGAATGTGCATTACGAAGACAGCATTGTGCTGAATACTGCAGGAATACAAAGACTTGGTCTTTGTCTTTTTGTAGCAGATGAGTTAATAAACGGGAACAAACAACGTTTAAAGTCTTTGTGAAGTTTCAAGTTCCCAAGGAAAATACCCCCTTTTCCCTTCCCCCACACAAGTTCTGTGGGAATTCAGTGTCTGTAGGACCAGGGAAAGCTTCACAAGGAAGTGATATCTGATCTTGCTCTGTTGCAAAATAGGTGTCCAAGAAAAATTTGTGAAATTGACTTTGGACCAATAAAATGTGAAAGGATACTGTCAATGAGGGATATGATGTGGAAAATATTACAGAGGCAAGAATGTCAGCAAGGGGTGCTGGGAATAAACATGGTATGACCCAGAGTAAAAAATGTATGTCAGAAGCCAGGTGTGGTGGTGCATGCCTATGATAGCAGCACTCTGGGAGGCTGAGACAGGGGGATTACATATTTGAGCCCATCCTTGACAACTTAGTGAAATACAAAAAAAAAAAAAAAAAAAAGGCTGGAGATGTAGCTCAGTGAGAAGGCCCTGGGTTCAACCTCCAGTACCAGGGGAAAAAAGTTTGTCACAGAGGAGTGGAGCATGTGGCTGGGACAGAGGATCATGGCCCAGAATGCCAGGCTGAAGATTTTGTCTATTGATTAGCAGGTGTTAGGGAGCCATTGTAGATTATTGAGCATTAGGACAGTGACGGAGGTATGTGTCCTAAGATGGCTCTGATGACAGAACTGGTGGCTTGTTTGTTTGTTTGAATAATAGTTGGAGAGAACATGGAGAATACGCAAAAAAAAAGCAGATCACTCTTCTTGGTGATCAGGAGCATTCAAAAGCTCCCTAAAATATACTTCTGGTACAACAGTGGGTTAGAAGCTGGGTTCCAAAAGTTTAATGGAGTAATTGTGGGAGGGGAAGGAAGGTGAGCAAACTTCAGCAACTTGAGGGTTCAGGAACCTGAAGGCAAACCTTGTGGAGGCTTGAGCTTCTTGGAAGATTGAGAGGAGGGGGCCTGTGGAGAGGGAGGCAGTGGAAATGAGGGAGAGAGCAGCTTATTCACACAAAGAGATCATGGAGGATACCATGATGGGACTCCGTGGGCTTTCTTGGAAAAAAGGTTTTTTATTTTCTTTTTTTCTCTGGGAGATGGGACTAAAGGAAAAGAGATGAAAGGAAACATCTTATGGGAATACAAGAAAAGGAAAGAGTGGAAGTCTGCTCAGACCTAGGCATAGCCTGACTGTCTCAGCAGAATGCTCGCAACACCTTCTCGAAGCTGGCCCGTCACCCAGGGCTCTTCCGGAAGATTTATGGCCTGATTGATTCTCTTCAGCTTCAGTCAGAGACAACCTGACAGCTGCAGTCAGCTCAGCTCTTCTTGCAGCGAGCTGACACCATTTCTGGTGGGCTTTAAACAAGTATTAACAGCTCTCCCCCGAGAGCAGGCTCCACTCGGCACCTGGGCAGCCTCATTACACAACCAATTAAACCGCCATCACTTGAAAGGAATGGATGGCAGCTCAAGGTCTACTTGAGTACACTTCGCATTTCCATGTTCACACCTATCACAGTCTTCCAGTCAAGGAGTTCCCAGCCACTTCGAGGGGAAGATGTAAACATGACTTTTGAAACAGTAGATTCTTTCACCTTCTCAAAGGGAGAGTCCCAGAAGATCTCATCAGACAGTAGGCAAGATCCCTCTGTTTCTGGGAATAGAAAAGAGTCCAGACAGCTGTGTAAGGTGCAGAGCCTCAAAGTTTTTGCTATCTTGCCTCCATCTGGCCACTAGCATGTCAGCTCCTCCATGTTTGGCCTTTCTGGTGGCTCCTAAGGGAGGCCCTTGGGTGTTGAGCACAGTAAGCCAGAGTCTAGGTTTTCCCTGTAGAAGGGCTGCCGTCTTCTTGTAAATACATCTTTCAGAAACTAATTTAGCTGGTTCCACTTAAATGACCCAGCAGAAGGACTGAAGTGGGGGAGAGGGACACACGCCAGGTACAGCACTGTATCAGGAGTGGCCACACTGGGACTTTTTCCTCCTGCAGGAGAATGTTGACTTTCTGAGTGCAACATACTTTCCCATCTACTTACTATGTTATTTAAATAAATTGCTTTGCTCTTGAGGGACCTTATACTCTTTGGCTTAGTGAGAAACTGGTAGATTGGAGTCAGAAGGGGCTGTCAATGTGGAATCTAATAGAGTTTCAGAGTGGGAATATTAGGGGTCAGGAGCAACCTCACATTAGTTATCGCATCTTGTCATTAGATGACATGGATATTACCGGAAAGAGGAAGCCTGTGGGGAGCGTGAAGATGAAAGCGATAAATTGGCTAAAAGAAGTAGGAGATTTCAATGAGAAAGCAAATGCTTCTATGCAAGATGTGAACACCGAACAGCTCTACAGGCTGCTCAGACTCCATGTTCTCTCTTTTCCCCCTTTCAAATATTGTCAAATGTGGATTATTCATTAGTTCTTTTAAAACAAGGTCAGCTCTTCTTGCCTAGTGCCCCCAGATGACAAGGGTTCAGCGCCAGCAGAGTAATTTTAATGCTGCCCTAAACAAACTTAATTAAGGAAGCTGTCTTGCTGCCAAAAATCACCTAGCACATTCTGAAGCCAAATTTAAAGGGCTTGTGGATTTTCTATTGTTTGTTATTGTCTACATTACTGTTATTCTTCTTTCAGAAGGCACACGGGAGCTTATTATTGTGTGATTCATACAATGACCACTTGTATGAATGACTGAATTGCTTAACCTCTCAGAACCTTAGTTCTTCCCAGGTAAGGCGGAGAAAATAATGTTACTCGCCTCTGAGGATTGCTGTGGATACTCAGTGCATTCCTTAATGCATTTGGAATGGTTAGCACTATAGGTCCCAACATACAGTAGGCATGAAATGAATTATTGTCGTTTAGTCTTACAATAGCAGTCCCGTAAAGCAAATATGTAATGAATTGAATGTGTGTGTGTGTTTCTGAGGCTTGATTCATTTTATTTGCTGTAGTTTAAAGGGGTTTGGAAAGGAAAGCATGAATGTGTGGACAGAAGCTAAGTAAAGAAATATATTTCCTACACGTTTATTTTCTTAAGATTCCATAATTAAGATTTTAAGCTAACAATGAGAGGGGTGTGACAATGTGCCCTTCAAAGTCTTCAAAGCTCAAGACCAGACTGTAAGGGAATTTTGTGTTTTGTCCCCCCAAACTCATAGCACCAATGTTACTATTGCTGACAATATGTATTTTTTCAGTGCATCAAGTGGTGGTACCCAGGAGTCTACAGTGGCTATTAGTTGAGGTAGGCAGCATTTCATTTCTTTTTGACTCATCATTTTTCAATGGATACCTCAAAAGAATTGCACTTGGATTCCTGTATAAATACAATTTCTTAGGCCCCCATCCTTAAAGATTCACGTTCAGGAGGGTAGGAAGTGGGCTCAGCAACCACAAGCACCGAGGCGATGAAGACCTCAAGGTCCCAGAATCAGAATTTGAAAAATCATGCATTGCTGGGACCCACCGTCTCCTTAGCCCAGTGCACCCTTGGCCATCCCGTGTTGTCCAAATAACTCAAAAACACCCCCTTGGTCTGAGATTCCTCAGCGTGCTTTGTATCTTTAGAGCACCAGGGCACTTCTGTTTGTCTCCTGTACAGCAAAGACGAGTACTTACGCAAAGTTTGCCCTCTCCTGCTGACACGAGCTCTCCCCCGCAAGAACCAGGCATCATTACCATAATTGTCTCCCAACTTCTGATTAGATACAAACATGACAGTAGCAATCATCTTTCATCTTCAACTTGTAATTGGATGCAATATGGTGATTACGCATCCTGATCGAAGGGCATTTCCATAGGATAATAAGTGCTCATAACAGCAATCTCCTTGGGATGTTTTTCCTTTTGCCTTTTAGTGGCATGTCCTGTCCCAGCTTCCCTTACCCCAAAGGGAGAGCATGAGTTTAGCACGCTGCAGATTTGCTTTCATTTTTCTCATCAAGTGCACACACGCACACACACACACACACACACACACACACACACACAGTCTCACTGGTATATCTCTTGTTAATTGTCTGCCTCTCGTGGCTAATTCTTCTTGGACTCTCTTCGTCCTCCAATGGTTCCTTTAATCCTCAGGTCACTTAGAATGAAATTGAGAAAAATGATTTGTTAGTAAGTTCTACAGAGACTCATTTTGATTCTCTATCAGTATGGAGCATCTCTTTTCCTTCTTTTGGTCTTTTTTCTCATTGTCTCTTCTCTCTGTTAATGGAACTGGGTCCATGGAGGTCTCATTCTCTTCCCATTCCTCCCTCTCTTCGTGTGTAATTGGGGATGTATCATGGGAGAGTGTAAAGAGCCTAGGCTGAAGTCATCCAGTTTTGCCACTTCCTAGCTGTGTGAACCTGGGGAAGTCATCTCACCCCTCTGAGCCTAAGGTCTTTTATCAGTAAGTGGGAATTGGCATGCCTATGGTATGTGGCCCTTTATAATACTGTTTGGAATAATAAATTATACATATAAAAGTGAGGCTCAGAGTGAGCATCTGACAAATTCTGGCTGTTGTTTTAATACTGATCACACAGGATTTGTTACAGTTTTGTTTTGTTTTTAACGAGATAATGTGTGTAAGTAGCTCAAAATAGAATATGGGTAGTTGTGTAGCAATTAACTGCTCTCTTCCCTTTTGGAAAATAGGATCCATAAAATGGAAGAGGAAGAAACAGTACTGGATGCAAAAGCAAAATTTAGGGACACTTCATAATCAGGCCACCCTGAATTAATGCAGTCGAGTTATCAGTTTCTAGTGTAGTGGCCTAATTGTTACCATGGACAACATCCCTCACTACTCCTTAGAAATCCTGCCTTTCCCACTTCAAGGCCCAGGCCCAGTTGTGGCAACCCTTAATTTATGCTCTCTATCATTCTCTGTGCATTCAGCTGCAGGGTTCAGCAATGTTGATACAAAGGTCACTGTTGGAAATCATTGCCTGCCTTCCGTTTCATTCTTTCCCCATTTTTTGCCCCCCTGTTCCCCGTGTAACCCTCCTGGCAGCATTAAAGGCTGACGAAGGTGCTCAACTCAGTGCTACGTTCCTAGGTCACCCACCATGTGTTGAATTTTTGTTTGATTTTTTGGCTGACTTTTCTTAATTGAAAAAAATCATGACATATCACAGTTTGGAGAACATTTAGAGATCATAAGTACAAGCCACTCATTTTTTTTTTTTCCGGTATCGGGGATTGAACTCACAACCTTGCACTTGCTGGGCAGGCGCTGTGCCACTGAGCTAAATCCCCAGCCCCTAAGCCACTCACTTTAAAGTTAAGGGAATTGAGACTCAAAGATGTCAACTTATTTTTTCAGGGACAAAAGGAAGATTCATAACATAAAACTGGGGCTAGAGACCAAGTCCTTGATACCTGATCAAGTACATATCCCTCCATAGCATACTACAGAGTTTTTAAAGATCCTCTTATTAAGCTGTAAATTACAAAATCATTGTACTCTGTTTATTTATTACAAGGTCTCCATTTTATTTATTTGTTTGTTAGCTCTCTCTTTGGTAAGGCATTGAATTGTGTCCCACAAAAATGTTATTTGAAGTCCTAATCCTTAGTATTCCAGAATATGACCTTATTTGGAAAAAAGATCTTTACAGAGGTAATCAAGTTAAAATGGGGGTGACTGTGATGGGCCTTTATCCAATATGACTGAAGTCCATATAAACAGAGAAAATTGGAACGTAAAGATAGACACTGAGGTAGGATGATGCAGGCACACACAGGGAGAAGAGAGCCATGTGATTAGAGTGCTGTCTCTACAAGCCAAGAGACACCAGGGCCAGCAAATATGAGAAGATGAAAGAGGCTACAAAGGATTTTCCTCTACAGCCCTCAAAGAGGGCACAGTCCTGATGAAGCCTTAATTTTGAACTTCTAGCTTCCACAACTGCGAGATAATAAATTTCTGCTGTTTAAAACTACCCAGCTTGTGGTACTTTGTTATGTTACCTAGGAAACTAATACATCCACCATGGGTACTTTTGCAATCCACAAAATGTAAATATTATTAGATTCAGAGAGAGAAATTTGTTTTTTTCTTTTAAAAATAAAAGAAGGAAAACATTAACAGACAGACAACCATTTACAAAATAGCAAAAGAACAGTACAAACAATACAGAGTTACAAACAAAGTGGTAGGAAATTAACAATGCTTGTTATATTACATATTCATATCTTCAAAGTGGTTTCTCATGAAAACAAATAGAGACATGCAATATTGATCAATCAAGGACTCATTGACGGTTTCTTGCAGCAAAGAAATAGAAGACAGTAGATCAACTATGTTAACTATCCTGTGTATACATATATACATAATTTCTCCTTCTTTCCCTTCTCTTTTCCCCCACCCCAGTTGCCCTTTACCCTTGAGCATTTTCCTATCATTTCACAATGTCCATCATACCTCCAAGTTTTTATTAACTCTTTCAGGTTTTACACTAGTGAGACAATGCGGTGCTTGCACATGCAGGTCTGATTTATTTCACTTATGAGTATGGTCTCTAGTTGTGACCATTTACCTGTAAAAGCCTCGAGTTTATCTCTCTTTATAGCTGAGTAATATTCCATTATATAAAAGTACCACAATTTTCTTATCCAATCCTTGGTGGATGGACATTTGGGTTGCTTCCACAATTTAGCAATTACAAATTGTGCTGCTATGAACATAGGTGCACATATATCACTGTGAGATGGTGTTTTTAGATCTTCTGGGAAGATATCCAGAAGGGGAATAGCTGGGTTGAATGGGACTTCTAGTCCTAGTTTGCTGAGGAATCTCCAAACTGATTTCCACAGTGGTTTCACCAGTCTGCATTCCCACCAGCAGTGGAGAAGAGTTCCTATTTCTCCACAGCCTCGCCAGCATTTACTTTTGGTTGTTTTCTTAATGATAGCCATTCTTACTGGGGTAAGGTGGAATCTTAATGTTGTTTTAATTTTAAAATTTAATTCAAATGATTTAATTTGAATGATTAATGATACTGAACATTTTCTTATGTATTTATTTGCCATTTGTATTTCATTATCTGAGAAGTGTGTATTCATCTCAGCTGCCCATTTTTGGATTGGGATTTTGAATTTGGGGGGACTGATATTTTTTAATTTTTATATGTTCTAGATAGAAGAACATCCCTCCTTTGTCTGAGGGACAGTCAGCTAAATTTTTTTCCAAGTTTGTGGATTTTCTTTTTACTCTGCTGGTGATTTCTTTAGATGTGCAGAAACTTTTCAGTAGGATGAGATCCCAGTTGTTGATTCTTTGAAGTGTTTCAGGTGCAGTTTGGATTTTGTTCATGAACTCTCTGCCTACCCCTACATCTTCAAGATTTTTACCTACTTTCTCTTCCAATAGATTTAGTGTTTCTTTTTAAATATTGAGATCTGTGATTCATTTTGACTTGAGTTTAGTGCATGGTGATAGACTTGGGACTATTTTCAGTCTTTGGCAGGAGCAAGCCAATTTTTCCAGCACTGTTCATTAAAGAGGGTACTGTTCTTCCAGTGAGTTTGTTTGGCCCCTTTATCAAAGATTAGGTGGCTGAGTGTGTTTTTGGTTGTGGCTGTTTCTTGCAGTCTGTTCCATTGATCCACAGGTCTGTGTTTTAGCCAGTATCAGGTTGATTTTATGACAGTAACTTTGTAGTATAATTTCAGGTCAGGGACCGTGATTCCACCTGACTTGTCCTTGTTGCCCAGAATTGCTTTTGCTATTCTGGGTCAAGAGAGAGAAATTTGTTAAAAGAGCAAATGTACAGCACAAAGACTTGTCTGCTTTTGATTATACTTGCACTTGAGAGCCATGTTAACTGCCCATGGTATCAATGTTATGATTATTTATTTATTTTAAATTTATTTTAAAAATAAAAGAAAGAAAATATATTAAGAGACATCTATTTACAAAATAGTATAAGAACAATACAAGCAATACTGAATTACAAAGTGGAAGGAAATTAACAATGGTTGTTGTATTACATACCCATATCTTCAAACTGGTTTCTCAGGAAAACAAATAGAGACATGCAAGATTGATCAAATAATTAATCATTAACTGTTCCTTTCAGTAAAGTGATAGAACTCAGTAGTACAGCTATGTTAGCTATCCTGTATATACGTATATACATAATTTCCCCCTCTTTCTTTTCTCCTTTCGTTGATCCCAATAGCTCTTTACTTTTGAGCAGTTTCCTTTCATTTCACAATGTCTATCATATCTCCTAGTTTTTATTCTCTCTTTCAGGTTCTTACACTAGTGAGACAATACGTTGCTTGCACATGGAGGTCTGGTTTATTTCACATATGAGTATGGTCTCTAGCTGTGACCATTTACCTGTAAAAGCCTCGAGTTTATCTTTCTTTACAGCTGAGTAATATTCCATTATATAAAAATACCACAATTTTTTTATCCAGTCCTCAGTGGATGGACATTTGTGTTGCTTCCACAATTTAGCAATTATAAATTGTGCTGCTATGAACATAGGTGCACACATATCACTGTTGTATGATGCTTTCAGATCTTCTGGGAAAATACCCAGAAGGGGAATAGCTGGGTTGAATGGGACTTCTAGTCCTAGTTTTCTGAGGAATCTCCAAACTGATTACCACAGTGGTTTCACCAGTCTGCATTCCCAGCGGCAGTGGAGAAGAGTTCCTATTTCTCCACAGCCTCGCCAGCATTTACTTTTGGTTGATTTCTTAATGATAGCCATTCTTACTGGGGTGAGATGAAATCTCATTGTTGTTTTAATTTGCATTTCTCAAATGACTAATGATGTTGAATGTTACGATCATTGTCTATGCTTTCTGTGTTAGTTCTCCAGAGGAACAGAACCAACAGGAAATATGTATTTACATTTATATTTCTCTATATCTACCCGTCTATGTAACCATCCATCCATCTATGTATCATCTATCTATCTATCCTCTGTCTATCTATCATTATCATCATTATTATTGTTTGTCATCTATATATCTCTATTAAGATTAATTATAGGTAATTGGCTTACCTAATTATGGAGGCTGAGAAACTCTACAATCTGCTGTCTGAAAGCTGGAGACCCAGGAAAGCTGGAGATAAAATTCACTTTGAGTCTGAAGGCCCAAGGAACAGGGGGACTGATGGCTGACATCAGAAGGTAGATGTTCTGGCTCACACAGAGAAAGCACATTCCCCCTTCCTCTGCTTTTTGTTCTATTTAGGTCCTCAATGGATGATATACTGACATTGGTGGATTATTGATTTTTACCCAGTCTACTGATCCAACTGCTTATCCCTTCTAGAAGTATCTATACAGGCACACTGAGAAGTAAGGTTTTACCAGATAGTTGGGCATCCTTTAGCTGACACCTAGAGCTAACCATTATACCTTTTACTGAGTCTGTAAGAGCATTGTCATTGTTTTTGTTTGCTTGTGCTTATCCTGACACTTGGAGAATTTTCAAGGCATATGTTTTGGTTGGTGGCTACATAGGATAGATGTGCTGGCCAACAGCATTTCTCTAGGCATAGTTATAGCTTCTGAGGATTGTGCAAGTCTCCCACTTGCTTGGCCCTCTGAAGATATACCTTTGCTTCCTCATCTGCTTTCAAGGTGATGCATTTGGCTCATACTAGTATAAAGTCCTTTGCATTATCGCATTAATGATACAACTGTCACTGAAATCTCACAAGACAGTGATGGGATCCAGGGCTGATTTTTTTTTGTCATGCATCAAAGCCAAGAAATCCATACTACTAACTGTTTTCTCCTCCGTCCTAGCACCAAGAATTATCAATACAAATACATGGCTCATCTACACTTGGTAATATCCAGACAATTCTTCATGACATAGGATTGGAAATTTTCGTAAACAGATATCTCTGATGTTAATTTTCTTGATGGCATTTCCCCAGAGCTTTATTTGTAGTGCCACTGAAATTTAGTTGGCCAACAGTGTGCTGTGAAGACTACTTTGAGGGTAAAAAGAATGAAAAGGGGTTAGGTATCTAGGACTAAAGCACCTGACTATGAAACTTGACATAACTTTACAGAGGGGCATTAGGAACAGGTTCTGTAGGGCAGAAGGAAAACAGTGTGGGCTTTGACATCAGCCAGATTTAAGGTGGATTTCTGTATGATCTTAGAAATCTGACACAAATTCACTGAGCCTTGGATTTTACGATAATATGAGACATTCCAAACATTTCAAGAGTAAAAAAAGAATAATATGGGAAACATAAATGCACTCACCAGGAAGTTTAAAAATAATTATGTATTATCAATACAGTTGTAGCTTCATGGGTACCTTTCTCTAAGCACTTCCCATCCTTCATCGACCCTGCTGCCCTCCCCAGTCCCACTCCACATGCAAGAAAAGCAATTAATACTGAAAACTTAAAAAGTCTCTGGCAGAGAAAGTAAAATTGCTTGTGAAATGGCAAGGGTTGGTGGAGATTCTTACTGGAAGGCTAATTAATATATCTGGAAAAGAAAAGCAAAGGGAAGTCATGGGTGGTATTTTTAGTTTTTAAATATAAGCTAGAATCTGTGGGGGAAATGTTAGATTTCTAAGAGGTTGCATTGTTTTTAGAAGAAAACCAGATGAATTAGTGCCTGAAATGAGTCCTCAGCGCATGCTGGCTCTATGTGGATGTGATAACTAATCTTAGATATCAACTTGGTGGGGTCATGGTACCCAGACATCTGACCAAATGTCATTCTCGCTATTCCTGTGAAGATGTCTGTGGATGATATTTAACATTTACATTGGAAGGTTTCAAGTAGATTATCCTCCATAATGTGAGTGGGCCTCACCCAATCTTTGAAGGTCTTAAGAGAACAAGGTTGACCTCCTCTGAACAAGAAGAAATTCTGTCTCCAAGCTACCTTTGGACTTGAGATGCAACAGCAACTGTTTCTGGGTCTCCATCCTTCTGGGTTTCCCTATGAGGTGCTCACTGAAGGTATGATGAAGGGAAATGCAGAGAAATTGGGAGGAATGAAATTGAGTTAGCGCATATGAATGAGACTCATAATTCAAAAGGTAGGCTAAAGAATATTGTTTCTTTCCTAGGTTGGGTCTTGAAATATCTCACTGTGGAAGGTGTTAGTGTTACTCGCCAACATTGCTGGTTGTTTTCCTACTAGGCACAGAGTAGGACTACACATTTTTCTCTCTCTTTTTTTTTTTTTTTTTAGTTTTTTTCTCAGTTTTTTTCCGGTACTGGGAATCGAACTCATGACCTCACGTTTGCCAGGCAGGCGCTGTGCTGCTGAGCTAAATCCCCAGCCCCACATTTTTCTCTCTTGAAGTAAGATGTGGTCAAGTGATTTTCTCTGGCAAGTGAAATATGAAAAATGCTTCTAGATGGGGCCACATAATTGTTGATTCTCAACTCTCCAGTGCTTTTTCTTCTGCCTTGCCAAATGCAGAAGTACTCCATGATAATGTAGGTGCAATGCTGAGCCATCCAATGGAGGCCTGTGGCCCTCACCAGTTATGCAGGCCTGCAGCAGAGTGGGTGAGAAAAATCTCAGGCTGCTGCAACACACTAAGATCTTGATATTCTTTGGCATTGCCGCATAATCTGTCCTATCTTGATTTATATACCTTAGAAAGTGTTCCTTAATTTAATACTTAGTAGTGTCTTTGAGAACACTGTACAAAAAGTGAGGATAAAGTTAATGTGACTGATTTTTAACAACTTGCCAGAATTTATAATCCCCCAAATTAATGTTCTTTCTTTCAAAGTAGTCACTATGGGATTATATAATTTAAATGATGCTAAAAACAGTTATGAAATTCCTTTTATAACCCAGCCTCAAAATTGATTAATTTAGTCATTTGCTATGTGCCAGGCACTAGGGATACAGAGATGAAAAGGAGTATTCTTTCCCCTTTAGGAGCTCACAGTGTGGTAGCAGGAAATATGTGAATGATCTAACATATCCCAATGTCTAGCAGGGCCATAGGTGAGGGAAGAGGTCAGTTCTACCACAGAGATGGAGGAAAGGCTTCAGAGGAAGAGGTGATCAGGTGTCTGCTGGATGTGAAGATTGGGTGGAGTGGAGGCTATTCCAGGCAGAGGCATCAGCAGGGGAAAAGGCATGGGGCTTTGAAGTGGCTCCTTTGGACAGGTGCAATTGCAGAACATGCAGCTGGAGAAGCAGGGAGGGCAGATCCTGGAAGGCCTGCTATGGCGAGATGAGAGGTTTGTACTTTATTGTGTAAGAAAGGGAGGACAATGAAAGCTTTTGAGCAAGGGAACCACATGTTTTTATTTTAGGGGATAGCAACAGGAATATACAATTAATATTGTGACAGGAAAACATCGTTAGGTACAGTCCCACCCTCTTCTAAGAATTGTGAATTCCGGCCCCTTCTTGATGACGCAGGTTTGTTGCTGTCTGGTGAGAACCAACTGCTCTGCATAAAAGGTTGGGGTGGGGTGGGGAGAAATCAGTAAGCGAGGAAAGAAAGAGGAACAGAAGAAGGAGGGCAAGTCAAGAGGAAGATGTTGAATAAGGATTTTGTATTAGTGCCTTTGTGGTTTGGTGTGCTGTATCAACCCTCTTTTATCTACAGAACCGCCTGCAAACTCTGCATTGCTCACCGGTGCTTTGTCCAGGATATGCTATTCAGAGATGCAGTAGAGTGCTGACTCTTTCTTTAAGGTGGCTGTGCTGCAGAAAACAGAGCCTGGCCCTGGAGACAAGCAACATAAAGGCTTTATCTTTTAGCTTCTGGCTTGCCCTTGTGACTTATTTTAGCCAATGAGACCATAGCATCTGTCTACTTTCCCTCTTGCTCGCCTTCACCATGAGAACCTGCTAGACTTTTGCTTAATGAGAAACACATGCCCATCACCCCAGTTGCCTCAGCAGCCAGCCTGTCACTGCTAGATATGTGAAGTGAGCCTCAGCTGGGAACAGAACTGTCCAGCCAGGCCTAACCAAGAGCAGAACTCCCCAGCTGACCTCAGGGTAAATAAACATTCATCGGTTTTTATGCCACTGAGTTTTAGGGGATTTGTCACCCAGCGTTGTTGTGATAGTGAGTAGTTGCTACGTGTTTTACTCAAAAAGTTGCTGCCTCTGCCATGATCAGGGCAATGTGGGACTGGGAAGCTGTCACTTCAGCCCTTGGGTCCAGGTTCCAGGTTTTAGGTTCATAAGTGTTAGAAACAGAACATGGACCTTCCACCGTGCTAGCAAGGAGTGTAGCAGAGTTGGTGTGGTTCTGAGACTTGGTGATTCAAAATCTTCTGCAGAAGAAAAAAAGATAATGGCCCCTGTGTTTATTTAGCTGGAATATTTTTTGAGACAGGATCTCATTATGTATTCCAGGCTGTCCTCAAACTTACAATGTAGCACAGGCTGGCCTCAAACATTTGACCTTCCTGCTTCAGCCTCCTGAGTGCTAGTTGTTTCACTGGATATTGATGATGGCTTTCAAATGCCTCAAAGTTTCCTAGTCTTCCAAAAATTCTTCCTTTGATGTTTTTCTTCTCTAGTTTCAGGTAAGTGTTGAAAAGCCACCTAGAACACCATACTCTAGGGTCAGAACTCAAATTCTAGTGCTCCAGTTCTGCATAATTGTGCAGAGCAGCAAACCCTAATATCTAAATTCAATTTCAGATCATTCTCGCTGGTTGTGATTAGCATTTCTCCTGAAACTTCACACAAAATGCTTGTTTTCTTCTCTTTCATATTTTGGAGGATTTATTCAGAGGTTTTTTTTTCCTACCATACTTAAGCATGGACAAACTCTGTTCATGAGAATGTTCTTAGGAAATGCTTGCTGAAAAATTTAGAGGCAAATCCTCATGATTCTTCTAACTGACTTTTGTTCATGGTACCTGGGATTGAGCCCAGGGGTTTCTGAGATACATTCCCAGCTCTTTTTATTTTGAGATAGGGTCTTGCTAATTTTCCTGGGCTGGCCTCAGACTTCTGATCCTCCTGCAATACCCTTTCAAGTAGCTGTGATTATAGGCATGCATCACTGTGTCAGGCTCTACTTTATTTTTAAATGATTCATCAAAAACTAACTGCATGCATCTAGTATTTATTTAAGAAAAGCAAATATGGCAAAATAGTAACAGTCAGTGGAGCTAGGTAGAAGGTATATGATTGTGAACTGTAAAATTCTTTTAATGTTACAGTTGGAAGAATTTTAAAAAAGTATTGTATTAAGAAATTTTTGGCCTACATGTACCACCCACTCGGTGGGGGGCAAGGGAGTTTTCTGAGGGTGAAATCAAAAGGTGAAAGAACACACATGCACAAGACATCAGCAACAACAGCAGGCAGCACAAGCGAGCAAAAGCACGAGAGAAACAGCAAGAGCCACCTGGGTCTTTATTGTATAATTCTTTTTAAATTTAATTCTATTTTTAAAATTTTATTTTATGGAAAAAATGTAAAACAAAATTTCATTACAAAATAATATGAGAATAACAGTGGTTAATACATTACATGTTGTTATCTTTGAAGTAGTTGCTCAGGGTATAAGATAGGGGCATAAAAATTTCTCCAACTGATATTAGCACAATCCTTCCTTCTCAATGAACTAAGAGACATTAATAGTATAACTGACTTGCACTTTTTCCGTTTTTCCCTACTGTCCTTTCCCCTTTCATTCATCCCAGTTCCTTTTTAATTTTGAACAAAATTTTCCCATTTCACAATATCTACTGTACATTTTAGAAATTATTTATTTTTCAGTTTCTCACACCAGGGAGATAATACAGCGTTTACACATGCTGACTTATTTCACCTATAAAAGCCTCAAGTTTATCCTTCCTTATGGCTGAGTAGTACTCTATTGTACAAAAATATCACATTCTTTTATATCCATCATATCTTTTATATCCATTCCTTGGTTGATGGGCATTTAGGTTATTCCAAAGATCTAGGTTTTACAAATTGTGCTGCTGTGCACAGGTGCACAGCGGGTGCACAATAATCACTGTGGTATTATGTGTTTAATTCTTTTGGGAAGATACTCAGAAGGAGAATAGCTGGGTAGGATGGGACCTCTAATCCTACCTTTTTGGAAATCCACACTGATTTCCACAACATTTGTACCAGGTGACATTCCCCCCATCAATGGAGAAGAGTTCCTTTTTCCCCACAACCCTTCAGCATTTGTTATTGCTAGATTTCTTGATGGTAGCCATTCTTTCTGGGGTTAGATGAAACCTCAGTGTTGTTTTAATTTTCATCTCTCAAATGACCAGTGATGTCAAACATTTTTTCATATATTTATTTGCTATTTGTATTTCTTTATCTGAGAAGTGTGTATTCGTCTCAGAGGCACATTTTTGGATTCAGTTGTTGAATTTAGGGTACTGATATTTTTCAAATCTCTATGTGTTCTAGAGAGAAGTCTTTTGTCTGAGGGACAATTGGCTAAAATTTTTCCCACTCTGTGGGTTGTCTTTTCACTTTGTGGGTGATTTCTTTTTGCTGAGCAAAAATTTTAAATGTGATATCCCAGTTTTTGATGCTTTGAAGTATTTCCTGTGGAGTCTGTGTTTTGTTCATGAACGGTCTAACTACACCTGTATTTTCAAGATATCTATCTACTTTCTCTTCCAGTAGACAGTGTTTCTGTTTTAATAGGTATAGTTTGATCTGTTGTGACTTTAGTTTAGTGCATGGCGATAGACATGGGTCTAGTTTTAGTCTTCGGCATGTAGAGAGCCAGTTTTTCCAGCACCATTTATTAAAGAGGCTATCTTTCTTCCAGTGAACATATTTGGCCCCTTTGTCAAACATAAGGTGGCTGGATGTGTTTGTAGTCATGTATGCATGTTCTAATCTGTCCCACTGATCCTCAGGTCTGTCTTTTTTTGGAGTACCTTGCGGATTTTATCACAGTAGCTTTGTATTATAATTTCAAGTCAGGGATTGTGATGCCTCCTGCCTTGCCTTGTTACACAGGATTGCCTTTCCTATTCTAGGTCTCTTCTGGTTTCAGATGAACTTTAGGAATGTTTTCTCTAGTGCTGTGAAGGATG
The DNA here is from genome assembly GCF_000276665.1 of Chinchilla lanigera. Classification (NCBI taxonomy): domain Eukaryota; kingdom Metazoa; phylum Chordata; class Mammalia; order Rodentia; family Chinchillidae; genus Chinchilla; species Chinchilla lanigera. The sequence continues at coordinate 4,535,830 of NW_004955473.1, read as the reverse complement.
CTAATGGTATTTTTATTGGGATTTCATTAAATATGTATAACAATTTTGGGAATATGGCCATTGTCACAATATTGATCCTTCCTATCCATGAGCAAGGGATATCTTTCCATTTTCTGACATTCTCTTCGGTCTCCTTTTTCAGAGTATTGTAATTTTCAATAGATCAATCCTTTATTTCCGGTGATAGATTGATTCCTAAGTATTTTATATTTTTTGGATGCTATTGTGAAGGGTGTGGTTTACCTAATTTCTTTCTCAGTGAGTTTGTTGTTTGTGTACAGGAATGCTATTCATTTCTGAGTGTTGACTTTATACCTAGCTACACTACTGAACTTGATTATTAATTTTAGAAGTAGTTTGGTGGAGTTTTGGGGGTCTTCTCTGTAGACTATCATGTCATCTGTGAATAATGATAATTTAACTGCTGCCTTTTCTATCTTTTTTTTCTTTTGTTTCTCTCTTTTGTCTAATTGCTCTGGCTAGTGCTTCCAGAACTGTATTGAATAGGAGTGGTGATAGAGGACATCCTTGTCTTGTTCCTGATTTTAGAGATAAATCTTTCAATTTTTGTTCATTTAGTGTGATGTTGGCTGTTGGTTTGTCATAGATGGCTTTTTTGGTTGTGTCTTTCTCTGGTTTTGGTATCAGTGTAGTACTTGCCTCCAGGAATGAGTTATGGAGTATTGCTTCGCTTTCAATTTCTTTAAAGAGATTGAGGAGTATTGGCATTAAATCTTCTCTAAATTTCTTGGAGAATTCACTTGTGAATCTATCAGAACCTGGGCTTTTCTCTGTTGGTAAGTTTTAATTACATTTTCAGTTTCATTAACTGGTACTGGGTTATTCAGAATTTGTATATCTCCTTGATTTAGTTTTGGTAATTCATACGTATCTAGGAATCTGTCTACCTCTTCTGATTTCCATCCTGTGACAGTAAAGATTTTCAAAGTAGGTATTGATGACCTTCTGAGTTTCCACAGGATCTGTAGTGATTTCACCATTTTCATTCCTTATTCATACATTTGAGTCTTTTTTTCCTTTTTTTGATGAGATTGGCTAAGGATTTATCAATTTTATTTATTCTTTTAAAGAACCAACTCTTCAATTTGTGAATTCTTTGTATTGTTTTCTTAGTCTCAATTGCATTAATTTCTCCTCTGATCTTTATAATTTCTTCCCTTCTGTGGGCTTGGGTCTTGAGTTGCTGTTTTTTGCTAGAAGCTTGAGGTACAACATTGTGTTGTTTATTTATGTGCATTCTGTTTTTCTGATGTTAGAATTCACCACTATAAATTTTCCTCTTAGGACTGTTTTCACTGAGTCCCACAGGTTCTGGTATGTTGTATCTGTATTTTTGTTTGATTGTAAATATTGTTTAATTTCTTCCTTAATTTCATCTGTGACTCATTGGTTGTTCAGGAGGGTGTTATTTAATTTCCATGTGCTTATGGAGTTTTTGTGATTCCTTTTGTCATTAATTTCCAAGTTCATTGAATTATGGTCAGATAATATATACGGCATGATTTCAATTCTTTTGCATTTACTTATGCATGTTCTCTGGGCTAGTATATGGTCTATTTTAGAAAACATCCCATGTTCAGCTGAAGAGAATGTGTATTCTGATGTTGTTGGGTGGAACACTTTGTAAACATCTATTAAGTCCATTTGTTTACAGATATGGTTAAGTTCTGATAGTTCTTTGCAGATTTTTTGTCTGATTGATCTATCTATTTGTGACAGTGAGATATTAAGTCACGCATTACAATTGTGCTATTGCTCACTTGATTTTTCATGTCTATAAGAATTTGTTTTTATATAGTTGGGTGCTCCCATATTTGGTGCATACATATTTATGATTGTTATCTCTCCCTCTTGGAGTTTCCCCCGAACAAGTATGTAGTGATCTTCTTTATCTATTTTGATCATTCTTGGTTTGAAGTTCACATTGTCTGCAAACAATTTAGCTACCCCTGCTTTGTTCTGGGTTCCTGTTGTATGGAGTATTGCTTTCCATCCATTGACTTTCACTCCATTATTTCTTTTTGAGTTAAATGTATTTCTTTTATACAGCATATTGTTGGATTTTGTTTTTTAATCCATTCTGCCAGTCTGTGTCTTTTGATTGGTGAATAGAGGCCATTTACATTGATGGTTATAACTGATATGTATGGGCTTATCTTTGTCATGTTATTTTCCTACTGTTCATTCCACAGTTTTCCCTTCTGCTTAATTGCTTGCCCTACTTGGTGGTTTCCTTTTGCTATTGTTTTGCAATTGTGGTCATTTTAATCTCTTTCTAGAATATCTTTCTAGTGTCGTTTTAGTGTTGGTTTGGTGGTCACGAGTTTCTTCAGTTGTTCTTTATCATGGAAGTATTTTATTTCTCCATTAATTTTGAAAGATAGTTTTGCAGGGTACATCAGTCTGGGTTGGAAGTTGTTTTCTTTCAAGACTTGAAATATTTCACTCCAAGCCCTTCTTTATTTGAGGGATTGTGTTGAGAAGTCTGTTGTGAGGCTGATGAGCTTTCCTTTACAGTTGATCTGTTTCTTTTCTCTAACAGCTTTTAAAATTTTATTCCTGTGCTGAATTTCTGAGATCTTTTTTCTCAAACAGCTTTTAATATTTTATTTTTGTGCTGAATTTCTAGGATCTTGATTATTATGTCTGGGTATAGATTTATTTTGCTTATGGCTAACTGGAGTTCTATATGCTTCACTGATCTGTATGTCAGATTCTTTTCCCATGCTTGGGAAATTTTCTGCTATTATTTCTGCAAATAATTTTTATGTCATTATGTTGACTCTTGCTTTTTCACTGACACCCATTATCCTTATATTGTCTTTCTTTTCATCCTCTTGCAGCTGTTGAATTGTTATTTCCTGATACTTTTTTATTTTCAAGACTTTTTTCTCTTCATGATTGCTAGCTGAGATTCTGTCTTCAAAGTCTGAAAGTCTGTGTTCAGTTTTATTTAAGCAATTTTGCCAGCTTTCAATGGGATTTTAAATTTCCTGGATAACTGAATCTGTCTCATATATTCTATTTTTTTCCTATATTGATCATTCAGGGTTTTCATCCTCTTCCTATCATCATCTTTTTTTTATCTATTTCTACTCTAGATTTGCTGGGCAATTCCTTTATAAATATTGACATTTCTTTTTTTGTTTTAAAGAGAGTAGTTAAAAAAAAGAATGATAGCAACATACCAGCATGATAGATGTAAACAAAACAAAGCAAGAGCATTAAAATGATACAGGATTTCAAAACAAATTTATAGGAATTAACAGTGTTTGTTCTATTACATATTTTTATCTTCAACTACATTGCTCAGATTACCAGATGTAGGAATGGAAGATTGTTCAAACCATTAAAGAGAATAAAAAAATTATTAAATAAAACATTAGAGAGAATACAGAGTTTCACTAGACAAGATAGTAGGAATTCACCAATGATTGTTCTATTGTATATTATTGTCTTTAGATCAGTTGATCAGATTACCAGATATAAGCATACAAAATTGGTCAAAACATTAAAAATTTTAAGCATTAACTGTTCAATAAATCATCAGACATCAGCAGTACAGTTATCCCAGCTATCTATCTATCTATCTATATATATGGATATATTTGCAGATAATGTGAACTTCAAACCAAGAAAGATGAAAAGAGGTAAAGAAGATCACTACATACTTGTTAGGGAAAAACTCCAAGAGGAAGAGATAACAATCATAAATATGTATGCACCAAATATGTATATATATATATTTCTTTCTTTCTTTCTTTCTTTCTTTCTTTCTTTCTTTCTTTCTTTCTTTCTTTCTTTCTTCTTCTTTCCCTCATTCCAGTTGTTTCTTCCTTTGAGCAATTTCTTTCCCTTTCAAATCATCTATTGTACATTTTGGGTTTTAGTTACCCTTTCAGGTTCTACACCAAGGAGACAATATGATGTTTACACATGTGGGTTCCATTTATTTCACTTACGAGTGTGGTCTCTAATTGCATCCATTTACCTACAAAAGCCTCGAGTTTATCTTCTTGTTTAGCTCAGTAATACTCCATTGTATAAAAATACCACATCTTTTTTATCCATTCCTGTTGATGGGCATTTGGGTTGCTTCCAACATTTAGCTATGACAAATTGTGCTGCTGTAAACATGCATGCACATATATCGCTGTGGTATGATGCTTTGAATTCTTTTGGAAAAATACCAGAAGGGGAACAGCTGGGTTAAGTGGGACTTCTAATCCTACTTTTGTAAGGAATCTCCAAACTGATTTCCACAGTGGTTTCACCAGTTTACACTCCCAGCAGCAGTGGTGGAGGGTTCCTTTTTCCCCACAGCCTGTCCAGTATTTGTTATTGGTTGATTTCTTGATGATAGCCATTCTTTCTGGGGTGAGATGGAATCTCAGAGTTATTTTAATTTGCATTTCTCAAATGACTAATGATGTTGAACATTTTTTCATATATTTATTTGCCATTAGATTTTTTTCATCTGGGAACTGTTTTTTCATGACATTTCTTTTTTTACTTGAGAGATCATTTCTTATCTGATTTCTTGTATACCCTCATGGATTTGTTTCTTTATTTTAGTTGCTATCCTTTCAGAAATGTCATGTATGTCTTTCATTTTTCCCTATCTTGTTGTCTCCTGGAATTTTTCTGGTTGGGCTGGAGGTCTGAGGTTGCATTTTGCTTCTGTGTTTTGTCACTTCCAGTTGAAAAGTTTTTATTTTGTTTTCTGTGTTGTTCCTTGTACTTTTCTGTAGTAGGTAGCTTTATCACTAGTATCAATGCCTCTCTAGGCAAAGTTTGTTGTTCAGGATGGCTTCTGTGTGTAGGAGGTTCTTTGTTTGTGTCTGTCCCAAGATCCTATGTTCCCAATTAATTGTGAGATATTGGTATGTGTTTGGCTCAGTCCCAAGTCCTTTGGTTCTGGGGTGTGTTGAGGTTTTTACCTCAGAAATTTTCAGTATTATTACAGATGTGAGGACAATTGATTAAAAAAAATATGACATCCTACCTAAAGTAGAATAACTAGCACTGACAATAGCATCAAGCACAGTTTAGAACCTGACAAATTGTGGTAACCATTAATTTTGTACCTTTAACTGAAGCAAAATTTACATTTTATAACAGATCTGATCATATATTGGAATCTTGTGTGCAAAGTGTTTGCCCTTGGTAGAGTGGTTTTACTCTGTGATGGGGAAATTTAAGAAAGGTAGTAGATAGAACAGAGATAACTGAAAAGAAATAAAGTAGGAGCCAGGCTGGAGAATGAAGGATGATCATGAAAGGTTTGAGAAACTAGAGAAGAGGGCAGAAGAGAAAGAATGAAGGAGTAAGTAAAGGATTATTGAAGCTGACCAGAAAAATTAGAGAGACTATTCACTCATATGAAGATATGATTAAGTCTAGAGAGATAAATTTAGGAAAGGGAGAAAGATGAATAAATTAGAATAAAAATATAGATAAAATACAAAAAAGTAAAGGGAACAGGAAACAAACTACAAACCAGTGAAAAAAGAAGAAAAATAAAATAAAAAGCAAAATTCCTTTGGTGTCCACGGAGAGTCCCAAACTACTGGATAACACTGCCAAGCCTGCATTAGAGTTTGTCCTAGATTTGAGGCTGATTTTGGCTTTCAGCTGTGGGGGCCCGGGGCCACAGTCTTCAGCCAGTACTTTTTGTATGTCCCTTAGTGGCCTCCTACTCCTAACCCTGTTTCTCTTGGTGATGTCTCTCTCCCAGTTGCTGTGCTGTTTTCAGACAGAGACAGGGGGTTGTTCTTAGTCCCATGCACCTTTAGCTCCTCCTGTCCATGCTCAGCCTTCTGTGTTCTTCCTCCACTGGCAAGTCTCTGTCCTCTCAGGTCATTTGTTGTAGTATGGTGTGGGATGCTATGATATGGTTTTGTCCTCTGCTCCTGCTGTTGCAGTCCAAGGCTGCTCAGTCCCAATTCCTACTCCTCTCCTGAGGTGGGGTGCTAAATTCCCATTCATTGCTTTTCAAGTTCTGCTGCCACCATCACCCACTTCTGCTTAGTCTGTAACTTTCTCAGGTAAGATATGGGGGTGCTGTGGAGTGCCATTCTGTCCCACCCCTGGGCAGCACTGGGAGAGCCTGAGGCTGCACATTCCTTCAGTTCAGGGCCGTTTAATTCCCTGTGCCTCTCTAACCAAATGTCACAGGGAAGGGTTTAGCTGTTCCACTTACAATGCACCTCTATAGTCTTTAATCTTGTTCCCGCTGGTTCCAGTTAATGCTCTGGTGCACAGAAAGAAAAAGAAGAAAATAACGAAGAAATGGAAAAGAAAAAAGGAGGGGAAAAAGGAAAGAAAAAAAGGAAAACTGGCTGATTATCAGGGAGGGAGCAGCTTTTGTCAGCAGAATTTACTGCTGGACTGTAGAATCTTCTGTTTGTAAGAAGGCAGGGGACCTTATATGCCAAGTCTATCCTGAATGGCTTGATTTAGCCACATTATTTTAGTATATATATTTTTTTCCTCTTCTTTTAAGGTTTCAAGGCTGGGCGTGGTGGCACATGCCTGTAATCCCAGTACTCAGCAGGCTGAAGCAGGAGGATCATTGTGAGTTTGAGACCAGCCTGGGCTACAAAGTGAGCTCAAGGCCAGCCTGAACTGCATAGCAAGACCCTGTCTCAAAAAGACAAAAACAAAAAAAAGTTTTCAAGTATGGCAGGCAGTTGTCTTGATCTGGTGATCTACTGGCAGCTGGGTGGGCTGGCTGGCCATTTTATTAAGTTCTTTATCTATGTTTGGCTTGATCTATTAGTTTCTTATATCAGACTGATTTTAGTTTCAGGGTGTATATGTCTCCCCTTTCTTCCAATTACCTGTGTTTCAGTTGAATTGCTCTGAGTAGCTCTGAAAAAGACTCCTCCTCTATTTGGCTATGTTGTCTCCTATTGTATAATTCTTATACAGGTTATCTCATATTTACATTCTTGTATGGTGCCATAACCAGCACAGGTGTGTTTGCTTGTCCTGAGTCACGGTTACATAACTGTATACCACTGTGTGCCTGTACTATACAAGCAAGGTCACATCCTCAGTTGTCCTTAGATGCTCCTGAGTTTTGAAGCACTCTGAGTGGTTCCCCACAACAGGGTTCCACCAGAGTTTTACTACATATTCAAAAAGCCTCACTGCATATGCAGAATAAATAATTAAGTAACTTTTGAACACAATACTCTGACCATAAACAGTGAAATATATCCTAAGGACAAAGGCATCTTAACTTCCATTTGATTTATTATTAATACTATAGTGGACCCTCAATTTACAACTGGCTTCACATATGAACAACTTGGGTTGTTACTAGAATTTTAGGTTTAACTTACGACTAAAGTCTTGAGTTATGGCCTGAATGCCAGCTGCCTGTGTGACTGTAAACAAAGATTTCCAATCCCAGAAAAGTATATGTAAGTGTATGTCAGTCTGAGCCTAGATGTGCATGTTTTTGGACATGATTCTGGTCATTGCTTTATGTAATCACTATGATTATTGCTATCAAAATGACCCCCAAAAAGCTATAAAAGAAGCTAAGGAAGGGTAGGTAAAGAAAGCAATCACAATAAAAAAGAAGCAACCACAGTAAAAAATTGTGGAGTGTTGGAGACCACAGGCAAATTGAGGCTTAATTGGCCTCCTTTGTGAGCACAAAGGAGAAAGTCAATTCAGCTGAGTTTAAATTGTTTACCTGGGCATCTGCTAAATGGATATTGGGAGGCAGATGAACCTCGCGTTACTTTAATTGTTTGTACCCATGTCTGGGTGAAAAAAAGAGATGAACTAGAGGCTCTGGGATCTTCTGCCCTAGAGGCAAGAGCCTTCTGGCTGGCCATAAGCTAAACTAACTCTGTCTCTTTGTCATTCATTTGTCCTTGGTTCAGGGGAACAAACTAGTAGTAAGACTAGGTCCCTGTGAATAATACCTGGGTGAGGAAAGCTCAGAGGAGTGGGCTGGATCTCCACAGGTAGTGCCGGCAAAATGGACCTGGGACCAGTGGCACAGGCCAGTCTCCCACAGTGGAGAAATATGAAGATGGTCTTTGTGTGACTGATCTTGCTAATATGTACAGCATGTCAAAATCCACCATGTGGACGATCTTCCAGAGACAAGATTTGTATAAGGAAGCTAGTGTTACTAAAGGTGTTACTCAAATTAGAAGTCACAATCAACAGTGTTAGATGAGGGAGAAAGGTTATTGTTAGCGTGGATAAACAAAAGGCAGATGGTGTGGGGTACTGCTCAGATGGTGTGGGAAACTGCTCAGATACAGTCAAAGCTTGGGGCATGTAAGGATGCTCCTGGACAGCCCTGAGAATGTGACCCAATTGTCAGCATGGGTGCACAATAGAGCACAATTTTATAACCATGACTTAGCAGTGGACAACTACACATGTGCCAATGAGGCCAGTATGAAAGACTGTAAATAGGTGAAAACATGTATAAGAAATATACAATAAAGACACAGGTGGCTCTTGTGCTCTGCTCTGCTCCATATTGCATGCTGTTGTCACTGGTGTCTTGCACATGTGCATCCTTTAACCTGGGGACTTCACCCATGAAAATCTCCCTTGCCACCCCTCTGACAGGCTGACAACTGGTGTAGTTAGCAGGATGTTGAGGTGAATGGTTCTATAGTGCCTGTGGAAACAGTGCCTGATGGCAAGGGATGGCTCCAGGGACTGACTGATAAGTGACCCCCAGCCTCACCATGGCTACCTGTAACCACCTTTTTGGTAGCTTGAAAGGCCCCAGAGGACTGAGAAACAGTCCATTTGGAGCTCAGGAGTGTCTTGCAAGCCTTCAAAGTGATAGACAAATTCCTTCTCCTCACTATGAGACAGCAGGGCCAGTAGCTTGGTGTTCTTCACTCTCTTGTGTCATGTAAATCAAGAGGCTGATGGCCTTGTCTGGTAAGTAGACTAGCTGCAGCAGATAGAGGAGGACCTTGAGCAATGGCTGGCTGCTGTGGAGCTCATGTTATGAGGTGTAGGAAGCACTGCTTCTCCAGAAATGTCTCCAAAAGTATAAGTCTTCATGTCTGAGAAAACCCCTGGGGGAAAATTGCCTGGTTTTGCATGCTAGGCTGCCATTCATCAAAAGGTGAATGTACAGGAACCCCTAGCCCAGCCAGCAGATCAAGAGGGCTGCCTACCTCTCCCCCACACAACAGGCACAACATGTATCTGCAGGAGCTGACAAATAATTAAAGTAAAAGGTGGGGAAACAGTGCCCATGTGGCTGCTATACTTGTGGGATGATGGGGCTGATAACACGTTGTTAAGCCCACAGGAGTTGTCTCAAATAGCCAGCATAGCCAGCACTCCCTCTATGAAATGGGTTCTGTAGGTTGTGCAGAGGGATGCCCCAGACGTAGGTAATCAGAGTAAAATAAATTGGTTGATGGCTGTGGCTCACCTGGGTTGGGAGAATCCAGGTGAACTAGTGGAACAAGTCACTAAGTAGACAACCTATCTAGATTTGATAACTGTGCTATGTGAAATGGGCATGGGGTAAATGATATTCACACTGCAGTACCATAGTCCAGATGAGGAACTGCTGATGGCATGCATGAAGGACATGATCCCGGTGAGTTGGCTAGCTAGCATGTTCAAGTCAGTGGCAGTCTTTCTAGCCCCCTTTACAGATTGTCCAATCCAGAATGCTTTGGATGCCTTGTGCAGGCTGGGGGATGTGGAAGTGAAGCACCAAGGTAAGGTTAGATGAAGAAGGGAGGCTCAGGGTGGTTAGGGCCATCTCCTCAAGGACAAGCTGTGGGGTCACTGAAGTTTGGTTGGTGCCACATGTGCGTAGACCTGTTGGCTGCCAGCCTAATCGCAGATAAGTTAGGCAGGCAGCCTTTGGATGTGTTGCTGACTCTGTGGAGGCAGTTACACACTGCTTTGGATTAACTAATGGTTGACTTGTAACACCCAGCCAAACTGAATCAGCATGGTGCTGGATGTGGATGGCCCACCTAAGGATTGTTGCAAATAGCGTAAAAGGAGAACTAGAGGGGAAGAGGGTGTGCTGTTGATTCTCTTGGAGAAGCTTGACACACTGGTTTTCCTGATATGAACTCAGCTGTTCTCATTGTTGGAGGGGGCTCGGGTGTTTGCTATTGCTGAGGATGGCTGCGGTTGTTTTTGTGGGAGCTCTGGTCTTTACTTTGCACATTGTTTCCTGGCTGTATTGCAGATCCCTCAGCCTGCTGGCACAGATCCTTCATCCTGCTAGTGTAGGCTTTCTGTCTTCCACTACTGACCTTTGGGCCTTCCCAGGGCAAATCCTTGATATATACTTGCATGAGACATTATTGTGGGCTCTAGGCCTCCAGTGGGGGCATTGCCAAGGGTTCTAGGTCTTCAGCTGGACTCATGCAGGATATTGCCGTGGGATCCAGGCCCTTGGCTAGATTATTTGGGCCTCTAGTGTGTGGACAGATCTCCTGCACTCTTCTGCATTTGACTCTTTGGGTGAATATTATAAAATAATCCTATAAATTATGTGTCCAATATTAAATTGTTTCCCTTGTAAAGTCTGACTACAACACACCCTGAGCAGCAATACTGGCTGATGGGCCAGGGCCAGAAGGTCAAAGCAGCCTTGGTGAAGCCAGAAGTGCGATTGTCCTCTTTTTACCCTTAATAGGAGGCAGGCTGAGGTACTCAGCCATGGAGGTCTCAGGAGAGCAGAGGTCACATGTGGAATTGACTATTTACTGGATGCCCCAAAATGTGCAGTGTGTACTAGTGTTGGTGGATACTGGAGTGGAATCAATGCAAATATATGGCAACCTGGACCATTTTACAAGAACTACTGCATGCAAAGAAGGGTGTGGAGGTCACTGCATCATGATCTGGACGGCCCAGGTGACTCTGGGTATCAGATGCTTGCCTCCATGCCCGTATGAAGTATATGTTTCCCTGGTTGCTGAATACATACTGGGGGTGGACATACTGACCGGTGCTCAGCTAGATACCATGCAGGGAGAATTCTGGTTGTGAATTCATGCGGTAAAAGTCATAGTCTGAGAGCACCCACACCATGTACTGCTGAATCTCCCACAGGCCACATGCACTGTGTGTGTGAAGCAGTACCAGCTACCTGGAGGGCATGAGGAGATAGGACCGACTCTCTTGAAATTGGAAGAAGAGAGGGTGATACACCCTGCACAGAGCCCTTTCAACTCCCAGGTATGCGCATGTAGAAGCCAGATGGGACATGGAGAATGGCTGTGAATTAGCAGGAACTGAATAGAGTGACTCCTCTGCTGCACGTGATGCCCAAAGTAGTGCCTACATCGCAGACTTGCTGGATCGTCTCACCCTGATGCTGGGTCAATACCATTATATTGTGGATTTGGCTAATGCCTTCTCCACTGCTATTGCACCTGACAGTCAAGGTCAATTTGTCTTCACCTGGGTGGGTACACAGTGGACCTTCCACGTGTTGCCACAAGGCTATCTGCATAGCCCACCTTTGTGTTATGTCCTGTGGCCCAGGACTTGGCCACTTGGACCAAGCCACACTCTATGTCACTGTTTCATTATATTAATGATATTATGTTAACCTCTAATTGCCTTGTAGATTTGCAAGCCACTGTGCACAGTCTAAGGAAGCTTTGCTGGCATGGGGGTGGCCTGTGAATGAAGACAAGGTCCAGGGACCTGGCTTGTCTGTGAAATTCTTGGGTGTTATCTGGTCGGGTAAGATGAAAGTAATTTCTGATGCTGTCATTGATAAGATCCAAGCATACCCCAGACTCATGACAGTACACCAGTTACAGGAGTATGTGGGCTTCCTAAGGTTCTGGCAGACATTCATACCATGTCTAGCCACATTGCTGTGCCCATTATACCCGATGATCCAGAAGGCTGCTACATGGGACTGGACAGAAGCTGCTTTTCAGGACTCCAAGAGGGCTATTACACAGGTGCAAGCCCTATGACTCATTGACCCTACCCTGCCATTTATCCTAACCATCGGTGTGGATGACAATGGGTTTAGCTGGGGCCTATGGCAAAAACAGGGTAAGTGGAATCGCTCTGTTGGGTTTGGGTCACAGTTGTGCAAGGGAGACAAGAGCTGGTATTCCCTGATTGAGAAATGGCTGGCAGCAGTGCATCCTGCTCTGCATGCCTGTGAAAGCATCACAGGACAACAGACAGTGGAAGCATAGACAAAATGCCTAATAGAGTGTTGGGTATGGAGGTGAATAGCCTGTCCTAGGACCGGAGCGGCACAGGCCCTCACTCTCACGTGTTGTGGGACGTATCTCTGACAGCAGACCTATTTCTCGGTTAGCCCGCTGGCAGCTGAACTGGCAACAGTTTAGGATTTTTACCGTGATGTATGCAGCCCAAGAACCTGTTTGGGAGGACAGACTGCAGGACATGACCCCCAGTCCATATGCAGAAGGGAAAGAGGGATCACTGGCTGATGCCTGGTATACTGATGGGTCTAGCCATGGCACAGCCCTGCAATGGACAGCAGTCACTGTCCAGCCCAGAATGGAAATACTCTAGTTTGAAATTAGAACAGACAAGTCAAACCAATATGTAGAACTGCAGCCAGTATGGCGACTTGTGATGCATGAAGAAGGCCCCCTACATGTGTGCATGGACAGTTGGGCCATGTTTAGGGGTTGACACTCTGACTGCCAGCTGGGGCGGCTCAGGACTGGCAGATACGGCACTGTCTTTTGTGGGGTGCTGACCTATAATGAGCCTTATGAGAGCATGACCAAGACACTAACCATGTAGTGTATCATGTTTGAGGACATAAGTCCCTTCTCTCTCTGGGAAATGGCTTAGCTGATGCCTTGATGAGAGTAACCACTCTCTGAGGGTTACTTTCTGCTGTGGTGCCTTGGCTCCACAAGAAAGTGGGACGTGTGGGACCCTGTACCATGCAAGCTGTAGCACAGTGATGAAACCTGGACTTGACTCCCGCTGAGTCAAAGGCTGCAGTAAAGGTGTGTCCCTAGTGTGCTCATTTGGCCCCCTGGAAGAGGAGGGTGCCCACAGTGCTTGGAATGATACCAAGAGCACCCCACCTGCTGCAGCAATAGCAGGTGGATTATATCGGGCCCCTGCCTCTCTCACAGGGACACAGATATGCTTTGACTGCTGTAGATATAGTCACAGGTGTAAGTTTCGCCTACCCTTGCCCTCTGCTGACCAAGCTCACATCATTCAGGCTTTACAGTGGTTGACTGCTGCATATAGGATACCACTAGGAATAGCATCTGACAGGGGAACTCATTTTACAGGGGTCCAAGTCTAACAGTGGGCCAGAGACAATGATGTCAACATGGCACTTTCATGTGCCCTACTGGCCACAGGCCGCGGGTATGAGTGAGATGTACAATGGGCCCCTAAATACCAAACTGGCTGATTTGGCTCCAAAGTTCACTGGGCGTGTATGGGCCTTACCCCAGGTGGTTCAATTGCTCAATGACAGCCCCAACATTTGGGTGACAGCCCATTGGATCACCTTCTAAAATCACAGTAGTCAGTCTGCATATTTGACCCATGGAGCAGGGTGCTAAGGTGATGAAAGGGGCTTTAATCCTCCCCATGTTGGAGCTTGTGCAGCCAGTAGGTTTGGGATTGGCCTACAGACCCTCTGCTAGGCAATTGGGTATTCCTCTTGGAGCCCTTAGAGGGACTTAGATGTGCTGTAGAAATACAGTCCTGGACTTCAGCTTGGCTACTGAAGTTCTTGGTATGTTCTCCGACCGATGCTGGAGCCACCATTCTGAAAAGGAGTGACGTTATGACTGCTTGGTCCATCCTCCTGGGGGTGGTGGATTTAGCCCCAATTCCCTTACGCCCAGCAGCAATGGGAACCCAGGTTTGGTATTCTAAATTGAGGGTCAGATGATTCCAGCCACAATCCTATCACAGGATGAGCATGTTGCCTGCATCCTCCCAGAAGGATGGGATCTTCCTATAATGGTTTCTCTTTCGGTCCTGTTCTTCCAACCAGAATGAACCACTCTATCAGCATCATCCTATGGGCACAAATTTGCTTGTATACACCAACAATTGCATTGTTAGGTGTGCTCTGAACTCCTAACTGAGGCAGCTGAGGGCCTCCCATGGAGGATCACATTGGCATCCCTGCTCAATTAGACTGATTGGTGGCAGCAACAGCAGATCAGCTCTGCCTGTGATCAACCATGCCAGGCCATTGAGGTTCTGACCTGGAAGAGCACATCCACCCCACAGGGACTGGGACTTGTTATTTACAGTGGCTGGGAGTGCATGACAGGAACTCTTGTAACACTGCTGGATGTAGCCCCACTTTATATTCCACAAGTGGAAGTGTTAGTGGGAAACTGAATGATGGGGTGGATACCCCCTAACCTGTGTAACTAGACATTGCTGGTAAATGACACAAACAAGTCACAGAACAGCCATAAGCTTATAGGTGTGGTTACCATTGATTGGCCCATTGTGGATGCATTATGGATTTGTGGCACCATGGGCTGGCTATACCTACCTGAACACTGGACAGGGCGCTGCACCTGGGGATATCTGTATGTTAAGGGCACTATCAGATCCACCCTTACAGACACACCTCACAATTGGGATACTGTATAATCACAGATGGCACTATTCTAAACAGGCAGCCTGGTGGTTTTATCTGATCACCTTGATGCTGCCAGGGGCAGTGACCATAGACCTAGCCCTCCAAGTTGAAGCCCTTGCTCAACATACGGCAGAGGCCTTGAGTGTTGCTCATGGATGAGACTTCTCAAATGAGAAAGATGGTTTTTCTTTCAAATTCACATGGCTTTTGATTTGCTGACTGAAGCACAGAGAGGTACTTGTGCCTTCTTACATGTAGAATGTTGCATTTATATCCCTGACCACCAGACACAGGTACAGGAAACTTTGCAAGAGATGGATGCGGAGGTGTCTATCATCCAGGCCTTGCAGTAGGACCCCTTACTGAATAGTGGGAATCCTTGGGACCCACCTTGCATTGGATAGCCATAAGCTGCGCTCTGGTGTCAATGGGGTTGATCATGTTCTGTTGTTCTCTGTATTGTTGTTGTGGTCTTTGTACACAGGAGTCAGCTTTATGGGCCACTTGCAAGAGATGACTCTCCCCTGACCTTTGAGGGAGTGGGATGTGGGGAACTGCTCAGGTAGAGTCAAAGCTTGAGGCATGTAAGGATGCTTCTTAACAGCCTTGAGGACGACCTCACTGTCAGTGCAGGTACACAACAGGGCACAACTATATAACCATGGCTTAGCAGTGGAGAACTACTCATGTGCCAATGAGGCTGTTATGAAAGAATGTAAATAGGTGATAACAACATGTATAAGAAATACACAATAATGATGCAGGTGGAGCTTGTGTCTGCTCTGCTTCATGCTTCCTGCTGTTATTGCTGATGTCTTTCACGCATAGGTTCTTTAACCTAGGGACCTCACCTGTGAAAATCTCGCTTGGGCCCCCCAAGTGGACTGACAGCATGTTATAGCCTATCTGAATCTATAATCTGTTAAAAAGCTAGGGCTATAAATGCAGATCTCATAAAGGATAATCCATCAACAAGTGATAAGGGTAAAATATTTTGTGCCAATAAGGGGTGGTTTCACAGTTTTAAAGCGAGGATTGGGGTTCATAGTGTAACTAGGTATGGTAAATCAACCAGTGCTGACAAAAGGGCTGCTTAAAATTACATACACCACTTCAAAAGGATGACACAGAGAAATGACTTTTGCTCTCATCAAGTTTTCAACTGTAGTAAAACTGCCCTTTTCTGGAAGAAAATGCCCAGGAGAACGCACATTACTGAGGAAGAGATAAAAATGCTAGGCCATAAGCCTATGAAGGATAGGCTAACCTTACTGCTATGTGCCAATGTGAATGGTGACCTCAAGATAAAACCTCTCTTTGGTTCATCACTCTGAGACCCCTAGAGTATTCAGAAAACATAAAGTCATGAAGAATAGGCTAGAGGTCATGTGGAGATCTAATACAAAAACCTGGGTAACAAGAGTACTTTTTCATGAGTGGATCAGGGAGTCTTTTTGTCCTACTGTAGCTAGAGGACAAAGGTTTACCGCTCAAGGCTCTCCTCATCATGGACAGTGCTCCTGCTCACCAATGAGATTTGAAAGAAGAATTGGCTGAAGAATTCCCATGCCTTTCAGTTGAGTTCCTCTCACTTAATATAACTCCTCTACTGCAGCCTCTGGACCAGCAGGTCATAGCTAACTTTAAGAAGCTCTACACCAGGGAACTGCTCCTGAAGTGCTTCCAGATGGCCTCAGATACAGCTTTAACCACTAAAGAGTTCTGGAAGGAATACTACAACATCCTTTCCTGTGTGCAGTTGAGAAATCCTGGGCCAGTGTCTCTGGAGATCTGCCTGGAAGAAATTGTGGCCTAAGGTTATACAAGAGAGTCTTCGAAGGCTGCGTAGAGGAGCCTGAGCCTTCAGTTGACCCTGTGGTTGATGACACTGTCACTAGAGCAGAGTTCATGGGCTTGAAGGCAGACAGTGGTGATGATGAGGAACTGGTGCAGGAACCCTCAGAGGAACTGTCTACAGAGGAACGTCAGTAGCTTCTGGCTGAGCAACAGCGAATGGCAGCTGAGGAACTTTCTAAAGAGGAGGGGGAGTATCAACAATCAGTGCAGCAAAGTTCTCCTTCTTAAAGAAAAGAAATCCTGAAAAAATGGACAGAGCTACAAACGTGTAGAGAAGACCCACCCAGACAGAGAAAAGGTCGATCATTGCATTCACTTGCTTAATAACAATGTCATGTCATAGTACAGAACAGTGTTAAAGAAAAGACAAAAACAGACAACGTTAGAACAGTTTTTAGTTCTGAAATGGTTGAGACGTAGCGAGCCAGAAGCAGATGCTTCCAAGGAGAAAAAAGGAGACCAGAGAGCCAGATTCCTGATGATTGTATGGAAGGGGACTCTCCTTCCAAACAATAACCACTTTCCCTTTCACCCTCCCTTCCCGCTAGCAAAGATGTCAATTGGAATGGTGAGTATTATATGAAATTGTTGTTTCTGGTAAACTAGGCACATTTTATAACTTTTTGGTGAAGACACTAGGAAAATTGGTGTTTCTGGTAAATTACACGCATTATACAACCCCTTTTTATTATGAAACGGTTAGTTAAAGGGTGCTTTGGGAGGTTCAGAACACATTATGGGTATTTGCACTATTTCTTATGGGAAAAATAATCTTGATTTACAACCAACCTGAGTTACAACCAGCCCTTGCAAATGAATTGAGTTTGCAAGTCAAGAGTCCACTGTATTTCACTTTTGAAACAATATGATATTTATCACAGAATAAAGCACATAAATACGTTAATGTTTTTAGGAACTGAGCTTTTTGCTGAAAGAGAGTCAGAAATATAAGTTATGTGGTGGGAGAAACCCAGAGCTTCTTGATATTAACAGGGGTTTCCATGTGAGCATTTCAGGATCACCTGTTTTGTCACTGCAAGCTGAGGACTGTGCCAGCAGCTGCACTAGCCTCTTCCAACAGATACACAGTTGTCTGTTTTCTTGTGTTAAAGCCCTGTGTACTTGGAGTACATGGAGATGCACACGTTCCTGACCAAACTCTGACTAATAGAGGGTACCTACTTTAGTTGTGATTCATTCAAACCTGTCTAAGCCCCTTAGAGTCTCAGCTTCATGTGGGCTGGGTTTCTTGTAAGACTCTTTATCTTAGGTGGGCCCTGAGCCCTGATTTATCTGACTCTTTTCCGCTGAGGCTCTGGAACTGATGCTCCAAGTATGTAGTGCCAGCAGCTACTCTTACAGGGAAAGTGCACCCTCAGTCACTGTGGGCTACATAATAAAGTATCATAGACTCTGGCTTAAACAGCAGATATTCATTGTTCACAGAGGCTACAAGTCTGAGATTAGGGTGCTACCTGAATGGCTTCTAGTGAGGGCTCTTTGCAGGGTTGTAGAATGTTAACTTCTCTTTATACCTTCACGTAGTAGAAAGGCAGCTAGAGAGTACCCTGGGATCTCTTTTATAAGGACACTAATCCCATTCTTGAGAGTTTCACCCTTATGACCCAATTAGCTTCCCAAAGCCCCACTTCCTAATGCCATCACACAGGGAGTTAGGATTTCAATGTATGGGTTTGGGGGAGACAGAAACATTAGGCACTGATATTTAGCTTACTTCTCTGGGATGAGCTTTTCTCCTGAAAATTTGACCTGCCAGCCCCACAGTATCTTTCAGTCACATACATTTTTTTGAGACAGGGTCAGCCTCTTGAGTATATGGGATTACAAGTGTGCACCATCACACCCAGGTAATTATGAAAATATTTTTTGAGGGAAGGTTTTTGTGTTTTATCCAGCATTTTTTGGGTTGCTTTTGGCGGGAGGATTCATTCAAATAACCTAGCCTCTCATTAAAGGGAATGGAAGTCACTAGAAGCTTTCTAAGCCAATCAAAGGAGACCCTACAGGGTTATGCTAATGGCAAAAATTTTATTCACACCAATAAACCAATGCCTCTATTTGAGGCAAGAGGCCTTTTGGTGTCCCTCCATTTAAACTATTTTTGCAGCTCTCTAAACTATGATGCTAGCCCTCCTCAGTATAACGGTTTCAGAAATCCAGCACAAGAAGTTTTTGGTTCTTTGTACTTAATAATTATACCACCGATAGATATAAATCCTCATGCCTTAGAGCAGTACCTTCTTTTGAGTCATAAAGTCCTTTGGAAATCCGATGAAAGCACATACACATCAAACTGAGCACACAGTGAGCGCACAGACTCCCTGTAGTTCATCCATGGGTCCTAGATTAAGAAGTTACCACTTAGAAAGTATCTAGGCCTCTCGAAACAGGCAACCCCAGGCAAAGGGAAATGAAAACAATGGGCTGTTTTTAGTGTTTTATACACCTGGTGAGCCAGTAGGGGCGCTGCAGCTCGGCGAGCAAGAATGCTCAGCTCAGTTTCAGGTTGAGCCTATTTGCCTTCTTCCCACTGCACCTACCTTTGAGAAACACAAAGCAGATTGATGTGGCACTATCCCCAAATAACTCTTTCCTGTTGAATATACTTTTTGGATCTTGAAGATGAGAAGAACAGAGTGTGAAATTGAGCTTGTTCACATGAGTAGTTTTTGAAGATCCAAACTTCTTTGAAGCTAATTCTTCAGCAAGAGAACTTTCTTTGCGTACTTTTTAACTTTTAACTAGGAAACGTGTAGAAATTCAAAAATTTTATTATTGAAATGAAGATTTCTTTAATTTTTCTGTCTTTTACATCCTGGATCCCCATGATTATAACATTTTTTTAAAAGATGGCACCAAATACAACTTGGGTATACTTATTTCTAATGTAGCTGAGGGCATTCAGGAGAGACAAGGGAGAGGTTATGTTGGTGGGAATCCACAAGCATAGCTTTACAACGAGATGCAGGATCCAAACAGTGAGCCTAGAAGGCCCATCGAGGCTGTGTCTTTCTTTCTTTCCTTTATTTTTGGACACAGGGTCTCACTACCTAGCCCATGTGGACTCCAACCTCCTAGGCCCCAGTGACCTTCCTACCTCAACTTTCCAAATAGCTTGGACTATTGACATAGACCACTGCACTCAGCTAACAATGCTATTTTTAAAGTCACCTTTAAATCTATCTAAATTTTACAAATTAGTATTTTGGGGCTGGGGATTTAGCTCAGCGGCAAAGTGCCTGCCTGGCAAGTGCAAGGTCGTGAGTTCGGTTCCTGGTACCGGAGAAAAACCAAAAAAAAAAAAAAATACAAATTAGTATTTTCACACAAGATATGCTTATTGCAAAAGAGAAGAAAAAAAAAAGAAAGAAAACGCTGCCAAAAGAGGACACATGTGGTTAATAGTACCCACCATTTACTGAGCAAGCATTTACTATGTGCCAGACACTGCACTCAGTCTTTTTTTTTCTTTTCTTTTTTTTTTTTTTTGGTTTTTCTCCAGTACCGGGAACCGAACTCACGACCTTGCGCTTGCCAGGCAGGCGCTTTTGCCGCTGAGCTAAATCCCCAGGCTGCACTCAGTCTTTATACGCTATTCCATTTAATCCTCCAAAGAGTCTGATGACTTTTGTACTCTTGTTATTCCCATTATACAGATGTAGCAGCTGGGTTCAAGACCACACAGTGGAGAAGTGGCAGAACTGCAATGGTTAAGGTATGAGATTCGAAACAGGCAGTCTGAGTTTGGAGCCTGATATCTTAACCACTATGCTTCTATAGTTTTAGCCCAGATCTTGTCACTTAGAGAGCTAAATATAGAGGAATCAAAGGTAAGGACTTGAATTTTAGCTCTGCCTCACCTATTAATTAGCCATCAAAGCCTGTCTTTTCCTGCCAGATTTTCAGTGGCTCTCAATTGCCTTTAGTATAAAATCAAAATTCCTTAGATGCATTCAGGGCCCTTCAATTCTGGTTTGTTTATTGTTCTTGAATATCAAATCCACTTGAAATTTCTCTGCCTGTAGTCTCTGCCTCTACTAATGTGTTGGGGTTGGTTTACTTATATCCTCACTGAATCCTGACAAAGCTATATCACCAACCACGGAATAGTTCTGATTAGGCTTATTTATTATTTGTTTAACAATACTGAGCGTCTACCATGTTCCAAGTACTGGACTCGGTGGTAGGAGTCTGATAGTAAATGAGATAGTTGACACCAATGCCTCAAAGAGATTACAGTCTGGAGAGAGAAACAGAGGAGGACAAATGAATTAAAGAAAGAAACAATTAGGAGTGAAAGTTGTGACTGACCATGAGGGAAGCAAAAACAAGATCCTACTTTTGATGGAGTGGCCAAAAAAGGTTTTTGGGGAGGTGACATTTAAGCAGGGATGTAAAGAATAAGAAGAGTTTGGTGTAGTGGCACATGACTGTAATCTCAGCGCTTTGGGAGGCTGGGGCAGGAGGATCACAAGTTCAATCTTAGAGCAGGCAATTTAGCAATTTTTGAGATCCTGTCTCAAACAAACAAAAAATCTTGCACACCCACATGTGTGTACACATACACATACATCACTTTCTCACACAATACAGTGCCCTGGGTATATAGCTGGGTTCAATCCCAGTACTGCAAGGAAAGAAAAGGAGAAAGAGGAAGAGGAGGTTGAGTGAAGGGGAAAGGGGAGGGGAGGAAAAGAAGAAGGAAAAAGAGAAGGGGCTAGCATCGTTACAATTGGGAGAAGAGCATTTTACAGAGAGGAAACAGCATATTCAAGTCCTCGAGGCAAGACCAAGCTTAGTTCTGTGTTGTGGAGCAGCACAAAGACAGAGCAATGGGAGAACAGAGCAATGAGGCTGGACAGTTATGCACAAATTTCGTCATGCGATGTACGGGAGCCAAGGCAAGTATTTTTTGTTTTAGTTTTAAAATGAAATCTAAAGTCATTTAAATGTTTTAAATAAAGGGATGGTGTAATTTGTTTCAGCTCACGTGTAGAAGGTGGTTTGGGGAGATCTGGCATAGAGGTAAGAAGATGCCAAGCAACTGACTCTAGAAGGAATAGAAAAACTGAGTTTTCTTACGAACATTAAATACTTTGAATCCGTCATTAAAATCCTCTGGTAAAGAGAAACCCCAGGCCCAATGAGTATTACCAAATATTCAAGATTGAAATATTCCAAATTTATACAAACTTATTCAGATAATAGGAAAATGGAATACTTCCTCACTAATTTTAGGAAGGTAACATAATCTTGCTAACAAAACTCAACAAGGTAGCTATGAAAAAATACAGGTCAATCTCATTTATGAACATTGATGCAAAAATTCTAAACAAAATATTAGCAAACTGAAGTCAGGCATGATGGTGCATGCCTGTAATCCCAGCACTCTGGATGGCTGAGGCAGGAGAATCACAAGTTTGATCCCAGCCTAGGCAACTTAGTGAGACTCTGTCTCAAAAAAAGTTAGTGAATTGAAACCAGCAATATTTAAAAATATGATCACCAAGTTGGAGTCATTCTAGAAATGTAAAGTTGTTTTAACCCAAGAAAATGAACTTATTGATATAATTTTGCTGCCTTGAAAAATTCAAAAAGAAAATCAGTTGTAATCTCTATATATGAGAGATGACAATTCTCTCCCAAGACAGACTATTTTTAGTGAAATCACAACTTATTATGAAACTATAGTAATTAAGGCAAGTGGTATGTTTTATAGGGAGAGACGTTCCTGTGGAACAGAGTAGAGCACAGAAGACTTCTGGGAAAATGGTACAGTGGTAAGCAACAGCAGCTCTGCCTCTCTGAGATTTGGAATCCAGACACAAGAAAATAACAACTTGGGGAAGGAGAAAGAAAAAGGAAGTAGATCCCCAGGAAGCAGGAAGGAACTGAGGAAAATTAAAACCTACAAAGAAATGTAAAAGACAACAAAATACAGAATAGAAAACGGACAGTCTACACTTTCTCCCCAGCTCTCCACAGCATGGTTCATGAGAAAGGAAGACCGAATCTATAGACAAAGTGAAAGTGGGGTACTTCAGAGAACTTCAGGGAGAAACAGTGGTGGAATGGACCTGTGGATGCAGTGAGCTGTAACAGGTGGTGAATGACTCCAAGCAAAGTGCCCACCATACTCCCTGAGGAGAGTGCTTGGTTGGATGCCATTCCTGAGAGGGCTTGATTGTTTGAACCTGGGTCTCAGAGCAGCCACGGGATGGCTTCAGTTTAGGACTCCCAGTGTTATGTTCCCACAGTGACTGGGTGAGGGATAGCTACGGGAGACAGCTCTGGTCAGCAAGCCAAGGTAAGGCTGGCCACAAACTCCCTGAGGGTTTTAACATGTTCACTAAGGGGCCTTGATTCATATTTGTTTTTTTTGGTTTTTTTTTTTTTTTGGTTTTTCTCCGGTACAGGGAACCGAACTCACGACCTTGTGCTTGCCAGGCAGGCGCTTTTGCCGCTGAGCTAAATCCCCAGCCCCTTGATTCATATTTCTTACTGCTAGGCAGCTCTGATTTAATCAGTAAGTCTTGGTGTCAGGTGACTCTAATTTAACTGTATTACTGAAAAGACTAATAAAAGTGATTAGATCCATTTGTACCACCAGTGGTACAAGCTGTACAATGGGACATTCATGCATGTATCACTGGTTTGGTTCAAGCTGACTGATGGGACAGTCAAGTTTCAACTGGCAGAAATGTGTTAAACTAAAGGTCACAGGCCCTACTCCCCATGGTAAGAGACCAAACTAAGCCTGAATTGCTGTGGATTTGAAAATCACAGAATTGGTGCCACCATCCTAATCCTACTGCCTGCTGGCGACTGCATCCAGCGCTGGTCTGGGGTCTGACTGCCTTCATTATTTACTAGTGTGAGCAGGGGCATGTCTTGACTTGGACACTGCCCCGAATTTTAGACCCCCAAAGAAAATCATGCATTTGAAATCATAGAGAAATTTTCTCCCTGTTTTTGTTTTTTGTGTGTGCATTGTTTTTAGTTTAGTTTTGTTTCTTTTTCTTTTCTTTCCTTTCTCACTTTCTTCTTTATCAGTTTATTGGCACTTGGGGAATTTTCTTTTGTCCTTCTTATCTCAGTTTACTTCTTTTCTTTAGTTTTCCTCTTCCCCATCTTAATTATTCCCTTTAATTTTTGTCTTATTGTTATTCTTTGTATAATTCCTTTTGCTCCCTGATTTTTTTTTTTTTTTTTTTTGTTTTTCTCCGGTACTGGGAACCGAACTCACGATGTTACGCTTGCCAGGCAGGCGCTTTTGCCGCTGAGCTAAATCCCCAGCCCCTCCCTGATTTTTTAATGTTATATTTCTCCTCAGTTTTTTTCTCCTACCTTTACCTAATGCTATGAACATCCTACTCTTGAATAGGATCCTTTGTACAACTTCATTTTCCTCCTTTTGTTATCATAGTTTAAGGTTTCAAAGATTTCTTCTTGCCTTCCCCGACTCCTGATATTATTATCTTTAATAATATAATGATAAAGCTATTTAATTTTTGGATAGTTAACTGTAAAATTACTGTTAAATTATTTTCTACCATTAGTGTAGATCTAGCAGTTGCATTTGGTACATATTAGTTGTATGTCAATACGTAGTTTGTCTTAATGTCTACATCAGAATTGTGGACTTTTTCTCTAGGATTAAGGGTGGTATATAATGGGTTCTTATAGCATATTAATATACAATTTGTCTTGGATGATAATATTGTAGCTGATTTGCTTGATATGAACAGTGTCACATAATGGTCACTATTTTTCTCTAAGCCAATGCTCAGGTTACCTTTCTGACATTAACAATACCAGAAGAGAGTTTCTGTAGTGTAGTGGTTATCACATTTCCCTAACAATACTAGAGTACAATCCCAGAGAACTTGTTTGTTGGGCTAACTACCCTGCATCATTCCCTCCCAAATTAGCCATGGTGGTCAGATCTTGGGGCTGCGGCAAAGGCTTATATGGTTAGCCACCCCCAGAGTACATCAATGAAAAGCAGGTAAAGACATCCCTATACTAGCAACAAAGTCCTTATCCACAAACTTCAATACAAAACAAAACAAACAAAAATAGACACACGAGAAGACAAGGTAACAAAATGCCTTTCAAAACTCCCCACTTCCCTGAAGCCAATTCAGAGGGCACTATGGGAGAGACTAGCATAAGCCACACACCCAAATTAGTTGAAAGGATATCAGAAGATTTTAGAAAACAAATCAAAGATGTTCTTGGCAGGATCCCAGAAGCTATAACTAAACAGATAATGGAAGTAGTAACAAAAATGATGCAGGACCTTTCAGAAGACACTAATAAAAATTGAGCTGAGCTAAACAAAATGGTATTAAACATGACCAGTTTACCAAAGAACTAGAGTTCATGAAAAATTTTTCATCAGAAATCCAGGAGATCAAAAATCATATTAAATGTATGAGCAATAGAAGTGATATATGTGAGGAGAGAATTTTAGTACTATATGATAATGATACTTTCAAAGACCAACCACTAAAAGAAACCTTTTTCCCTTTCTTTATTTCTTTTCTCCTTTCCCTCATCCCAGTTGTTCCTTCCCATTGAACAATTTCTTTCCCTTTCACAATTATCTATTGTACCTTTCAGGTTTTATTTACTCTTTCAAGTTCTGAATTTCTATAGGATCTGTAGTGATTTCATCCTTTTCATTCCTTATTAAATGAATTTGAGTTTTTTCTTTCCTTTTTTTGATAATGTTGGCTAGGGGTTTATTAATTTTATTTATTCTTTCAAAGGACAAACTCTTTGATTCAGTAATTCTTTGTATTGTTTTCTTAGTCTCCATTGTGTTAATTTCTTCTCTGATCTTTATAATTTCCTCCCTTTTCTAGGATTTGGGATTGACTTGCTCATTTTTTTTCTAGAAGCTTGAGGTGTAGCATATGGTTGTTTATTTCTGCTCATTCTGTTTTCCTGATGTGGGAATTAATCTCTATAAATTTCCCTCTGAGTACTGCTTTCATTGCATCCAACAGATTCTCATAATTTGTATCTGCACTTTCATTTGATTGTAGATATTATTTAATTTCTTCTTTAATTTCATCTGTAACCCATTGGTTGTTCAGGAGGGTGTTATTCAATTTCCATGTTTTTATGGGGTTTTTATGATTTCTTCTGTCAATTATCTCCAATTTCATTGCACTATGGTCCAATAGTATCCATAGGTTAATTTTTATACCTTTGCATTTACTAAAGCATATTCTGTGGGCTAGTATATGGTCTATTTTAGAGAACATCCCATGTGCAGCTAAAAAGAATGTGTATTCTGATGTTGTTGGGTGGACCACTCTATAAATGTCTACTAAGTCCATTTGTTCATAAGTTTGGTTTAGTTCTCTTCTTTGCTGATGTTTTAGTCTAGTTGGTCTATCTCTGTGTGTCAGTGGGGTGTTAGAGTTCCCTTTTATGATTGTGTTACTGCATATTTGATTTTTCATGTCTGTTAAAATTTGTCTTATATAGTTGGGTGCTCCTGTATTTGCTGCATAGATATTTATGATTGTTATCTCTTTCTCTTTCAGTTTTCCCCTAACAAGTATGTAGTGACCTTCTTTATCTCTTTTGATCATTCTTGGTTTGAAGTTCACATTATCTGAAAACAGAATAGCTGCCCCCGCTTTTTTTGGGTTCCTCTCGCACGCAGTATTGTTTTCCATCCTTTGACTTCCAGTCTATAAATTTCCTTTTAAGTGTGTTTCTTTTCTTTCTTTCTTTCTTTCTTTCTTTCTTTCTTTCTTTCTTTCTTTCTTTCTTTCTTTCTTTCTCTCTCTCTTTCTCTTTCTTTCTTTCTTTCTTTCTTTCTTTCTTTCTTTCTTTCTTTCTTTCTTTCTTTCTTTCTTTCTTTCTTTTTACTGGGAATCAAACTCAAGACCTTGTATTTGCCAGGCAGGTGGTTATGCCACTGAGCTGTATCCCTGGCCCTAAGTGTGTTTCTTGTATACAGTATATGGTTAGATTTTGTTTCTTGATACACTCTGCCAGTCTGCTTCTTTTGATTGGTGATTTGAGGCCATTTATAATAATGTTTATAACTGATATGTATTAGCTTATCGTTGTGATATTATTTTCCTGGTGTTGGTTCACTAGTTTTCCTCTCTGTTTAACTGCTTGCTCTGCTTGGTGATTTCTTTCTATTGTTGTTCTTGATATTGTGATCATTTTTTTCTCTTTCTAGAATATCTTTTAGTATTTTTTGTAGGGTTGGTTTGCCAGTGATTAATTCTTCAATTGTTCTTTGTCATGGAAGTATTTTATTTCTCCATTAATTTTGAAGGATAGTTTTGCAGGGCACATCAATCTGGGTTGGAAGTTGTTTTCTCTCAGGACCTGAAATAATTCACTCCAAGATCTTCTTAACTAAAGACGTCTGCCATGGTTCTGATGGGCTTTCCATTATAGGTGATCTGTTTCTTTTCTCTGTCAGCTTTTAATATTCTACTCTTTTGCTAAATCTCTGAAATCTTGATTATTATATGTCTGGGTACAGATTTATTTTGGTTATGGCTTAGTGGAGTTCCATATGCCTCACTTACTGTTTGTCACATTCTTTTTCCATGCTTGGGAAATTTTCTGCCATTACTTCTGCAAATAGAATTTTTATGTCATTTGTATTTAGTCCTGCTGTTTCATTGACACCTATCAGTCTCATATGTTTTTGTTTGCATCATCTTTCAGCTGTTGAATTGTTATTTCCTGGTTCCTTGTTATTTTTAAGAGATCTTTCTTTTGCTGATTATTTGCTGCAATGCTGTCTTCAAGTTCTGAAGCTCTATCTTCACTTTCATTCAAGCAGTTTTGCCTGCTTTCAGTTGAATTCTTAATTTCCTGGATATCTATTTGAATCTGTTTCATGAATTCTAATTCTTTCCTATGTTTTTCATTCAAGGTTTCTATCATTTTTCTATGCTCCTATATTTTTTTATCTATGTCTTTTCTGGATGTGTTGTGCAATTCTTCCATTATTGTTGTCATGTTTTTTACCTGAGAGATTATTTCTGATCTGATTTCTTCTATAGCCTAATGGAGCTGTTTACTTACTTCAGTTCCCATCATTTCAGAAATTTCAGGTGTGTCACTTCCAAGCTCTTCTATATTTTTTAGAAAAAATTATTTTAAAAATAAAAGAAGGAAGGAAAACATATTAACAAACAGACATCTGTTTACAAAATAGCATAAGAACAATACAAACAATACAGAGTTACAAAGTTGTAGGAAATTAACAATGCTTGTTGCATTATATATTGCTATCTGCCAAGTGGTTTCTCAGGATAACAAATAGAGACATGCAATATTGATCAAACAAATAATCATTAACTGTTCCTTTCAGTAAAGCAATAGAAGACAGTAGTAAAACTATGTTAGCTACCCTGTGTATACATATATACATAATTTCCCCTTCTTTCCCTGCTGTTTTACCACACCCCAGTTGCCCTTTACTTTTGAGCAGTTTCCTTTCCTTTCACAATGTCTGTCGTACCTCCTAGTTTTTATTCACTCTTTCAGGTTTTTACACTAGTGAGACAGTACGTTGCTTACACATGGAGGTCTTATTTCACTTATGAGTATGGTCTCTAGTTGTGACCATTTAACTATAAAAGCCTCGAGTTTATCCTCCTTTATAGCTGAGTAATATTCTATTATATAAAAGTACCACAATTTTTTTTATCCAATCCTCAAGGGATGGACATTTGGATTGCTTCCATGATTTAACTTTTACAAATTGTGCTGCTGTGAACATGGGTGCACATATATCGCTGTGATATGATGTTTTCAGATCTTCTGGGAAAATACCCAGAAGGGGAATAGCTGGGTTAAATGGGACTTCTAGTCCTAGTTTGCTGAGGAATCTCCAAACTGATTACCACAGTGGTTTCACCAGTCTGCATTCCCACCAGCAGTGGAGAAGAGTTCCTATTTCTCCCCAGCCTCACCAGCATTTGTTATTGGTTGATTTCTTAATGATAGCCATTCTTACTGGGGTAAGGTAGAATCTTAATGTTGTTTTAATTTGCATTTCTCAAATGACTAATGATATTGAACATTTTCTCATGTATTTATTTGCCACTTGTATTTCTTTATCTGAGAAGTGTGTATTCACCTCAGCTGCCCATTTTTGGATTGGGTCTTTGAATTTGGGGGGGGGGCTGATATTTTTAAGTTCTTTATATGTTCTAGATAGAAGACCTCTGTCCAAGGGACAGTCAGCTAAAATGTTTTCCCAATTTGTGGGTTTTCTTTTTACTCTGCTGCTGATTTCTTTAGATGTGCAGAAACTTTTCAGTAGGATGAGATCCCAGTTGTTGATTATTTGAAGTATTTCATGTGCAGTTTGACTTTTGTTCATGAACTCTCTACCTCCCCCTATGCCTTCTAGGTTTTTACCTACTTTCTCTTCCAATAGATTTAGTGTTTCTATTTAATATTGGGATCTGTAATCCATTTTGACTTCAGTTTGGTGCATGGTGATAGACTTGGGTCTGTTTTCAGTCCTTGGCAGGTGGCAAGCCAATTTTTCCAGCACCGTTCATTAAAGAGGGTACTGTTCTTCCAGCGAGTTTGTTTGGCTCCTTTATCAAAGATTAGGTGGCTGAGTGTGTTTGTGGTTGTGTCTGTGTCTTCCAGTCTGTTCCACTGATCTTCTGGTCTGTTTTTTAGTCAGTACATGTTGATTTTATTACAGTAGCTTTGTAGCATAATTTCAGGTCAGGGATTGTGATTCCACCTGACTTATCCTTCTTGCCCAGATTGCTTTTATTATTCTGGGTCACTTTTGCTTCCAGATGAATTTAAGGAATGTTTTCTCTAGATCTGTGAGGTATGCTGATGGTAGTTTAATGGGAATTGCATTGAATCTGCACAACAATTTTGGTAGTATGTCCATTTTCATAATGTTGGTTCTTCCTATCCATGAGCTAGGAATAGTTTTCCATTTAGTGAAATCCTCTTTGATCTCTTTTTTCAGAGTACTGTAGTTTTCATTGAATAGATCTTTTACTTCTTTTGTTAGATTGATTCCTAAATATTTTAATTTCTTGGATGTTATTGTGAAAGGTATGGTTTTCGTTGCCTATGTTCTTGTATATTTTTCATATGTTTCTTTTTTAGGTGTGCTGAGAAGTTGTTTCATTATTATTGTCATTTCATTTTTTGCCTGAGAGATTATTTCTGATCTGATCTGTTCTGTGGCCTGTTGGAATTGTTTCTTTACTTCCATTGCAGTCATTTCAGCAATTTCAGGTGTGTGTTTAACAAGTTCTCCTATGTCCATGTCTTCTGGACTTCGTCTGAGTGGGGTGGAGTTCTGATTGTGTTTTAGTCTTTGTCATGTTTGATACCGGTTGCAGACTGCTCAGTATCCCTCTTCCCTGGCAGCTCAGCAAAGGTTGCTAGTGTCCCTAGTTTTCCTGGTGGTCAGGGTTGCCCCTCAGTGTCCACTGAGATGCACTGCTTAGTCTGGGGTTTTCTAGCAGATGGTGAAGTATATATAGTTCTCCCAAGTCTCAGATGTGAACTGTGATATCAGCTGATGGCAGACCATCTGATCCAGTGTCCCCTTGCAGCTCCGGGCACGTGTATGACCCAGAATCAGGTTGCACTGGTGGTGCAATTCTGGACCTGTGGTCCTGTGTCCCCAGGCAGTTTAGGGTATAGGCAAAACCCAGACACGAACTGCAGGGTCAACAGTTTGTGGATCACCTGATTCTGTGTCTCCAGGCCGCTCAGGGCGTGCACAGGAGCTAGACGTGGGCTGCACTGGTGGTCATCACAGTCTGCCTGTGTCTGTGACCTCCAGGAAGTCAGGGCCCAAGTAAAGGCCAGACCTGAACCACAGTTCCAGCAGCTCCTGGAGCACCTGCTCTGGTATCTCACTGGGCGCAAGGCATGCGCAGTGGGGGCCCACAAGTGAACCCCAGTGATAGCAGTTTGCAGGCCTTCTGAGTGAGGATCTCCTGTCTGCACCGGGTGCAAGGAGGGTGGAGACTCAGACTGTAATGGCAGCGGGGTCGTGGGTCGCCTGCTCTGCATCCAGAAAGTAGATGGGAAATACTTGGTTCTCTGGACGGCCTTCAGCTGCAAAGGGTGATGTCAGCGGGTCGCTGCCCGCCTGATTCTGCATCTCCAGTCAGTTCAGGAAAAGCACAGGAACCAGATGCGAGCCGCACTGACAGTGATCACAGACCGCTTGTGTCTGTGACCTCCAGGAGGTCAGGGTGCAAGTAAAGCCCAGACCTGAACCGTGGTGCCAGCAGCTCCTGGAGCGCCTGCTCTACTACCTCACTCGGTGCAAGGCATGCGCAGGGAAGGCCACACACAAATTCCGGTGATAGCAGTTTGCGAGCCTTCTCAGTGAGGATCTTCTGTCTGCACGGTCAAGCTCTTCTATACTGATGACTCCTGGACTTGCTCTGTGTGAGGTGGAGGTCTGAGATTGCATTTTGCTCCTTTGTTTTGTCATTTTCAAAGATCCTGAGGTTTCCTGGGCTCAGCATTGCTCCCGTAATGGTTAGGGGGCAGGCTGCAGAGTTGTCCCCCTCCTAGGCAGCTCACTGCAGCCTCCAAGTTTCCTAGGGACTCAGTGTCACTCCCACAATGGTAGCATCTGGGCGGAGCGCAGTCCCTCTCCTCTGGGGCACCTCACAGAATCCCCCAAGTTTCCCAGGGACTCAGTGTCATTCCCTCAATGGCGGGGCAGGGTAGAGTGCAGTCTTTCCCCTCCCAGGAATGGCACCTGAGGTCCTGAGTTTTGCTGGGTCTCAGGGTTACTCCTACAGCAGTGTGGTGGGTGGGGTGCTGCCCACCATGGCTCCTGAAGCACCCAGGGCTTTGCATGTCTCCCAGGATGGCATGGGGGGGCGGGGCATGGCTCACCCAGGCTCCTGAATCTCCCCGGGGCTCAGTGTGGCTCCTGCGATGGTGTTGCATTTTTTCATGTAATTATGGTATAACGTTGTTATCCACGGGGGAAAAATGAAAACTGAGCTCTATAATAAATCACATATAAAAATCAACTGTAGGAGAATAAAAGATATAAATGTGAAAGTTAAAATTTTTAGGAGTTAATATAGGAGACTACTTTCATAACCAAGATAAAGAAGGGTTTATGAAATAATTAAAAAAGTAGCAAATGTGAGGGGAAGCTGTTGATAAATTAACCATATCAAAATTAATTACTTCGGCTTCTCTAAAGATACAGTGAGAGAGTGAAAAGCCTGGTCCATAAGTGTATGAAAATTTTGTAAAACCTAAACTAATAAGTGACATATCCAGAGTATATAAAGAACTGCTAAAAATCAGTAAGAAAAAGATAAGCAACATATGAGAAAAATAAGCACATGACTTAAACAGGCACTTGATAAAGGAGGAAATTCCCAAGGCCAATAATCATCAAATGGTACTCAAGTTGATGAATAAGTAGCAAAATGCAAATGAAAGCTATAATGAGAAACAATTTTCCACCATTTGACAGCCAAAAATTGAGTAGTCTCTCAGGAGCTGGAGTTCAGGCTGTGGCTGAGGGAGGAGACTGGTAAATCCACTCCACAAAAAGCATCTATAGTATGAGGCATACAACAATATGAGAAGCACCTATGCTTGCAAAGCTATTTAACTTTGCCTAAGGGACTGGAAATCTGTGCTGTTGTGACCTAGGGACGATCCTGTCCTAACTCAGGTCTGTTGGTGTGGAGCTCCTAGCAGATCTTGATTGGCAGCCTCTCTGC
The DNA here is from genome assembly GCF_000276665.1 of Chinchilla lanigera. Taxonomy (NCBI): domain Eukaryota; kingdom Metazoa; phylum Chordata; class Mammalia; order Rodentia; family Chinchillidae; genus Chinchilla; species Chinchilla lanigera. Next base: position 4,503,556 of record NW_004955473.1, on the reverse strand, counting down.
CAATGTCAAGGGGCTGGAGTAGCTCTTTTGAGAAAAGGGCAAGGCCCACACTTAGCACAACTATCAATGGAACTGACTTCTAAGGGGCTTGCTAGTGAATAGCCCAATAGCATGGCTCAACTAGCTGAAGGTTGTGGTTGAGACAGATGTATTCTAGTGAGGTTGCTCTTGGGTGGGTGGAGGTCTCAAGAAGCTCCAAGCTAGTGATCACTATTGGCCAATTCTGAGGCTGTCTGTGTACTTACAGGCGAAAGGACCTGGAAGAAAGTAAAGCCAGATTTACACTGTTAGTTTCTTACACCTGAGAAAAAATGTGATATTTAAATATATGTGCCCAATTTATTTCATTTAAGAGTATTGGCTAGCCAGTTGTGGCATTCAGGAGGCTGAGCCAGGAGGATTGCAGCCAGTTTAAGGCCAGCTTAGGCTGCACAGTGAGTTCAAGGACAGCCTGAACTACACGGTGAGACCCTATCTCAAAAAACCAAAAAATGTAATTAATTAAATTAAAAAGACTATGGGCTCAAGGTCCATCCATTTACCTAGAAATATCTCATGTTTGTCCTTATTTATGGCAGAGTAGTACTGCATTGTGTAAAAAACCCCCTCACATTTTCTTTATCCATTCATCTGTGGATGGGCATTTGGGATATTTCCAAGATTTAGCTATTGTAAGTTGTGCTTTCATAAACATGGTTGTGGATATATCACTGTGGTATGATGCTTTTAATTCTTTTGGACAGATACCATGAAGGGGAATAGCTGGGTCAAATGGAACCCCTAGTTTTAGGTTTTGAGGCATGTCCACACTGATTTTCACAGTGGCTGCACCAGGCTACCCTCCCGCCAGCAGTGGAGAAGTGTTCCTTTTTTCCCACAGCTGCTCCAGCATTTGTTATTGGTTGATTTCGTGATAGTAGCCATTCTTTCTGGGGTGAGCTGGAATCTCAGTGTTGTTTTTATTTCCATCACCCAAATGACCATTGATGTTGAACATTTTTCATGTATTTATTTGCTATTTGTACTTCTCAGATACTTTATCTGAGAAGTGTCTCTATTCATTTCAAATGCCTATTTTTTGATTGGTTCTTTAGATTTGTGGGGTTTTATTTTTTTGAATTGTTTATATATTCTAGTTATTAGTTTTTGTCTGAAGAAGAGCTAGCAAAACTTATTTTCCATGTGTTGGTTTTCTCTCCACTCTGTTGGTGGTTTATCTTGGTGTCCAGAAGGCCTTAATAAGATGAGATTTCATTTGTTGATTCTTTATAATATTTGCTGTTCAGTTGGTATTTCGTTCATAAAGTCTCTGCCTATGGCTGTCTTCAAGAGTTCTACCTAGTCTATCTTTTAGCAGATTTTGTGTTTCTGTTTTAATGTTTGATCCATTCCCATTTTAGCTTAGTGCATGGAGAGAGAAATGGATCTAGGTTTAATCCCTGGCATGTAGAAAGCCAGTATTTCCACACCATTTATTAAAGAGGCTATCTTTCTTCAAGTGAAGGTGTTTGGTCCCTTTGTCAAAGATAAGGTGGCTGAGCATGTTTGGAGTTGTTTCTGTATCTTTGATCCTTAGGTCTGTTTTTTGGAAGTACCATGCTATTTTATCCCAATAACTCTGTAGTATAATTTCATGTGAGGGATTGTGGTGCTCCCTGCCTTAGCTTTGTTACCCAGAACTGCTTTTGCTATTCTAGGTCTCTTCTTGTTCCAAATGAATTTTAGGATTGTTTTCTGTAATTTTTTGAGGTATCCTATTGGTATTTTCACCAGGATTGCTTTAAATCAGTATAATAACTTTGGGTGTATGGTCATTTTCAATGTATTGGTTCTTCCTACCCAAAAACAAGGGATATCTTTCCATTTTTCTGATATCCTCTCAATATATATTTTTAGAGTACTCTAGTTTTCAGTGTAAAGGTCTTTGATTTCATTAGCCAAAATGTATAATAGATATTGGGAAATAGGAAGAAAACGTTCAAGTGGGAAGAGGTACAAGACAGGGGGTGGGGCAAAGGAAGTAAGAGAAAGAAGAAAAAGAGAATAGAAGGAAAAATGGAAACAAAACTTTTGTAAATAAGGAGGGAAAAAGTAGTTGAAGGGAGGGGAGTGGATTGGGGAACAAAGAAGAATCAAGATATATTGTGTATAGGTATAAATTCCCTGTGGTGATTGTGATCATTATGTATATCTAAAATGTATCAAAAAAATTAACTAAAAAAGACAGCAGTTGGAGCTTTCAATGCAATATGCACATAATATTGTCTGAAAATGTTTGAGTACCATTCAGTACCAAATTACACAGATACAGCGATGACCTTAGAAAGCCAAGCTTAAAAAATCAAACCAAGAATATTGAAAAACAACTGCACAGAGGAATCAGTGGCCCATTATGCTTTACAAATTACATAATGCAAGGGTGACAGGTTTAACAGATTAAGCCCAGTCAAATTACCAAAAAAAGAAAAAAAGAAAAAAGTTATCAAAATAATAATAATAACAACAACAGTGATAGCCTTCAGGAGAAAACTATGAGAATACAAAAGGGCTATGAAATTGATCGAAAATGTGAAGTTTTCAAGATAAATAATCACAAGACATGCAAATAAACAGAAAAGTGTGACCCATACCCAGGAAAATATCCATAAATGGAATCTGTACCTGAATGTCCCCACTGGCTGGATTTAGCAGACAAACAAATCAAAGTATCTATTATAAATATGTACAACAAAATAAAGCCATGTTGAAAGAATTAAAAGTAAGACGATAAACATATATAGAATCTCCATAAGTAGATACAAATGCCAAACAAAATCAAATGGTAATTCTGAAGTTGAAATGTAAAATAAATGGAAAAAAAGTTATGTGGGCTTTGGAGAAGTTCCTGGATGACAAGAGAAACAAAATTATGCAGTGCAAACAGCAGAGTGAAAATATTTTTAAAAATGGGGCCGAGGATGTAGCTCAGAGCCGGTGATATAGCTCAGTGGCACAACAGCCTGCATGGCAAGTGCATGGTCCTGAGCTCAATTCCCAGCACCAAAAAAGAAAAAGATGGCACTAAATATGTATAGTTCCAGAGACCTGTGGTAAAATATTAAGCCTACCAATATGTAATGGAAATAGAGAGACAGGGACAGACCTGAGTAGAAAGGGAAAGGTGCAAAAAAGATTGAAGAATTATGGCATAAATTTTCCCAGCATTAATATGCAAGACCAAGAATCTCAATTAAAATCCAAAGTAGGATAAATATAAGGAGAGCCACACATGGACAAATCATTCTCAAACTGTTAAAGGAGAAAGATAAAATTGTGAAGGCAGAAATAAAAAAAGATTCATTACATTCGGAGAGCATCAATACAGTTAACTTCCTCCTCAGGTGCAGCAGAGGGCTAGAATCAGAGCAATGATATGTTCAAAATGTTGAAGGAAAAGCAACTGTCCGGTAGAAATTTTAGTTCTCACAGAAGTATCTTTTGAAAATGAAGGTAAAATAAAGACTTTTCCTTATAAGCAAAGGCTAAAACAATTCATTTGCAGATTTGTATTTTTATTACAGTGCTGGGGATCAAACACAGGACCTCAGACATCCTGGGCAAGTATGCCACTCCTGAGCTCCACCTGCAACATTAGCAGTTCTGACGTATGAGAAATCCTTGAGGACTTAAGGAAGCCTTTCAGGTTGAAATGAAGTGACAACAGATGGTAACTTGAATTCCCAGGGAGAAATGAAGTATGCCACAAATGCATTATCTGTAGGGTAATCTAAAACACTTTATAAATATATTTTTTCATTTCTCCTCTTTCTAAGAGAAATGGGATTATATAAAGCATTAGTTATAAAATTGTATTGCTGGGATTAAACTATAGAGATGCAGTATTACACAGAAAAGGTGAATAAATGAAACTATATTGTAGCAAAATACCTATATTTAACCAGAATTGAATTAATATTAATTTGAAGTAGATTGTGATAAATTGAGTCATATTGTAATCCCTAGAGTAATCACTAACAAAACACTAAAATATATAGTAAAATAAAACAGAGGAATTAAAATGATACACTAAAATATTTAACACCAAAGGAGGCAGGCAATGAAGAACAACAAAGATGTGTCATGTAGAAAAACTGGTAACGCCAGATGTAATTAAACTATAATAAGAATTAAATGTGAATAATTCCAGGTGTATAGCAGTGTCAGGGCTTTTACCTAGCATGTGTCATATCCTGGGCTGATTCTCAGGTACATAGATATACAAATTCAAATGTGAATAATATAAATTTTCCAAACCAAAGACAAAAATTATCAGACTAGATTAAATGAAAACCCACAAGATCTATGTGGCTTACAAGATAGACAATTTAGATTCAGAGACAAATATGTTGAAAAATACTGGAGAAAATATGCCACAAAAGGATAAAAGAGCTGGAGTGTTAACATCAGACCAAATAATGTTTACAGTAATAAGTATTATTAAAGAAAATGGTAGATATTTCATAAGGATAAAAGAGTCAAAACATAGGGAAAATATAACATATATATATTTATTTCTAAAAACAGAGCCTCAGAAAAAATAGTTTAGTGTAGTTGGAGATTTCAATACTTTCAATAGTACAGCTAAACATAGAATTAATGATTAGAAGATTTGAACAGCACTATTAACCAAATCAACCTGAGATTTATTTAATAATGCACCCAACAACTGCACAGTAAATATTCTTTTCAAACACGTATGGACCATTCTCCAAGGTAGAACATATGTTAGTTCGTAAAACAAATCTCAGCACATTGGAAAGAACTGAAATCACACAAAGTATCTTCTGTGATTATGACATAAATAAATAAGCAATCAACAAAATAAATCTTGGAAATGTCTAAATAATTGGAAATTAAAAATATATTTCTATATTACTGATTAGTAGGACAGAAAATCACAAGGAAATTGGAAAACATCCTGAATTTAATAGAAATGAGAACACGACATGCCATAATTTATGGAATACAGCTAAAGAAGTGTCTTGTAGAAAAATAATTACTCTACCGGCCATGGTGGCACACGCCTGTAATCCCAGCACTTGGGAGGCTGAGGCAGGAGGATTGCTGCATGTTCAAGACCAGCCTGGGCTACAAAGTGAGCTCAAGGCCAGCCTGAACTGCATAGTGAGACCTTGTCTCAAAAAGACAAAAAACAAACAAACAAAAAGAAAAATAATTACTCTGATATAAATGCCTATATCAGAAAGATCAAAAATGATTAGGAAGTTCTATCATAATACCTTAGAAAAAGAGGAACAAATGAAATCCAAAGTAAACAGAAGGAAATTATAATGATTAGAATGGCAATCACTAAAAGGGAAAAAAAGCAGAAAAATAATAGAGAAAAATCAATAAAATCAAAACTTGCTATTCTGGATATCTTCTATGGACTTTAGAGCTGTTTCCTCTAGATCTGTGAGGAACATTGTTGATATTTTGATCAGGATTGTGTTGAATCTATATAACAGTTTTGGGAGTATGGCCATTTTGACATTATTGGTTCTGCTTACTGAAGAACAGGGACCATCTTTCCATTTTCTGATATCCTCCTCAATCTCCATTTTCAGAGTACTTAGTTCTTATTGTAGAGATCTTTTCCTTGTTTAGGTTAATTCTTAGGTATTTAATTTTTCTTGATGCTAAAATTCATATGGAACCAGGAGGGACTGAGCATAGCAAAAGCAATTCTGGGCAATAAGAGCAAAGCAGGAAGCATCAGAATACTTGACTTCAAGTTATACTACAAAGCCACAGTGATCAAAATGGCACGGTAATTGGAGAAAAACGAACAGATGTAGATCAATGAAACAGAATGGAGGATACAGAAACATCCCCAGACATTCAGCTATTTGATCTTCTGCAAAAGGGCCAAAATATGCTGAAAGAAACATAGCCTATTTAACAAATAGTGCTGGGAAAACTGGCTATCTATATGCAGAAGATTGAATCTAGGCCCATATCTCTTCCCATGTACTAAACTAAAATCAAAATGAATCACAGATCTTATACATTAAAACAGAAACAATGTACCTACTAGAAGATAAATTAGGTAAAACTCTTGAAGTCATAGGTGTAGAACATTTTGATCAAAATTCTAATTGCACAAGAAATAACATCAATAATCAACAAATGAGGTTATATAAAATTAAAAAGCTTCTGCACAGCAAATGAAACAATCAACAGAGTGAACAGACAACCTATAGAATGGAAAAAAAATACCAACTATTCCTCAGACTGAGAACTAATATCTAGAATATATAATTTACTCAAAAAATTAGATCACCTAGAATAAAAGACGGAATAAAAATGGGCAAGCAAAAGGAATAGACACTTCTCAGAAGCATAAATGGACACATGAAAAAAAAGTTCAACATTTCTGGCCATTACAGAAATGCAAATTAAAACAACACTAAGATTTCATGTTACACCAGAAAGAATGGCAATCATCAAGTAATCAAATAATTACAAACGCTGGAATGGCTACAGTGAAAAAGGAACCCTTCTACATTGTTGGTGAGAATATATGGAAATCAATAGTGAGATATCTCAAAGGACTAAAATTAGAAATCCATTCGACCCACCTTTTAGGTATCTTCCCCAAAGAGCTAAAGACATCATAATATCCTGCTGCATGCATACCAATATTTATAGTAGCACAATTTATAATAGCTAAATCCTGAAAGCAGCTTGTATGTCCATTAACAGACAAATGGATTTTAAAAATGTGGTATCTATGCATAACAGAATACTACTCAGCTATAAAAAAGATAAATTTGAGCATTTGTAGGAAAATGGATACACCTGGAAAATATAATGTTAATTGAAATAAACCAGACACACAAGTTTAAATACTGTATGTTATCTCTCATTTGAGTAAGACAAAGTATAAATAAAGAGCAACATAAAGCTAGATAGAAGGAAACAGGGAAGGTAGATCTTTTGCCAATGATCTGTCTTCACATAGCCTTCATCATGTGTGTCTCCTTTGTGTCTTCAGATGGCCTTCTTTTAAGGAAAACAAGTCACTGGATTTAGTATGATATCATCTTAACTAATTATATATGCAAAGATGCCATTTCCAAAGAAGATCACATGCCATGATTCTGGGTAGGCATGAGTGTTTTGGGGATACTACTGAACTCAGTATAAGAAGTGCTTTGTGTCAACAAATTAGATGAGTTAGGTGAAATGGATAAATTTCTGGAAAGACAGATTACTCAAACAGATTCAGGAAGAAATAGAAAACCTGAAAAACCTATAACAAGTAAAGAAAATTAAATACTGTAATAATTTAGATTTTTCAAAAAGTACATGTCCAAATGGCTTCACTGTCAAATATTTAAAGGAAAAAAGCTTACCAGTTTTTCACAAACACTTTTAGAGATAAAGGAAAAGGGACCACTTCCCAATTTCTATGAGACCAGTATTACTCAATACCAATGTCAGATAATGATATCTCAATCAAAGAAAAGTACAAATTAGCATCTGTCATGAACATAGAAGCAAATATCCTTAACAAAATAGTGTGGCAGGCAGAACTCTGAACCAATCCCCCAAGATCCTGGCTCTTGGTGTACACACACTTTTTATCACTTGTTATTTAATGAAACACTAATGTAGGTATTGCTGTGAAGGGATTTTGCAAATATAATTAGGGCCCTAATTCAGTTGACTGATAAGGAAATTATGCAGGTGGACCTGACTTAGTAACACGGAATCCTTTGAAGGCAGAGAGAGTTCCCCGAACGGTCTCCAAAGGCAAAATCGGAGATTTGAAGCATGACAAGGATTTGACATGCTGTTGCTCCTTGAAAATGGAGAGGGAAGGGAATACCAGAAGCCTCTTGAAGCTACAAGTAGCCCCCAAGTATTACCCAGCCAGGAAATGAGTGCCTAAGTCCTACAGGGATAAGCGACTCAATCCTACTAAGAAGAGTTTGGAAGTACTCTTTTCCCCAGAGCCTCCAGATGAGATTCGGTCTGGCTGTCAGGTTGACCTCAACCTTGTAATAGCCTGAGCAGAGAACCCAGTCGTGCCACGCTTGACTTCTGACTTGTAGAAGTGTGAATTAATAAATGGGTGTTGCCTTTTGGGGCTGAGTTTGTGGTGATTCATTATGCAGCACTAGAAAACTAATACAATTTGCAAACCAAATTCAGCTACATATAAAAGGGATTATGCACAATGGCACAAATGAGATTTATTGTAGTGATGCTAGATTGGTTTAATATCTGAAAATAAATTAATGTAATGTACTATATTAATAGAATAAAGAACAGAACACATGATCATCTCATGAGAAGCAAAAAAAAAAAATTGACAAAAGTCAGCGCGCATTCATGATGTAACACACCAGGAAAAAAAGCGAGCTTCCCTAACTTCGTAAAGGGTAACAACAATATTCACAGAGAGCATATGGAAAGGTGACAACTGAACGCTTTCTCCTAAGTTCGTGAACGAGGTTCAGTGGCAGATTTCATACACACTGTATGGCCAAGAAGAATGTAAATTGGTATGAACACCTCGGAAGTATAGTGGTTCATCACTGATAGAAAACTCTCATACCTCATGAGGCAGAAGTTTAACTACTGATGTGTACCCTAGAATAGCTCTTACATATGTTCCTAACTACATTATTTGTAATAGCTCAAAGCTGGAAAAAATGCAAATGCCAACTAAGAGTAGATTAAATAAATCAGTAATGGCATCTTTCTACAGTGGAATACAAAGTAGCAATAGAAGTAATCATATAAAAAGTACACACATCAACATGTTTGTGTCTCATAAATACATTGCATAGCATAATTAAGCAAATAATAAATATATAATAACTCCACTTCTATGAATTTCAGACATAAACTATAGTAAACTATAGTGTTTAAGGATGCCCATGAAAGTAGTAAAGTTATGAAAAAAGCAAGGTATTTATTCCACAAAATTTAGAATAATGATTACCCCCAGGGAGAGCGGAATAATATGATGTGGAGCCAACATATAGTGAAGGCATTTCTGAAATACGGCTAATGCTTATCTGGATGGTAGCTAATGGTGTTCACTTCTAATTATTCTTCCAAATGTGCATATGTTTTATATAACCTACTCTGTGTATATATGCTATATTACTATTAAATATTTAATAAATTAGAGAAAAATGTAATTATGTGGTAGAATTAAATCAAATATCAGCAAGTTGATATTTGGTGGTAGAATTAAAAGAACTTGCTGATAATTGGAGGGTGTTAGAACAATCCAGAATGTCTCAGGCTCTTGGCATAAGGTTGTAGCAGAGGGGATGAAACAAAGTGGTTGGATTTGAGCGACATTTATTAGATACAAATAGCAGGGTTTGGTGATGGATTTGATATGGAGAGTTAATATGTAGGGAGGAATCAAGGGTAATATCTACATCTGTGATCTGGAGAACAGGCTGGGTAGGAGCATTGTTCGGAGAAGAGGGACTGGCTTAAGAGGACAAGGTTAAGTGGGAAAATCCCTAAGTAAAGTGTTAGGCATTTGAAGGTGCCTGGGAAACCCGTGCACAAATGTAAAGTAAGCTCTAGGTAACACAAACCTGGAGCTCAATAGAGAAGCCAAACTTACCTTTTACCAATATTTGAAAAAATTATAACATTTATTGAATGCCTACTACATACCAGGTGTTTCACACATAGCATATTTTTCTTTTGGATAATTCTGTGAAGTCATCTTATTATCTCTCTTTTATCAGGAGGCTTCAGGAAGTTGAGTAATTTTTCTGGAGTTGCACAGCTAGGAAACAGTGCACCCAGGAATCTGACTCTTGAGCTTTTGAAACCCCATGCCAGAGAAATTCAGTGGCTGACTGGTGTTAAGCACACACAGTGCCAATAGCACTCAGCTTCGGCGGTGTCCGGTGCACAGGTCTGCATTGGCATGGAAATGGTCCTACAGTTCCTGTTGGAACTTTGATACCAGCCTTTTGCATTAGGTTTCTCATCTCTTGTCTTCTTTGGCATCCTTCCAAATGTTCACCTCTTTGGTCATCCTCCCTAAAGTTTCATCTCTGATCATTCTCAAGCCACTTTCCGCTTCCTCCACCACAACCACATCTTGCTTCACTCTCTACCAACTCTTTCCACACATCTTCCGGAGCCCTCAGACTGAGGCCCGGATCTGTCCCAGGGTAAGGGCTCTCTGTGACCCTCTGAGTACTTCCTGCTCATTCTTCCATGACCTGAACTTCAGGACTGAGAGCCAGACCAGAATAAGTCTTGATTTCAAGTGCCACTTGAAAGTGACTTTTTCCCTTTGAGTACTTGCTTTTCCTTCTATTATGACCCTGAACTTCAGGACTGAGTCAGATCTGAATGAGTCTTGATTTCAAGTGCACTTGCGAGCAACATTTTCCCTTTAAAGCTCATGGCACTCAGATGCACTACCTTCTATTCTTTCTCATCACTATCTTTTTCTAACCCCATGAATACTTTTTTGTGCAGTGCTGGGGATCCTACCCATGGACTTGCTTATGCTAGGAAAGCACTGTATCACTGAGCTACATCACCAACCTTTGAGTACTAACTTTTATTTGGTGAAGGATTTGTCACCCAGGTCACTATCTTCATCTCCACACAGGTGCCATCATTTTGGATGATCCATATTCTCCACTCTTCTCCTAACTCCACATCCACTCCACCTCTGCTATTCACTTCCAAGACCACACCTTGGAACTGCTCCTCCTCTGATGTCAAATCCTCTAACATCTCTCTAGACACAGTTTTTACTCCCACAAGCCTCTCGCTGTCATATCCACACCACACCCGCTCCTTAACCTAATGGAACCCACTTCATTCTCCAAATTATCGCCTCCCCACCAGGTTAACTTTTTCCCTTTGTAGTGCAGACCCCATGGCTCATCACATCAGCCCTCGAGTCTTGCTTTTATTCTTCCACCCATTTGTCCACCATATGAAATCCAAACTTCAAGCCAAGTTTCCAACACCTTTGCTCCTCTTCTCAGGTTGCTGAGCACTGCTGAGCACAACTGTTCAGACTGAGGTCATTGCAAATTGATAGTTTTTAACCTTTAGGGGCTCTTAGTACTGGTTCTTAGCCCTGCCCAACTATTATACTCTTTGTCCTTCATCCATGTCCTTTCCCGTTCTTCTCAGAGGTCACTTTTAAATCTCCCACTCTGTTTACCCCACTGCCTCTCTCTTTAGTCTCAGATAATAATCTTGATTTCTATACTTGCTAAGGAGAAGTTGTGAAACAGGACTTCAGTTCCTTACTGCTTACCTATGTAAACTTACACACTTGCAACTTACTTCCCTCCTATTATCAAGAAGCACTGTCTGCTTCCCTATCCCTCTTAGCTTCATTTTAAAAATCCCATCAGAGCTATCACTCTACCCTCCCTACCAGCAATCTCAGGAACCTTACCCACTATCTCTTAGCATTTCTAACTCCTCGCATCAAATTATTTCCACTCCATTGTATACTTATTTAGCGAGCTCAGAGATAGCCCATCTTAAACTACACTCAAATCAAAGTGAACCAAAACTTCCTTAGCGCTGGGTATCACTAACTCTTGACACTCTCCTATCTATGCTCTTGACTCTTTATGCAAGCTTCTCCAGAGAACGGCCTGCATTCACGTATTCACCTTCTCATCTCTGACCTTCTGTTTAATCCATCACTCCTCTGAGATCAGGTCAAGAGCTCCAATATGGTCCTCTCTGCCAAACCCAATAGGCTGTCTGTAGTGAGTCATCTGTTTTGGCAATTGTGAATGATAATTGCTCCTTTCTTGAAATGATATTTACATTTCATTTCTATGGTAGCATTCTCTCTTCTCCTACCTTGGCTTATCTTTCAGTGTTCTTTGCTGCCTCCTTTTCAGTCCTTAATGTTGTTCTTCCTTAGGGCTTCCCTTGTTTTTTATCCTCTCAGTTCATTCAAACCCTTGCTTTCAATTGCTAGCTGGTATCTGCAGATGCCTAAATCCACACCTCTGGCCTTAACCTATCTCCTGAGTTTAGACAGCATATTCAACGATGTACTAGTACCTGTCCTCAAATGTAACATATCCAAAATGACATCAGCATTTCAAGCCACCAGCCCGACAGCCTGCTTGTTTGCCCTGTTTTTATGGAGGCATTATTATATCATGGTGCTCGACCCACAAATCTAGGTCTCACTCTATTGTTTTCTCCTTTTATGACCTACATCTAATGTGTAAGCGACAATAGCCTGCCTATTGCTTGTCATGTTTGTCTGACCTTTCCACCCTTACTGAATTGTCCTACTTCAGTTCTCATTCCCTCGCACCTGGACTACAGCCAACAACTTCCCCACCGGGCTTCTTGCTTCTGTTCTCACATTTTTTAAATCCATCATATGCAGAGCAGTTGATCTGATCACGTCCCTTCCTCAGAACAACCATTCAGGAACTCCCAAGATCTGGTGTCTGGTCAGTCACTCATCAGCTTCACCGTTTGCTACCTACTTCCTGCACTAGAGCCCTACCTTGCAGCCTTACCAGCTGCCTGGCAGCCCAACCAGCTGCCTCGCAGCCCACTATGCTTTCTCAGTCCTCCCTACCTCTGTGTTCACATTCTTTCTGCCTGCACTTGCTCACCATTGCCCTCAGAGAGTTCACTTAAATACCACTTCCCCTTTGTTTCCTTCCTGGATTCACCTAGGCCTGTGGTGGTGAACCTCTGCACATATGCTGCAGCAGGCATGCGGCGCCCTCTCTGTTGGCACATTGAGGTAAGTGTGTAAGTTTATTTTTCTAAACTAAAGCCTCAGTGTTCAGTTAATTGCAGTCTCAGCACTTTGCAATAAATAAGTGGGTTTTGGGTTGCAGGGCACTCTGTCTCTAAAAGATTTTCTATCACGGACGAAGGCAGTCACAGGGTACACCCTTCCATTTTGCTCCAGCAAAGTGTATCTTCTCAAATTTTTTATTCATGAGGCGTCAACAAACCTGTGGCTCTCAGGCTACATCCAGCCCTCACCCCTTATCTTTGGCTTGCATAGTGGAATGTATTGCATGAAGGACATAAGGCCTAGCTCCATTTCCTGGTCAGAGTCAGCAGGAGCTAAGTACTAGTTGCCTCCTTCAGACTATACCTGCATTCTCTGCCTCACCTTCACCTTGCTCCTCTTTAAAAGTCACTTACCTCAAACAGCTGGGCCTTCGGCACCCTTGAGTTTGTTGCTCCTAGTTTACAGGCCTATCTTAAATCTGCTGTTTGGGCATCATTGACTACTGTGATCTGTACAAAGGCAGGGACATGATTTGTTTCATGTTGTGCCCTAATTCTGAGAGAAATGTAGAAAAGATCTCCATTTGTACCCACCATTTGGAGGCAAACTGAGGTGAGGCCAGACGATCCCCAGATAATACTCAGACATGTGAGAATACAAGTTTATTTGTTTTGAAACAGGGTCTTGTTATAAAGTCCAGGTTGGCCTCAAACTCTCCATCCTCCTGCCTTGGCCTCTCTACTACTGGGATTATAGACATGTGCCAATATGTCTGAGTGAAATGTTTGCTCTTCTAAGCCACAAATTATATATTGCTTTGTTATGTAGCACAGATAACTGATACAGTGATGCCTTGGTTCATGTATTTAATTTGTTTCACTAATTTGGAAAACATGGCTATGTTTGTGTTTGTGCAGGAAAGATAGTGTCTCAGTTACTTTTCTCTCATTGCTGAGACAAAATACCGATGCCCAGAATAAGGAAGGAAAGGTTTATTTAGCTCACAGTTTGTGGAGGTTTCAGTCCATACTTGGCTGGCTCCAAGGCAGAGTGGCACATGGCAGGGGGCAACAGTTCATGGCAGTGAAAGATAGCAAAGCAACAAGAGCAAAAGGGAGGAGCAGCGGGAAAGCAAGACTTTTCCCCTCCCTTATATTGTATGTAGGAACCCCACCCCAGGGCAGGTGTAGCACTCACACCCAAAGTCCTAGCATTGGACCATGGATAAATCAAAAACTCTAGAAGCCTGCCCCATGAATGCATGAGGCTTTGGGGGGATATCTAGACACAAACCAAAACATTCAGGCCCTGGCCTCTCAAATACTCATGTACAACCCTTTATGCAAAAGGCATTTTAGTCCATCTCTAAAAGTTGCCAAAGTCCTAACAGTTTCAGCATTGCCAAAGAGTCCAAGTCTCAAGTCTCCTCTGAGATTTAAGGCAAACTCTTAGCTGTGAGCCCTTGTACGAATGAAAAGTTAAACACTTCCAACATTCAATGGCTCAAAATAATAATTTTCTTTCCAAAAATTACAAACAGGGGAATACAAAGAAATGGGACCAAAGCAAGTTCAAAATCCAGCAGGGCAAACATTAAGTCCTGTAGTTCTATGTCCAGCATCTGAAGCAATCTGTGGCACATTATGAGCTCCAAAGGGCTTGCATGAGTCCACCTCTATGGCACTTCTGGTGTTTGTAGCTCCTAGGGTTTCTCTCTTAGGCCCCCTTTGCTCCCTCCTTCCAGCTTTCCTTAGACAATCCATGTTCCTGGCTTTTCCAAACTTCTGGGGTCTCCACTGCACTTCAGATTTCTCACTCACAGCTTCACACACTGCCTGCTCAGGGGCACACTGTCTGGCCTCCCAGGCCTTCTGAAATCAAGGTGGAAGCCTTTTTAACCTCATAACTCTTGCATTCTGCATGCACATAAAACCACCACCACGTGGATGATGCCAAAGTCTGCTGCCAGTTGGGGCATTAGCCAGGGTTTCTTCTCTCCTGGCTGTAGGGGTCAAGTGCCTGGATTGCTGAGCACTCTCAACCTGATTCTGAGGAACAAATTCTCTGTGCCACTGCCATTCTGGCACATGGTGTGGCCAACAACGCCATTCTGGAACATGGCACTTTGCAGCTTTCTCCTCAAAGCAGTCTTTCACTCTTGCAGGTTTGAGGTTGCAAAAGGTGGAGACTTGCTGCTCCTAGTGATGCCCTCAGGCCACCTTTTCTATTCTCTTGTTCCTTCTTAACAATGGAGATCTCCTCAGCTCTATCTTTGCAATCCACAGCTTTACTGGAGCTTCCTTTCTGGTCAAACTCACAACATTTTTAATCATCCTGCTGGGCTCCTTGCTCTTGATTCTCAACATAAATCTAGCTAAAACTCCCTAACAATAGCCATGCCACTGCCTCAACATTCAACTGCCTTGAAATTTCTTCTACCAGATTGATTAGTCCAGTGCTCTTAATATCAGTCTCAGGCAAAGTTTCTGGACACAAGCAAAATGCAGACAAACTTTCTGCCAAGCCATAACACACATCATCTGGAGTCCAACAACCAATACAGTCCTACTTCCCAGCAGAAACCTCCCAAACCCAGTCTTTTTTTTTTTTTTTTTTGGTTTTTCTCCGGTACTGGGAACCGAACTCATGACCTTGCGCTTGCCAGGCAGGCGCTTTGCTGCTGAGCTAAATCCCCAGCCCCCCAAACCCAGTCTTTGTCAGCAGGATTTCTAGCAGCCTTCTGGTCTTCTGAGCTCTGACCAGATTCTCCCATATAGAACAGCCAAAGGTGTTCCAGTGCTCCTCTTTCAGGCAACATCTCTAAACCTTTCCAAATGCTTCCCACAAGCCATTTCCAAAGGCTCTTGAACCACATGGTCAGGTATAGTCACAGCAACAACCCCACTTCTCTGGTACCAAATTCTGTCTTGATTACTTTTCTCTCATTGCTGAGACAAAATACCTGACCCCCAGGATTAAGGAAGGAAAGGTTTATTTAGCTCACAGTTTGTGGAGGCTTCAGTCCACACTCGGCTGGCTCCAAGGCAGGGTGGCACATGGCAGAGGGCAACAGTTCATGTCGGTGGAAGACAGCAAAGCAACAAGAGCAAAAGAGAGGAGCAGCAGGAAAGCAAGTCTTCCTCCCCACCGCCCCTGCCTGCCCCAAGGTGGGTGTAGCACTCACACCCACAATCCCAGCATTGGACCATGGATCACTCAAAAACTCTAGGAGCCTGCCCCGTGACTGCATGAGTCTTTGGGGGGACTTCTAGACACAAACAACAACAGATGGCCATGACCATATTTGTTGCTCCATGTGGAGTTTGCAAACACTACCGAAATTTTGCCAAATGCTTTTGTTTTTGAACTAAATTGCTTTCAATCAAAAGCGTTCATATAGAGTGGTACCATGGTATATGTGACCTGTCTTCTCTAGCTTCGAAGTACTGTCCATTCTCACTTCTTCTCAAGAACTACTTCCCAATACACAGTTCTTTCACCATCTTCCAAATTTGCGTAGCACTTTATTTCTCAAAACAGTGTTAAGAGATACTTTGCATGTTAATGTTTTTCTCATGTAAAGTGTACAGTTCAATGCTTTTCACAAGGATGCACATTCATCACCATGACTAATTTTAGAAAGTTTTCATTCTCTCCTAAAGAAACTTCACACTTCAACCAGCAGTCCTCAAAGCCCCATTCCACCAGCAATAGGCATCCACAAACACATTGTTGAGGCTTTACCTAACCTGGGCATCCTATATGAATGCAGTCATACAGTATGAAGCCTTTGAGTCTGACTTCTTTCATAAGATCCATTTGTAGCATACCATTTATCAGTACCTCACTTTTCATATTGCTAAATATCTTATTATGTGAATATGATCCATTTTATTTACATGTCACTTTTTAGACATTTGGGCAGTTCCCACTTTTAAAATTATGAATAATACTGATATAAATATTTGTATACAATTTTTTGCATGAATATGCACTTCCATTGTCTAGGGCATATACCTAGGAGTGGAACTGATTAGTTACATGATAATTCTGTATTTCTCTTTTTGAAGAACTGCCAAAATATTTCCTGCAGTGGCTGTACCATTTTACATTCCTATCACGAGTGTATGAGAGTTTCAAATTCTCCACATTCTCACCAACACTTAATCTTTTAAAAAAATTCTTTATTTAATCTTATTTTGCATTTTTGCAGTAATGGAGATTGAACCTGGGGCCTTCACACTAAGCTATATCCTCAGCCCTTTTTATTTTGAGAGAAGGTCTCACTGAGTTGCTGAAAGTTGCCCAGGCTGGGCTTGAATTTGTAATCTTCCTGCCTTAGCCTCCCAGAGTGCTAGGATTACAGGTGTGTACCACCACACATGCCTTATTTTATTTTGCTATTATTATTTTTGAAATAGTGTCTGGCTATATTTTCCAGGATGGGCTTGAATTCCTGAGCTCAAGCACTCCTTCTGCCTTAACTTCCCGAGTAGCTGGAACTCCGAGTGGTAACCACCACACCATTATTGGCCTTGTCTTTTTTATTTTAGACATCTTATGGGTTGTGATGTGGTATCTCAGTTTTGGATTGAACTTCTCAAAATGACTAATGATGTACTAATTGGTCATTTGCATTTCTTTGTTAGAGAAATATCTATTGAGATCCTTTCCACATTTTTAAAAAAGATTGTCCTTTTAAAATTGAACAGCACTTTATCCTTTGTCATTTTTTCCCCTTATTTGTTTTTGCAGTGCTGGAGATGGAACTAGGGCCTCTTACATGAAGTGCTCAACCACTGAGCTACATCTCCAACCCTTTTTTCTTTACCAATCTTATGGCTCTTAATGTCTACTGGTTTGAGTGATGGTGGTAGTATTTTAAGTCATAAATAAATTATTTCTCCAGCTACATAGGGAACTGTTTGAGAGCAAGAACTGTCTCACATATGTTGTTTTTCACATTATGACTAGAGATAAAATATTGCCTTGTTGGCTTGGGGGATATTTTGCAAGGGGAACAATAACATAAAGGACACATATTTTATAAGATTATTTATAATAGTTACCCAAAAAATCATATACAAGAGAGTGCAGGAAATCTGTCCACAAACTAGTGACCAAAGTATCCATCTGAGGTCCTGGATTCCCCCCGTAATGTCCTGCATGAGTCCACCTGAAGACCTAGAGCTCATAACAATGCCTTGCATGAATCCAACTGGAGGCCTAGAGCCCATGACAATGTCTCATGCAGGCCTGCTTCGTGGATCTGTGCTGGGAAGGCCCAAAGGTCAGTGGTGGAATCTAGAAAGTCTGTGCCAGCAGGATGAAGGATCTGTGCTAGCTGGCTGAGGGATCTGCACTGGAGCCAGGAAGTGATGTGCAGAGTAAGAACCATAGCTCGCCTGAAAGGTACCACAGCCATCCTTAGCAACAGTGAAGTCCCGAGCTCCTCTGATGATCAGGAAAGCTGAGTTCCCTTCAGGAAAGTCAACATGACAAGTTTCTTCAGGAGAATGAGCAGTGCATCTTCTTCCCCTCTGGAGCCAGGAAGCGATGCTCAGAGTGAGGACCAGAGCTCCCCAAAAGTGAACTGAAGCTATTCTCAGTGCCAACAAGGTCCCGAGCTCCTTGGAGGATGAAAACAGCCAAGTTCATCAGGAAAGCCAGCAAGACCAGCTCCTCCAAAGAACCAACCACTCCTTACAGCTTCTACCAGCTCCCAACAGCCTTTCTCTGCTCCCAACAGCCTAAGTTCTTCTTTTACACTTCTGCCTCTTATGCTGCTGGCAACAATCCTCAGGTGGGCCTCCCACACCCAGCACCACACTTACTCAGTTCAGGTGAGTGTTATAAGTTGACCACCAGTTGTCAATTTACTACATTGCCACTGCCCAGAGCTACCATTTATTAAGCCCTTGATATATGCTAGATGCAGTGTTAAGAACTTTACATACATTATCTCCTCATTTTACGCACACAACTCTCTGAGGTTGCCATAATCTCTATGCCACAGATCAGGAGATTGAGTCAGGGAGAATAGTGGCTGAGTAGGGACTCAAAGCTGGGAAAGCATACCCCTACACTGACTCTCCTAACCACTAAAGCCATTGCTTCCTTATGCAGTGTGCACAGTATGGTGTGTGTTTCCTGTGTACGTAGTAGGATCCCATTCAGTATTCTCGATTCATTACCCTGTAAAATACAAAGCTCTACCTTTATCTGATAAAGTAAACTCTTAAAGGATTCAGAAAACCTCCAGTGCTCTATAAATATGAGATATTTTTATATTTCTTCAGTGTTGTGCAAACAAGAGAACGTGTATGGTGGTAATGCTGCCCTCTTCACATCAGTGTCTTGCAATGCTCTCTTTAGGTATCACTCTGGAAAGGCTCCAGTGTTTCCTAAGGAGTACACTTTCCCTGGATCATGAAAATCTGGGGTTGAAGAATTTCTCATAAGCTAACCTCAGTGCAGACATACATGCAGACATACCTGGGTAGGAAGAGCATTAAGATTCTCCTGGCCTTTTTCGCACTTGTAACGTGTCCATCAACGATATTTCTCCCATCCCTGTTTCTCTCCCTTTTCTCCAGATGCAGCTCTGCCTACCTGACATCTAACCATGCTAATAGCCTCTCAGTTGCTAAGGGGGTTTCTTTGGAATAGTCAAGCTGTTGGAAGCTCCGCCTGGGCAAGGTGTGTAGCTGACATCTAAAGGGCCTATTCCCTGAGGCCGGGCACTCATCCCAACATAAAAGGAAGAGCTGCCAAGCCTGGAGGCAGTGTGCAGTCCCATGTTATCAAAGCTTGCTGGGGGCTGGGGATTTAGCTCAGTGGCAAAAGCGCCTGCCTAGCAAGCGCAAGGTCGTGAGTTCGGTTCCCGGTACCGGAGAAAAATTAAAAAAAAAAAAAAAAAAAAAAAAAAAAGCTTGCTGAATTTCGAATAGCAAATCTGACCATGCATACAAAGAAAGGCAATTTAATATTCTGACAACTTCTCCCCCTCCCCTAATGCCATCTGCACAGAGATACAGTAGCCTTCCTCCTTTCTATTAAAACTAAGAGTAATGTCTCAGTAAAGGATGCTCATGTCTCGCCCCAGAATTCGGTGTGTGTGTGTGTCCCACACAAGGCAAGTGCAGGGAGAGAATGCAAGCAGGTACAGGCCACTTAGTGAGCACGTTTGTATTCAGGAAAGTGTGCAGAAGCAGAAGAGAGCTGTAAGTGAATCTGCTAGGGGTAGATAAGAGCCGCAGGTCACCAGCACCACACGTGACCCACTTGCGATTAAGCCATGTGTTTTCTGCCATAATTCTCGTTTAACAAGGCAATAAAGCAGGGGTGGGGGGGGGTGAACGAAAAGTGCTTCTCAGTGAGAGTGTATTTTGATCACGTCTTCCGCCCCTTTCTTTTCTCTTCATAAATCCGCCACAACTGGTGTAGTTGATTGGGACTTTTGTGCGTTGTTTGGCTTATGTACGCACAGCGCCTAGGCTCTCTCTCATTATGCTTACGTTAGCAAATTACTGCATGTGAAATGATGGAGCCTCAAGTGCAGCAATTCATGCTAACAAAGGAAAGGGATGAAGGAAAGGGAAAATGTCACAGGAAGGGCAAGTGAAGCTACGCGTCTACACCAGTTCTCCACCTCATTAGAATACTACAAACTTGGCTGACAGATTTCTAAACATTACATCAAAATATTTTCAATTGATTTTTCTTATGTTTAAGAGCACAGTCTCTGGGCTCAGATAATCTTAAATTTATACCCCAGTTTTGCTGCCAACTAGCTATTTGGCCTTGGGGAAGTTATTGAACCCCTCTGTGCATTGGTTTCCTCATCCTTGAAATGGTTGTCTGGCTCCAAATACTGTGCTCTTAACTCCTAACCATATCGTTTCACTGCGCAATGCATACCAGAGTGCTGGGATTTGTGGTTACTATTAAATAAGATACTGCATAAAAACACTTAGTACAATGCGTGGCACATAGTAACTATATGAATTGCTTTTCTTATTCTTTTTTGTGGTCATGCTGGTAAACATATAGAGAGAATATTCAGACTGTACCAGGTAAATTTAGGAGAAGGCACTCTGAGTGGAGGGTAAAATTTGGGGATAGGTGGGGTCAGTAGAGTCGAATAGTAAATTCTGTCAGTATTGATACCTTCATTTGTTACCAGCTGTATGACCTTGAGCTAGTCATGGCCTCTGTTTAAGCATCAGTTTCTGCATCAGTAAAGTGTAGCTAATAATATCATCACCTTCATAGGGTCATTATGACACATTATATAAATGAAACACTGAACGCAGTGGTAAACACAGAGTAAATGCTTAGTAGATATTAATTGCTATTTTTAAAAATTACTTTTTCCTTTGAAACATGATACCCCAAGTCAGCAGCACAAGAGCTGGGTGCCATGAAAGGTACCAAGTTGTGGACCATAATGTATACATTATTCTGTGAGGGTTTTGTAGAGTTCTAGAAGCCTATAGAGAGAGAGGCTCAACTGACAGACTCGCCTGCCCAAGTTCATCCATCAGTGCCCACATTTGACAAATCGTGTAGGACATCAAAATACTTATGCTGGGTCCGGGACCCAGGACCCATGCTTGCCATTTTGAATAACCCCTGGTGAGACAGAGCCTATTGACAGCCACGGTTTCTTCATGAATTTTAGCTCCTTGCAAAGCTTTCCCAACTCGTGTGGGACTGAACCTAAGGTCTTTGTACTTAGGAGCAGAAGCTTAACCATTTCTCTTGATCTACCAGGCTGGCCATTTTGCTAAAGGTTTTAAATACCTTGGAGAATCTGACAAAAGCTAGAGCTTCCTTCCCAAAAGAACACGTACAGCCCCAATCTCCACTCCCACGCACAATTTAGTACACAATTTTGGGGAGACCAAAATCTTCATGATCTGTTTGGACCTCTAGGGGTTCATGGACGGCAGGATGAGAATCTTTGGATTAGTGGGAAAGGGCTTATTGTTTTGATTATGGGATTTGAACATAGAGCCCCTCAACCTTGGCCTCAGGGCAAGTGAACAGTAAATTTATAGGTTCAAATGTTTTATTAATTATGTCTTGCCTTTCTCTTCCAGAAAGAAATACCTAAGGATGCATCGAAGAGGCTAGGTTTCAAGAGTCAAAATGAAATAACTTCTTTAGCTGGAGCTGAATCAGCTAAAGAGATACTTGTCTTAATTCTTTGATTTGGTTTTGTCTATGATGAGCCAGCATGAAGCTACCCAAGGAGGATTAATCAAATTCTGGGAGACAGACATATGGAAATATATATATATATATATATATATATATATATGTATATAATTTTTATTTTATTTATTTACTTTTGTCTTTTTGTGACAAGATTTTGCTATGCCAGTTAAGGCTGGTCTTGAGCCCACTTTGTAGCCCAGGCTGGCCTTGAACTCAAGGCAATCCTCCTGCCTCAGCCTCCCAAGCGCTGAGATTATAGGTTTGTGCCATCATGTCAGACCTAGAAGTATATATTTTAAATATTGACCTAGATATAAGAGAATGAAATTAGTTGCCCCTCTCTAAATGCATAGAGCTCATTTTCCTCTAAAGAAAAGCAAACTCCTAAGTTAATAAAATATATTACAAATATTTCAACAGTTCTGGTATTCTGGCACATAATTGGATATCCAAAGAATATATTTCTTTTTTGTTGTTGTTATTAAGCCAGAATTTCAGTGTGCCCTATTTGAGGCTGCTGAAGGTGCATTTGCCATACAGATGTTAATGCATAATCAATGAACTCTTTTTAAATGCTAATGTCCCCTATCATCATTCATTGAGTAGGGAAGGAGGCAGGGCTGAACAAGGAAACTGCTTAGGTGAAGCCAATTTTGTTCTCTAGGGCCCACAGTCCATTGGTGTTCAGAGTTTGGGAAAATGTGCAGCAGGGGACCCTCCCCCTTATAAAATGACAATAGAACACAAGCTATAGGAAAAGATGTACCAGGCGCTTCGTCAACCTGGAACCCCAAGGAAGGGAGGAGCTAAAGAGGCTGTGGCTTCTTCCAACTGTGGAAGAGCACAGAGGAGGGCAGTAACTATGAAGAGAAGATTAGAGGAACCTGAGGGTTTGTAGCCTGCAGTAAAGAAAGGAACATGGAGAGTGGTCTGGGATTCAGAAGGGGCTCTTGTGGTCCTTTCCTTCAACCTAGACATAAAAGTCACCTATGATATTGTCCAGAAAAGTGTAACTCAATAGGATTTGGTCTGGATTTCCTTCACAGCTCCTGAATAATTCCAACTGTGATTAGAAATGAAGGTGACTTGACCGATTAGATATCTTACCATTTTTCTGGCCACAAAGCACTTGTCACTGGACAAAATATTCAATGTTTAAATGCATATTTGAGTACATAATGAAGGAAAAAAAGATCTGCAAGAGTCAGGGCTCCAAAGGAGCCTGAGGACTGAATGGAAAGCCTCTGAGCTGAACCTAAGTCTTGCCTGGTATGGGGCAATATCGTTCTCAGTAATCCAAGGGCCTGAGTTTTATAAGAGTTTACATATGGATAGTATATAAATCCATTGGCTCACATGAGTAGGTGAGATTGAGTTGAGATCCCTACAGAAAGTTAGAGCCCACAAAGTGAAGCATTACTGTAACTCCTTAGAAAAATGGCTGAGATCAGCTCTCAGGCACAGGAAAAAATCAGGTTGAGCCTGGAATATTTTATGGTACCTAGAATAGGGGAAGTGCCCAAAGACTAAGGGTACAAGGCAGAAGGACATAAGGAGTGACTCAAATAATCTCCCACTAGCCAATCTTATGGTAATGTTAATATTATTTACAGAAGGAAAACGATACTGCAGTGTTGCATTTTGTGGGACACTACTTTAGCCAAGTGGTTAAATTATCAATACTGATAATAGAACCAACGGAACAAATGGGTATCTGTCTTTAGATATGATGTGAATGTAAAGCACGAAAGACTTTAAAGCAACTATAATAAATATATTCACAAAATCAACAAAAACTATGTTTAAGGAAACCAAGTAAAACACAAGGACAATCTCTTACCAAAGAGATCTAGGGCTGAGCAGCAAATATACAGACACTCCTGGTTTAATGACCAAATTAATTTCCTGTGATTGGGTCCTTAACTGACTTGGTTGCTACACGAGGAACTGTATATAGTATTTACATTACAATATTCAGAACAAAGGAATGGTGAAAGGAAACTCCAACTGGATGACTTTGCTTTGATTTGAGTAACATATGCATTGCTGTAATGTATAACAGAACATAACACATAAGTACAGTACTGTACTATACAATACAGTCAGCAATAATTACAGTAGCATAGTGTTATGGCTTGTGTTTAGATGTCCCCCGAAGCCCCATGCAGTCATAGGTGGGGCTTCTTCAGAAATGGTTGGATCTAGAGTATGTGGCGCTGGGATTGATTCATGGTGCAATGCTAGGCTCAAGGGCACCTGGATTAAGGGTATGAGTGCTACCCACCCTAAGTAGCCTGGATAAAATATAAGGGGCAGAAAGATGCTATTAAGGTCCCTCCCTTATTGCTTTGCTACCTTCTGCCCATTATGAATGTTTCTCCTCTGTAAAGCCTGTCTGCCACACCACTCTGCCTTGGAGCCAGCTGATTATGGACTGAAACCTCTGCAAACTGTGAGCTAAATAAATCTTTTCCCCTTTGGCAGTCAGGTGTTTTATCTCAGCAATGAGAAAATTAACTAAGACATGTATAATCCAGGTACACTGTACCAAAAAAGACATTGAGGCCGTGTAAACATGGTGTACAGAACTGTATGTAATGGTGGATTGTAAGTCTGAACAACACAGGCACATCTTGATTGTAGGTTCGAATAGTTGTTGAACAGGTAGGTTGTTGTTGTTTTGTTTTTATCTTTTTGAGACAGGGTCTCGCTATGCAGTTCAGGCTGGCCTTGAGCTCACTTTGTAGACTAGGCTGGTCTTGAACTCGCAATGATCCTCCTGCCTCAGCCTCCCGAGTGCTGGGATTACAGGCATGCGCCACCACACTCAACCAGGTAGGTTGTTAAACAAGGAGTATCTATAATCCCAGGAGGATTTTCTTGGCTGTCTCTTTCTTGGCTTCTCTCTGTTAAGCTTCTGACTGGTCTGCCATTGTACTTATTATTATTAGTCTCATGAAGTTTCTAGCCTCTATAAATTGCTTGCAGTAGCTCAGGCTGGCCTTGAACGCAAAATCTTCCTGTCTCAGCCTCCCACGGGCTGGAATTACAAGCTTGTGCCACCAGCTCCAAACTACTGGTTTGACAATGCCTTTAGCAATGAAAAATTTCTCATGTTTTTGTTAAAATAAAGTCCATCATCTCAGTCAGAGCTGAAGGGCTCTCCTCCTTATAACCTGCCCCTCCCTCTGGGCAGAACTTCTGCGCACTGCACTGGATCTGGGAGCAGGGACAATGGCCTGCTTCTGGAGCGACACTGGTGTTTTATCTGTGGGTGTTGGGGGTGATGGCAGGCCCTGGGCTTGTTAGCTTGCTCTCTATAACAGAACGTTTGTCCTATGAATGAGGTGAGCAGAGCCACTTGAGTGCCAGTCTTCTGGATCTTTGGGCCTCAGGCAGAGCCCTGTCCCTGTTTATGGGGCTGAATGGGAAAGGGAGTTCTAGTCCTCTCTGACTTGCCTACCAGAAATAGAACTTCCACAGCACAGATCTGGGGAAGCTGAAAGACACCACCATTGATCTCCTGCTCAGACCTTTGTGGAATTCACCTGCCATGCTGTGAGGAAGTCCAAGTCACCACAAGGAGTGCCACACATAGAAAGGAACTGAGCAACCCTAGGTGATAGTCTCAGGTGCACTCCTGGCTGACACCCAGCACCAATTTTCCAGTAATAAAAGTGACCCATTTTGGGAGTGGATACTCCACTTCCAGTAGAGCCATTGGCATGATTCTGGGTAGAGCAGAGATGAGCCATTTCTACCCAAATTGCAGATTCATGAGCAAAAATAAATGATAGCTTCTGTTTTAAACTACTAAGGTTTAGGATGTTTTGTTAGGCTGCATAAACAGTCATAATATTTTTCAGTGCAGCAATTCTGCATCTATACGTTTATGCTAGTTAAACGCTTGTACACATGAGCAAAAATGTATGTGAAGATATTTATTGCAGCACACTATATAAAAGTGAAAAATTTGGGACAACATGGCATCCTTCAGTAATGGAATGGCCAAATAAACTGTGCTTTACATGGTAGTTAAAATGAATGTGCCAGATCTATCTGTATTAGTCTATGTAATCTAAATGATCATGTTGAATGATAACAGCATTTTCAAGAAGATACATGCAGTAGATTCCATTTATATACATTCAGAAATACACAAAACAATGCTATGCATTATTTATGGACATACATTTTTATAGCAAATGTACAAAACCAAGCACCTGATTAATAAACATCAACTTTCGGGAGATGGTTTCCTCTGGGGAGGGAGACAGGATGGAAGTGGGGCTTTACCTGCACTAGTAATGTTTTATCTCTTTTGTTCTTTCTTTTTTGAGCATTCCATAAGGCAAAGTGTTTACATCTGTTTTATCTTAATGGTAGGCACAAAAGTGTCTGGTAAAATTTTTTCTGTAGCTTGCATGTTTGCATTATTCATATTTTACAAATTTTAGTAAAAGAAAGGAAGTCTCAGATTTTCATTCATTAATCATTACAATATAACATCTCCATTATGAGGGGCATGATCAAAAATAAAGATTTAAAAATAAACTTTCTGAAGTATTATTTACACACAACAAATATACCATTTTAAATCAGCTTGATAAATTTAGACAAATATATACAGAGATGAATCCTAAGCACATTCAAGATATAGACTGTTCCCTCACTAAAACAATTTTCTCATGAACTTTACAGTAAATTTCACCAGCAGTGGCTCCAGGCAACCATGGATCTCTTTTAATCATTACATATTTATTTTCCTTTTTATAGAGATTGGTATAAGTGAAATCATACACTGGGTTCACTTTTGAGTCTGGCTTCTTTTTTTAGCATAAAGGTTTTGAGATTCACACATGTAAGTGTGTCAGTAGTATGTCCCTTTGGATTTCTGAGGAGTATTTTACTGCATGGACAAAATCTGATGCGCTTATTCATCTGCTGTTAGATATTTAGGTTGTTTCCTCATAAAGCTACCAAGGCCATTCATATGCAAATCTTTCTGTGGACATAGGTTTCTATTTCCCTTGGGTAAACAGCTCAGAGTGGAATTTCTGGGACATGTGTTTAACTTTACCAGATGCCACTGAACTTTTCTCAGTGTACTTACACCATTTTACATTTTTTGCCAGCAATGTATGCAAGTTGCAGTTGGTCTAGAAGCTCACAAACACTTGTATTATTTTAATGTTAGCTTTTAGAGTGATTATGTGTCTCATTGTGTTTTAATTTGCATTTTGCTGATAACTAGTGATACTGAGCATCTTTTCACATGCTAACCATTCCTATAGGTTATTTTGTGAAATATTTGTTTAAAACTTGTCCATGTAAAAAATTAGTTTGTCAATTTTCATTGAATTGCAAGAGTTCTTTGTATGTTTTGGATAGAAATCCTGTGTCAGGTGTTTGGATTGTGAATGTAATTTTGTAGGGGTGTGTGTGTGTATGTTTGTGGTAGTGAGGATTGAGCCCAGGGAGCATTAAGCTTCATCATCATCCTTTTTAAATTTTTTAAATTTTGAGATAGGGTCTCACTCAGTTGCTCAGGCTGGGCTTGAACTTATGATCCTCCTGTCTCAGCCTCCTAAGTAGCTAGGATTACAGGTGGGTGCCACCATACCTGGCCCATGAATATAATTTTGAGTTAGTTTTAGGGCATAGTGTGAGGTAAAGTTTGAAGTTGCTAAATGTGGATAGCTAAATTTTCATACCTTGACCATGCTTAAAGTCTCATTTACTTTTGGACTTCTGTATTAATCAGGTTTCCCATCACTGTGACACAGTATGCAACACCTACAACTGAAAGGAGGAGAGGCAGAGCAAAGCCGCTTAGTTCACAGCTAGTGGGAAGCAGAGCAGGTCAGTGTCAGAGTAGAAGGGGTGAGGATTCAGAAGTAGACCCGAAAGCCATACCTCCAT
Organism: Chinchilla lanigera; assembly: GCF_000276665.1. Lineage (NCBI taxonomy): Eukaryota > Metazoa > Chordata > Mammalia > Rodentia > Chinchillidae > Chinchilla > Chinchilla lanigera. Next base: position 4,475,622 of record NW_004955473.1, on the reverse strand, counting down.
CACTCACCCAGACCCAACTGGAAGAGTGTGCCACCAATCCCCAGGGTGGATCCCAAAGCCAATCAAGTTGACACTTTACCCTAACTACCACAACTTCCTATTATGTGATATAGCAAATGATAAAATGTCATCGGTGTAAGTCCCAAAGTACCTGCATATATTGTTTCTTATGACCACCTCCCTGTTTTCCTTCTAAAATTTCTACTCCAAACAACAGGAGAATGTGTAGGGGAAATTACCTAAGTGTGTAAAGCTCTACAACTCCCCGCACACACTTGCAAATGTATGTGCAAATTTTCTCATTCCTGTTTGCCCTAGAGCAGTGATGTACAGCATCGTTACAGTTACACGGTGACTAGTGACAAAATTAATTTAAATCCAAATTGTTTAACCATTCTCCCTTCTTTTTAGTTCCGTGCATTCTACCTGCTCACTCTCGTCTTTCCAGTTCTGGAATCTAAGTCTTCACTGGCTTCTGCTGGGTGTGCCGTAACCTGCCAGACTACTTCTTTCAAGATGGTGCTTTCCCTAACGGGTCCCAAGCTCAGAACGTCACAGTGCCCTGTGCCCTAGCCCTATCAGCTCCAGACTTTTCTATGATCCCACCTCCTCTGTCCAGTTCTCTTTCCAACAGGCTGGTGTCCTTGCTTTTCCCTGGGCACCAGTATTCATCCCTGTTCTGTGTTTTTGTTCATGCAGTTTTCTTTGTCCCCAGGTCCCACCTCTACAAAGCCATCAGTTAGGTCTCTAGCCTCATCACCATTCATTGTGACTTCTCACACCCGGCAGTTGGCCCCTGCACTTTCTTACATTGTTTGCCCTTACTGAATGTGCAGAGCTGGCCTCCCCAAACGCACTAGTGGCTGTGTGAGTGGAAGGACTGTGTTTCATATTCTTCTATCCCCTGCAATGCTGAGCACATGAATGCTTTTCTGGCTTATTTTAACAATTTTTTTTAACTCACTGGTTAGAATGAAAGTCAAGTTGAAGTAGAAAAGATACTTTTGCCTTTCAGAGTTGCCTTTCCATTTCAAATCTTGGTGTTGATCCCTTTGCTTTCCCGGCAGGAGGAAGGGCTGCAACGGAGGGCCACTGTGGGAATTCCACCCCAGATTCCTGATTCCCTCCACAGGTTGAGCGGGACAGGAAGCTCACATTCTCTGTTCCAGGCCACAAGTGAACTGGAAAGGAACAGACAGATGGCCGACCAGCGAGTATTCTCCCTCTCAGATATCAGGACCAAAAACAAACGACTGGCTCCTCATTTAATCCTTGGTTGCCCTGGCCAAGACAAAGGCCCCACTCTCCTCCAAGAAGCTATGGTGACTGCGGTGTCCTAGCTTTAACAAAGGAGAGGTAGAGACTTAATTGGGAAAACGTTGCTTAAAATCACCATTCTTAAAGTTCACGTAGCAAGGCCGTGAGGAACAGTCTGGAAGGGCATGCAGGGCTCCTCTGCTTTTGCCACCCCTCGCCAAAGCTCTTGCAGCTCACTCTTCTCCCCCTCGAACTGTTGAGGCCAGCACACTGCACACGGCTGCCACCTCCTCTTTAAGGAGCTTTGCAGAGAGTGGCATTTAGCTCCACCCAGTTACCTCCCCCAACGCCAGTCTGTCTCCTTGGTCCTGTCCTGGTTCATAAGAACTTCAGTCTGGTGTCATCAGTGACTTAATGCGCTCCTCCCATCTCACAGGAGGGCTGAGCCCTTGGGCTCCAGCCTTGCTGTTGAGGAATTTTAGCTGTTTGACGGCTTAGTAGGTGTGCCTGGGGGCCCAGGAGACGTCTATGGTTTTTGGTAATCATCCTAACAAACTTTCAGTGGCATTAAATTCAGTTTTTACGTATGTGGAGTCTCACCCTGGGAAGAAAAAAAGCTGTAAATATAATGCTTTCATGTGAAAGTAGTGATTAGTATTTGACTGTCATCTACTTTGTTTTGCTCTGTGGATTACTTCAGCTAGAATTTCTGGTGCTGCAGAAAACCAGTTGAGAAAATAACAATTCTTTATGAGCAACTTCAGGTTTCCTAACCCTTTTGTAATCTTCTGCTTTAATTTATTTTCCATTAGTACATTCTTAAGTGTACAGAAAAGAAAGCACCGAGCTGGGAGTGGGGGCCCGACAATAGTCTGGTTCTGCAATTACTTCTCTCTCTCTGACCATTAGCAGGTCATTTTCTCTCTGTGCCTCAGTTTCTTCATCTGTTCAAAGAGGGGCTTGGGCTACTTGGATCTGCTGGGTCCTTTCAAATTTGATTTTTTTTGCCATCACAATCAAATATGCAGCTATCATGTCTTAATTTTTGCAAAAAGATGAGGAATTTGTAATACTGGCATTCGTTTTTTTTCTCCCTCTTTCTTTTCTCTCAATAATAAGCCTCAGAGGTGGGATTTCAAAATTAGAATTTTCTACAGGCTGCAGCCATAATGATAGAACCATCACAGGAATACTATTAGAGTTAATATTCTTATCTCTAGATATCTAGAGAAGCAAATAATGTTTGAAGATCTTTTTGCTGTTTCTCTGTGGGTTCTTTATCCAGAGGTGTTTATATAACTAATGTGTCTCAGCAGTAAGAAAAGTGGAAATGTAATGAGGGAGGAAAATACAGCCCTCTTTTGTCCCAGTATGTCTTTGTGATAGTTTCTTAACCACCTCGCCATTTTACTGCTTAGAGTGTTCATCTGTCTAACACACACACACACACACACACACATTCATTGCTAATAGAAGCTGCTAATAGTGTTCCTGTCTCCTGTCAGAGCTGTCACAGTTGATTTCTTTTTTATATATCTGTGAGTTCCATCAGGTTTAACAGCTGAAAATCAAGCCCATTAAGAAGCTCCCTAAGTATTTCAGAGAAAGCTAATTTTCCAAGGCCAAACTTAGGCACAGAATCTGGTGAAAGGGAATGCAGCTATGAATCAAGTAAGAGCAAGGGCTTTATTCCCATAATGTTGGGAGGAGGAGGACAGTTGCAATACAAAGGGATGCCTTAAATAAAGGGCTGTGTATTTAACTTGGTAAAATACTTGATGATCTCATGTCCTCCTCCACAGTATATGCAGATACTTAATATGCTACCATGTGCATAAAAGCAGCTCAAGAATAATGAGAAGTTTCCATTTTAATTCATTTACTTATTTTTACAGGTAATTGAGCACTCAGGTTCAGCTACGCTTTGTGTAGGTTGGACAAAGACTTTGGCAAAGCAGCCCTTAAAAGTGACTTTGCTCCCAGCACTCAGGAGGCTGATACAGGAGGACTGCCATGAGTTTGAGGCCAGCCTGGGGTACATAAGCGAGTTCAAGGCCAGCCAGCACTACATAGCGAGGCCTTGTCTCTTTAAAAATGACTCTCTTCCTACATTTCTATCTGCTGCTTCATGGTGTCTTCTCAATTTCCTACTCATCTTTCCAATTTGTTAATGTTGGGAGCTTAGTCCTTGAAATTCTGTTTTTCTCTAGCTATTCCCACGCCTTTTGTGATTTCATCCAGGATTTTGTCTTTAACTATTACTGTGTTAGTCTACTTTCTGCTGCTGCCACAAAACACCACAGACTGCATAAATTGTGAACAACAGAACTTTATTTCATTTATGATTCTGGAGTCTGGGAAGTCCAAGAGCATGGTACTGGCATTTCATGGTGAGAGAAAAGTGTACCCATTAGAGAAAGGGGGCTGAACTCATGTGAAAACTAAACCATACCTGTGAGAATGGTGTCAACCCATTCCTGAGACTCGAACTCTTATGACTAATCACCTCTTTAAGGCTCTACCTCTTAATACTGCTACAATGGCAATTAAATTTCAACACAAATTTTGGAAGGTACATTCAAACCACAGGAATTGTTTATATGCTAACAACTCCCAAACTTATATTTGTAGCATGGACTTCTCCTTTGAAGTCTACAGTCTATACTATCTAGCTGGCTGCTTGCCATTTTGATTTTGATCTGTAATAGAGATCTCACATGTAATACACAAGGAACTGAATTCCCTCTCAGATCTGTTCATCCTATAGTCTTCTCCATCTTAAGTGATGGTTTTCCACTTCATCCTTGCAGTTGCTCAGCCTTGAAAACCTTGAAACTGTCCCTGACTCCTCTTTGTTTGACACCTCACAACTTCATCAGGAAATCTCATTGGTGCCACCTTCAAAATATATCGTGTATTTGACAATTTTGATCTCCATTGTTGTTGCCCTAAAGCTAGCATCTTTTTTTTTTCTTGGATTATTATAATAACCTCTGTTATAGTTTAGATCTGGAGTGTCACCCCAAAGCCCCATGTGTTCAGAGGCTTTTGGAAGGTGATTAGACCGTGGGACCCTGTACTTATCAGTGTATTCATCCACTGGTGAGTTTAGCAGTTGAGTGTGCTATTGGGAGGTGGGGTCTGGTTAGAAGAGAGAAGTCACTGGGGCTGTTACCTGGAAGGGTACATCTCCCTCCCTAGCTCCTCCCTTTGCTCTTTCTGCTTCTTGGCCATCATGACATGAACAGATTTCCTATTTCAGACCCTCCCACTGTGCCATTTCTGCATTGAACCTGCTAACCACGGACTGAATCTTCTGGAACTGTGAGCCAAAATAAACTTTTCTCCTTTAAGTTGTGGGTGTCAGGTATTGTGTCTCAGCAACAAGAAAGTAACTAAGACAGCTTCTTCTGTGGTGTTAGTGGTCCCCCCAAACAGTATGCATATTCTCAATGCAGCTTTCAGAGTGATTCCTTTAATGGGTAAGACAGATCATATTACTTCTCTGCTCAGAACTTCTCAGAACTACTATTTCACTTTGAGTATAAGCCAAAGGTCCTCAGCTTGTACTTGACGCAAGATGATTTACTCCCTCCCTTCAGTGAACTCTCTGACCTAATCTCTTATGCCCCCTCATTCACTCTGTGCTAGTGACTCTGGCCTCCTTTCTGTTAATCAAACTCACCATGCACATTCCTGTTATAGGGCCTTTGGATTTGCTTTCTCTTCTGCAGGAACACCTCCCTATCACCATGACTCATTCTCTTTTTGTTTTTAGGTCCATTCCTTTCTTTAGTTTTTACATAGCACTTAACACTTAGCAATCTAACATCACACACACACACACACACACACACACACACACACACACACTCTGCTATGAATGCATGCACCCCCCCAATTCATATGTTGGAACCTAAGGCCCAATGTGATTGTATTAAAAGATGGTACCTTCAGGAGGTGATTAAATCTTGAAGGCTCTAGCATGATGAGTGATTAGTAGCCTTATAAAAGGGTTTGGGAGAATCAGCTAGGCCCTTTTGCTTTTGTACTTTCCTTTATGTAGGGACACAGCAGTTAATGCCTCTGGAGGATGTAAGAACAAGTGCCACCTTGGAAGCAGAGATGAAACCTTCACCAGATATTGAACTGGCACTTGATCTTGGACTTTTGGTGTCCAATATTATGAGAAATAAACTTTTGTTCTTCATATTTACGAGTCTCAGGTGTTTTGTTATAATTCAGGAATAGACTAAGACATATTGTTATGGCTGGTGTCTATGTCCCCCCAAAATCCTCATGAGGTCATAGGTGGGGCTTTTTCAGAGATAGCTAGATCCAGAGTGTGATGTCAGGAATAAGGATGTGTGATTACTAAATTAATCCACTGACTGGTTTGGCACTTGGCTTAAGCTGGGTAGCCTAGGCAGAATGTAAAAGGACCAGAAAGAAGCTGCTATTGTTGCTTGTTGGTGGTCACTTGCTTTTCCTGTCTTCTGCCTGATATAAACTGCTTCTCTGCCATGCTGCCCTGCCTTGAAGCCAGCCAACTATGAACTGAAACCTCTACAAACTGTAAGCCAAGTAAACCTTTCCTCCTTTGGGTGTCGGGTGCTTGTTCTCAGTGAGAAAAGTAACTAAGACACATACATATATGTGTACACACATATATAGGTACATATACACAAGTGTGTACAGTAAGTCCTTAACTTATGATCATTAGAGTTGTAAATTTTCACAGGTATAGTGTATGAGACTCACTTGGTTAGAGTATAAACAAATCCAATTAATGAACATTCTCCAGAATGGAACTCATTCGTAAGTCAGGGACTTACTGTATGTTCCTTTGTCTCCCTTCACTGGAATATTAATCTATTTAAAAAACAGAGGTATAAAAATGATTTTAACTTGTTTTATTCACTGTTTTATTCCCAGTGGCAAGAACCATTATAGGTATATAGTAGGTGATCAATTTGTTGAATGACTAAATGAATGAAGATATTAGCAAAGCCAGGGTGAGCATTGTCTGGGATGCAGGCCTCAATGAGACAATACAGAGAGGAAATTTAACTGGGACTTATAGTGATTAGAATCAGTATCCCATACAGTCTAGAAACTGTATTTCCAAGTATCTGTGTAGTTCAGACAATAGAATTACAAAAATACTATCTCCTGTTGATTCACTTATAATCAATACAAAAATATAATAAAACACACCGTAATGAAAGAACCTGAGATATAAGCAGTCAGTGGCAATCTGGTCTAGTGGTTTTGTATAAGAAGGCATAGAGTGATGGTGTGCTGAGATGGTTAATTATCAACTTGATGGGGCCATGTGATGTCCATGTTTGATTAAACATTATTTCTGGATTTGTCTGTGGTGGTGTTTCTCGATGGGATTAGCTTTTAAATTGGTAAACTGAGTAAAACATGTTGCTTTCACCACTGTGAGTGGGCATCATCTACTCTATTGAGGGCCTGAGTGGAACGAAAAGGTGGAGGAAGGGAGAACTGGCTCTCCGTCTTCCTGACTGAGTTGGGACACTGGTCTTCTGCTTTCAGACTGGAATATATACCATCAGTTCTCTTGGCAGTCAGACCTTCAGCTGTGGACTGAAACTGCACTACTGGCTTTCCTTGGGCTCCAGCATACCAACCACTGATACTGTGGGACTTCTCAGCCTCTGTGGTCATGTGCACCAGTTCAATTTTATATCTATATCTACAAGTATATCTACATCTAGCCATCTAATCTTGACTTCTCTGGAGGACCCTAACTAATCCACTTTATACTTAGGCTTCTAGTGTACAGTGTATAACTGCATTCCCTCATTCTCTTCACCCTCCTCAATATTCTTTCGTAACTGAGGGGAGAGGCTATGGGAGAAAATAGCAAGTGTTGGAGGCTAGGTCTGGAATTCTTGGTAGTTTTTTATTATATACTTTCACTACTATTTACCTAAGAAGAATGACACATTTTTAAGACAAGCTGAGTTGTAGTTTTGAGGCTTCACTTACTTTTTTTTTTTGTAGACTCTCTTAAAATTATCTCTTTCTCCACAGTCCTATTTCTCTCACTCTAGTCCAACCTCGGATTGTCTGCCGGGCAAAATTTAATAGCTTTCTGCTTGATTCTTTGGCTTCCAGCTTCTTTTTCTCTGGGGCGCATCTTGACATTCTAATTATCCTGCATATGGGCATGTGTCTTAGTCCTTCCAGGATGCTATAACAAAATACCATAGACTAGGTAGCTTATGAACCAAGACATTTATCATTATAGTTTTGGAATTTGGGAAGTCCAAGATCAAGGTGCTCAGAGATTTGTTGTCTGGTGATGGTCCAATTTTTGATGCATAGAGGGTGACTTCTGGCTGCATCCTCACTCTAGGATGGGGAGAAGCAGCTCTCTAGGGCTGTTCTTCCTAGACAGCACATTCTAGTTGTGTACTCACATGGTGAAGGACCCAACAGTTCTCCTGAGCCTCTTTTATAAAGACCTTGCTCTCATCATATAATCACTTGCCAAAGGCTGCATTTTAATTCCATCACCTTGGTATTTTTGAACATATGAATTTGAGGGGAACACAAACTTTCAGATCATAGTAGAAAGATTGTGCTTTTAGAGTTTTGGGGCCTCCGCAAGCTGTAGAGACTGCTTAAGATGGGAAGATCAAGAAAAGAATATCGAACATTCATCAGCCCTCACATTCAATTACTCTAGAGACAACCACCAGTCCTCAGGTAGACAGTCTTGCTCAAATGCTCTGGATGGGTCCAGGAGTGGGAATTGAGTATCTCGTGTGTGACTTACTAAGTTCTGGTGATAGGGCAAGAGAAACTCTATTTTTCTGGTTTTAACTTCATAGTAAGAGAGGTCACTTGAAGTTCACTTAAGCTGTAGCTGACACCCCCCTATACACCCCAGTCCCCTTATCAACTCACTTCAAAGCAGAGCAAAGCCATAAATTGGGAACAGAACAAACAGAGCAAATTGGGAAGTAGGTTAAAGGCTAACCCATTATGGTCATTGGAATTTGGTTGTCTGACCTCCCGGGAGAAAGGTAAACTTTGTGCTAATTATGTGACATTCTGGTGAGTCCTGAAAATGAAGTAATGGTTACTATGGAAACCTGAAATGTACAAAAACCAAAGATGAGACCCAGAGTGGTAAGGACATCTTCTCTGACTCCAGGTTAGAGATGATCCGTCAGCCGGCTCCAATAAAGCTTTGTTCAGTCATACTTCCTCAGTTTTCTTGTGTCTTGCTCGATGGACTTGCTTGCTGTATCACTGGGACCAGAGAAATCTAGTAAACCAGCATATAGGCCTTTTGGAGATTACCATCATTAGTTTGTTGATCCCCTGGCTACAATTTTATCAAGATTCTAGACCAGAGAGGAACCTCTGTTTATTAGCAGAATCTCAGTGGAGAATCCTCATGGTTACTCTCTGCTCACCTCTTTTTCGATGATGGCACTGGAAGGGATAAAGGGAGAGGAGGGTGTGGCAGGTATTGTTTTGGTTGATTGGCACTTCCCTTTTCAATCCTTCTCTGACTGTCCTCCACCACTCTTGCCTAGCTACTTTTCTTAGACACTGTTCTCTATCCCAGTTGACTTATATGGCTCCCCTAGGAGTGCTCATTCTCTGACATGACACTAATCCCCTTGCCACTTGATCTGGGCACTTGAATCCAATTGTTAATGAGGTCTTTCTTCAGAGTTTCTCTATTTGAGATCAGAGTGTTAGTATTTCTATCTAAAATATCCTCCCAAAGTCTTGTGCACTGAGACTTGGGATTTTTGGAAGGTGATTGGATCACAAGGACTCTAACTTCAGTGGATTAATCCACTGATGAGATAATTTGCCAACATTATTGGAAGGTAATAGAAATTTAAGAGGTGGGGTCTAGTTCAGGAGGAGTGGGGAAAACAAGAGGAGCGGGTCACAGAGCATGACTGTGGGGAAGTGTGTCTTGTCCCTGGCCCATTCCTCTCTGGCTTTTTCCCTTTCTCTGCTTCCTTGCTGCCATGAGGTGAGAAGCTCTGCTCTGCTGCCATAATGTTTCTGTCTCATCTCCAGCCCACAGTAATGGAGCTGGCCTACGATGGACTAAAATCTCTGAAACTGTGAGCCAAAATAAACCTTTCAAAGTTCTTTAAATGGATTTGTGTCTGGTATTTTGTCACAGTGATGAAAAGGTGACTAACATGGAGAGTTATCCCTCTCTGATTAGTTGGCTTTGTCAAAATGTGAAGCTTTGGAGTTACTATAACGGTACTGAGGAAAGAATGAAGTCATGAAGTAGATAGGAATGGTGACAGATATGTAGAGGCCTGGCTCATTCTGTAGCATTGGTCTAGTTGTTTCTGAGGACCAGAGAGATTCCTGGCTTTTAATTTTCTAAGACAGCAATCATGACAGGTCATATTTATATCATGCCCTAATCCCTCTAAATAACTTATTCAAGTCTCCTAAGAACCATATGAGAAAGATAAAGTTATCATTCCCATTGTATACATGAAGAAACTGAGGCTGTACAGGGAGGTTGAGTAAGCTTTCCAAGGTCACAGAGTCAGGACTTGTACTCTGCTTTAAGTCCCATGTTCTGCCAGTGCTCGTAGACATTCTCTCAATCCCCAATGCCTCCTCACCCCTTAGGCAAGAAAAAGGGCTCCAATGGTCAGGGTTACCTTTTGAATAGTCACTGAAAAAGTTCATTTTTCTTTCTTTCTGCCTTGCTCTTCTTTTTCACTTGCCCTTTCTTTCTTCATTTCTTCCTTCCTTCTCTCTAGCTCACTCCTTTCCATTTTAAAATCCATTTGTTGCCAATCTCCTTATATTCTCAATTACTTTCAACAGCATGCAATTATACTGTCATTTCCCACGCTGAAAAACCCTCCCCTGACTCCATTCCCCTCTCAGCTTCAGTCCCATTTCTCTGCTTCTCTGTACAACAAAACACTTTCATACGGGGTATGTGTGTGCAGTATCCAGCTTATTCCTCCCTTTTCATCCTATCCTAAAGCCATTTATCAGGCATGTGCCCCTGCCATCCTCCTGAAACTGCAAGGTCACAAATGAACTCCATGTGGCTACTCCCAGTGGGCAGTACTCAGTTCTCACCCTATTTGCCCTTCTAGCAGTACTTAAAGCAGCCATTCCTTCCTTGTTCAAACATTTTCTTCACTCAGCTAATAGTATGCTATGCTCTCTTGGTTTTCAGATGGCAACGCATTTTCATTTCTTTAAATTTTATTGTAAAGAGAAAAAAACAAAAACGAATCAACAACAACAAAGAGAAAAACAAACACAAAAACAGTAAAAACGATACAGAATTTCAAAATAAGATGATAGGAAATTAACAATGGTTGTTATATCATAAATTGTTATCTTCAAAAAAGTTGCTCAGATTACCAGATGTAAGAATGCAAGACTGATCAAACAATTAAACATTAACTGTTCCTTTCAATAAATCACTAGCAATTAGTGGTACAATTATCTTAGCTATCGTGTGTGTGTGTGTGTGTGTGTGTGTGTATGTGTGTGTGTATTTCCCTTCCTTTTTTCCTTTCCCCCATCCCATTTGTTCTTTCCTTTGAAAAAAGATAAACATAACAATGAAACTGACCTTCAAAACAAGTTATTAGGACAGTTACAATAGTTAATACATTGTGTATTGTCATCTTCCTAGTAGTTATTCAGAGTAGATAAACTCAAGGCTTTTTATAGAATTCAGAGTATTCTATCTTTCCTATACAATATTAGCACAAGACTTTCTTTTTAGCCAACTAAGAGAAAACTGTATTGTTAACTGTATAACAATTTTAACTATCTTCTATATACTTATTTTTTTCATTTTTCCTTTCTTCCTTTCCCCTTTTCCTATCACAGTTTGTCTTTTCTTTTGAAGTTTCTTCCCAATTTGCCATATCTATTGTACATTTTGGATCTTATTTACTTGTTCGTTTTTTCACACTAGTGAGACAATATGATATTTATACATATGGGTCTGATTTATTTCACTTATGAGTAATGGCTCAAGTTGTGTCCATTTACCTATAAAAGCCTTGAGTTTATCTTTCTTTATAGCTGAGTAATACTCCATTGTATAAAAATACCACAACTTTTTTATCCATTCCTCAGTTGATGGGCATTTGGGTTGTTTCCAAGATTTAGCTATGATGAATTACTATGCTATAAACATGGATGCACATACATTGCTGTGGTAGGATGTTTTCAGTTCTTCTGGAAATATTCCCCAGAAAGGGAATAGCTGGGTTGAATGGGACCGCTAATCCTAGTTTCTTGAGGAATCTCCACACTGATTTCCACAGTGGTTTTATCAGTCTACACTCCCACAAATAGTGGAGAAGTGTTCCTTTTTCCCCAGAGGCCTTCCAGTATTTGTTATTCATTGATTTCATGATGATAGCTATTCTTTCTGGGATGAGATAAAAGCTCAGTGTTGTTTTAATTTACACTTCTTGAATAATGAATGCTGTTGAACATTTTTTCACATATTTAATTGCCATTTGTATTTCTTCATCTGAGAAGTGTGTATTCATTGCAGATGCCCATTTTTGGATTAGGTCTGTGAATTTTGGGGGACTGATTTTTCAAAATTCTTTATATGTTCTAGATAGAAGTCCTGCATCTGAGGGATAGTTGGCTAAAATGTTTTCAGAATTTGTGGGTTTTCTTTTCACTCTGTTGGTGATTTCTTTTGATGTGCAAAAACTTTTAACAGGATGAGATCCGGTAGGATATTTAGTGATTTCACTCTTTTCATTTCTTATTGCATGAAATTGAATTTTTTCTTTCCTTTTTTGATAAGGTTGGCTAGGGGTTTGTCAATTTTATTTATGCTTTCAAAAAACCAAGTCTTTGATTCATTAATTCTTTGTATTGTTTTCTTCATCTCAATTGTGTTAATTTGTGCCCTGATCTTTATAGTTTCCTCTTTTCTTTGGGTTTTTGGGTTGGACTTGCTCTTCCTTTTCTAGAAATTTTAGGTGCAGCATTAGGCTATTTATTTGTTTTTGTGTTGTTTTCCTGATGTGTGACTTCATTGCTATACATTTCCCTCTGAGGACTGCTTTCATTGCATCATACAGATTCTGGTAAATTGTTATTTTTGTTTAATTGTAGATATTATTTAATTTCTTCTTTAATTTCATCTGTGACCTATTGGTTATTCAGGAGGGTGTTATTTAATTTTCATGTATTTATGGAGTTTTTGTGGTTCCTTTTGTCATTAATTTCCAATTCCATTGCACTATGGTCAGATACTATACATGGGATAATATCAATTCCTTTGCATTTACTTAAGTATGTTCTATGGGCTAGTATGCAGTCTACTATAGAGAATGTTCCAAGTGCAGCTGAGAAGAATGTGTATTCTGATGTGGTTGGGTAGAACACTGTGTAAAGGTCTACTAAGTCCATTTCTTCACAAGTTTGGTTAAGTTCTGATATTTCTTTGCTGATTTTTTGTCTAGTTGATCTATCTCTTTATGTCAATGGGGTATTAAGGTCCCCCTGTTACAACTGTGTTATTGGTAATTTGGTTTTTCATGTCTATTAAAATTTGTCTTATATAGTTGCATTCTCCCATATTTGGTGCATACATATTTATGATGGTTACCTCTTTCTCTTGAAGTTTTCCCCTAACAAGTATGTAGTGACTTTCTTTATCTTGTTCGATCATTCTTGGTTTAAAGGTCAATGCCTTTTCAATGTCACTTGTTGGCTTTTCTTATATTCCTGGACTTTTAATGTTGGAGTTCTTTTGGGTTTAATCTTTTGTCCTTGGTTATGCCCTTGGTAACCTCACTAATTCCTATGACTTTACATACCATTTTAAAACTGGTGATTCCTGATTATATATTAGCACAGTGGAACCCTTTTGTAAGATTTAGATTCCTTTGTCCAATTACCTAGTTGATATTGCCACCTGAAAGACAGATCTGGCATCTCAAACCCAAGAACTCCAAATCTGCTTTTCTTTTAAAATCTGCTCCTTCTGTAGTCTTCCCCCAGTTTAGCATTCCAGTTTTTCAGAAGCTTCATTCTTTATTCCACAATTTCTCTTAGATCCTATATTCAATTCATTCACACCTTCAAAATACATCTAGAATCTTACCATGTCACATTACTTTCAGTTTCAATGTTACAACCATGGTCCAAAGTCACCTTTATTTTTCGGTGGGATTCCTGAAATAGCCTTCAACTTGTCCTTCCTTTTCCTCCCTTGCCTTTTAAAATCTTTCCCCTTAGCTCCCAGAGTGACCTTTGACAATGTGAATTATATTATGTACTTTTTTTGCTCAAAACCCTATGATAGCTCCATTTTTCTCTCAGAATAAACCCCAAAGTTCTTATGTGGTCTATATGGTCCTATAGGATTTGAGTCCCTATTACCTTTCTGGTCCATGCTTTGATACTCTAACCTTCCCCCCTGTACTCTAGGCATACCGTATCTCCACTGTTCCAAGGCCTGTTGCCTGTGGCACCAGACAGCTGAAACCTTAAAAGCCTCAGGGCCTTTGCACTCTCACTTCCCTTGGCCTAGAACACTTCTTTTCTAGATATATACATAACTCATTCCCTTACCTTTTAGAAATCTTTGTGCAAATGAAAATTTCTCTGGTGCTCGTTTCATCCTATATAAAATTTAACATATTCCCTATCATCTTCCCCTTTTTTCTTTTTCCTTAGTACCTACTACCTTCTCATGTACTATATCATTTATTTACTTTATCAGTCTATCAATGCTATGTGCTGAAATGTGTCCCCATTCCAATTCACATGTTGAAGTCTAATATGTGGAGATGGGGTCTTTTAGAGGTAGTTATGGTGAAACGTGGTCATGAAAGTGAGACTCTCATGATTGGATTACTGCCCTTATAAGAGTTTTCAGACACTTGTCCTACTCCTCTCTTCTTCTCTCTCTCTTTCCCCAATGTAAGGACACTGTAAAGATTCGGCCATCTACAAGCCAGGAAGAGCGCTCTCACTGGAGAACCTAATAAGGCAGCAACTTGGTCTTGGATTTCCTAGCTTGTAGAACTGTGAGAAAATAAATTCCTGCTGGTTAAGCCACTCAATCTACAGTATTTCATTGTAGTCAGTCAAGCTGCTTAAAACAGTCCCCTTCACTATGCTCAACAAGAAAGGTTTTGTAAGGGCATGCATGAGTGAATCAGATGGTGCTTGCAGAGAGGATGACACAGACAGGAACACATTACAATGGAGAAAATTGTTCAGTTCTATGATGAACATAAGTTCTTTGATGGGGGTGTTCAAAGAAGGGAGAGGTTATTCAGATGAGGAATGAGTCAAGGGAGTGGGGAAGATCTAGCTGGAAGAGTTAGCTTTGGGGCTGTGCTTTTAAAGAAAGGTATGATTTGGACTTGTGAATATACAAGGAGGCTCAGGGAGCTCATGTTGAAATTAGGGTCTGTGAAGGACAGAAGTGGAAAATCAGGTCTGAAAGAAGTCTGGGGCTGAATCAGGAAGGGTGCTGAATGCTGCTGAATGTCAGGTTCAGGAGTTTTGTCTTTGGGTGTGGTTTGAAGTTGAGAGGATGGGAAATTTATAGAATTGGCAGTAAAAATATGAGCCATCAATCAGTGAATTCCTTGATTTAACTTTTGGTTTTTATTCAATTAACTGTCCCTAAACTGAAAACTCAGGTTTACCAGGGACCTGATTCAATGGTTCCTAGCTTACCACAGATAAGAAACAAATGGGAAAGAGGGAGGAGAGTTTTGAATATGAAAACAGATACACTTCCAGGGAAAGAAGAGCTCAATGACTTCTTGGCTTAGAGGATAAAGATGGAAACCCTAAACTGTAGACTTAGAACCTCTGTGTACAATCTACCAGGTAACGATATGGAGTCTTCACAGAAAGGAAAGGTCAGGATGGCTCTGGACTCTGCTGTTTAACAACACAGGAAGGGATGTGAACCATTTTAGAAACTTTCTCATTTAAAAGGATCAACATAAAAAAATGATCTGGTGATGGACTTGGTGGCATATGCCTATCATTTCAGCTACTTGGGAGGCTGAGGAAGGAGAATCACAAATTCAAGGCCAGCCTGGGCAACTTCATGAGACCTTATCTCAAAATAAAAAAGTGAAAAGGGTTGGAGATGTAGCTCAAGACAGAAGGCCCCTGGGTTCCATCCCTAGTGTAACACACACACACACACACACACACACACACACACACACACACAGAGAGAGAGAGAGAGAGACAGACAGACAGACAGAGAGAGAGAGGGAGAGAGAGAGGGAGAGAGAGAGGGAGAGAGAGAGAGATTGGTAATAGAAAGATCATGTTTTAGTCACCTGGTAAACTCATATGAGTTAAATCCCCAGACATAAATTTCTGCTGAATAAGCAAGACATTATTGTAATACTGGCATTATCAAGTCCAGCACAGATTGCTGCATGTGTGATGTGCAAACATACATACAGAGCGAAAGAGAGTGAGCTGTACAGATAGTCTTCAACTTGCTATGGTTAGACTCTACCATTTTGGACTTTATAATGGTGGAAAAGTACTACATATTCAATAGAAACCACTTCCGATTTGGATTTGGATCTTTTTTCTTGGTCTAACAACATGCATTATCTCCCCTTGTGATGCTTGGCAGTGGGAGCCATGGCTCCATCAGTGATGCCGTTACGAGGGTCAACAACTCCTTTGCAGTGTGCAGTGTTGGTAAGCTGGGCTGTTCCGTGGGCTAAGTAGGTTAAATGCACTTTCACTTCTGGTATTTTCCATTTATGATGACTTTATCAAGATATGATACCACTGTGAGTCAGGAGTATTTATATTATGTCAAACACATTGGATGAAGTGTTCCAGATTTTTCTTTCCCAGCCTATTTGGTTCTGGTTCAGAGGGGTAGACATATTTTATTAATGTATTAAAACTTACCCCCACCCCTTGATTTTTTCAGCATGTCACATTCATCTTTGCATCCCTCACTGGCTGCCACAATGTTCTGGGCAGAGTAAGCACTTGAACAACATGTGAACTGAAATGTTACACTTCATGTCTTAAGGACCAGACACATGAAACACAGTTTTACTGCCATGGGTACAAAACTTATGTAAGACGGGATAAGATAACACCTTATGTTTTGTTCCTTTCTTGGTTTTTACTGTATTTAGAACTTGTTGCCTTTTAGTGATTCCAACCACACACTGGGCAGATGTCTTCAGGGACTTCTTTCCAGCAACTCCTAGGTCCCTTATCTGTGCCAGAACTGATCGGTTAGAGGCTAACATCTTGTGAATAGCATTTGGCTCATTTTCTCTTAAGCACAGTACTTTATCCTTGCTCACATTGAAGCTCATCTGTCACTTTTTCACGCAGAAATACAAGCTTGCGGGGGCCTCCTGCCACTTATGCATTGACTTAGAATGTGCACAGAATCAGTATTTCGATTGTTTAAGAGTTTCATTGTTTAAAATAGATTTTATCCAATAAATGTTTATGTAGATCTTACCATGTCATGGACACTTTTCAAAGCAATTTATAAGCATAAATGTGTTTAATAAAATTAATCCCATGGTTAACATTTTTTGATAAGTGTTTTATTTCAATATAATTGGTTTCATTTGTATTTTATCTCATGGTTTTAGGATTATTCTGATAAGAGGTCCACGAGATCGAAAAATGTTAAGAACACTTATTCCATATTCTCTCAGCCATACTAGGCAGAGACTGCAGATGAAGTGGGCTGGAGATCGGGAGGACTCAGGAATCCTGCATTGCCTTCCCAGCTCCATCATTCACTTAGTGGTACGACCTGTTTCTGTCCTTTGAAGACTAAGTCTTTGTCCTTGGGAGACTTGCTTTCCTTAGCCGCACTAATGCTGAGTAAGCCACTTTCCCTTGAGAGCTCACAGGGCACTGTGAAGATCAAATGATAGAACCCCTGTGCATCAAGTTGCTTGAAAATCTTGTATTTATTGAGGAACATTAATGAGTTAAGGTTTCAGAGGTCTGGTGCCACAGGCAACTGTTACTTTTTGGGTACTTTATTCACACGTACTTGAAATGACTGCAGTTGGGCACAGCATGCTTTAATATGTCCAGCGTAACATTTTCTACCTAAGATCTAACGTTGTCTCCATAAGGCTCTATAGCTTGAAGGGCTCATACCTGTGTGTAATCAATTTCTTTTCTTCTCTTGCCCTAATAATTAATTGCATCAGTATGCTTTTGAGATCTTCTTCCCAGATAGAAAATTTAGGCAAGCTGTGATCTTTAAAGCTTACTGTCAAACTAAATAACTGGGATGCTTTTTTGGATCTTGGGATGTGGGTGATGGAAAGCCCTTCTGGCTTCTTTGCTAATGGGATGCAGCCTGTGCTTTGAAGAGAGGACCTGAGTTGGAATGATGCTGAGACTATCTCTGAAGACAGCAGAAGAAGTTTCACCTACTCTCATGGAGCACTGGTCAGAAAAGTCACCTGAATTTTTGTAAGCTAGCAGGTCTCATTCTTTTTTCAAGTTACTGTGTGACCCTATGGGGTTCCCAATACTGTAAAGGTAGCTCTGGAGTCTTTCAGAGTTGGTAGCACCCTGTCAGGCACTTTATATTGAGAAGAGACTCACCAACAATTCTTTGAATGAAATATGCTTACATTTCCACCATTTTTTAAAAGTCAAGGTCTTGCAATGTGGTCTAGGCTGGCCTCAAACTTGTAGCAATCCTCCTGCCTCAGCTTTCCGAGTGCTGGCACTGCAGGTATGTGCCACCATGCATGGCTAGACTTTTCCTTTATACATGAACATAAAAAGTCTCAGAGAAGTTAAGTGACAGTGTTAGAAGTGACCCAGGACACCATGGTATAATAGGAAGAACACAAATTGAAGCCAGGTTAACTTGCATTCAGCTTCTGGGCTTTGTCATATACTGCTGTGTACCTAGCTCAAGTAATCAAACTTCCTTGAGCCTATTTTTCTCTTCTTACCCATCTGTCAAGCTCCCTAACATTTGTGTCCCTGAAACAATACAGGGACAATACAGCCCCACAAACAAGGATACAAATATAGGATAGATTAATGATAGATACCTGATACAAGATAGTGGTTGAGCAGGGTCTCCCACAGAAACATCAGCTCTTGAGGGAAGGAATCACACTGTGTTCACCCCTTAAATTTTAGGGTCAAGACTTGCACATAACAGGTGCTTTTATAATGGCACATAAATGAACAATGTAGGGTTTATAACAATACTTACCAATTAGGTTGATTTTATGGTTAAATAAAATATTTGAGCAGTAGAAAATTTTGAGCTTGCAGTTGGAAAGACCAGGATTTAAAACTCATCTCTGCCTCTTCAAAATTTAAGCAAGTTACTTTATACCTTCAAGTCTCAGCTGAAGCAGGGGTGAATATCATCTACTTTTCACATTGTAGTAAAGTGAATGAATAAATATCTTTATCTATCATTAATCTATCCTATATTTGTATCCTTGTTTGTGGGGCTCACTGATCAATGTTAACTTTTATTGCTATGGCTTATATGTAGATGTCTCCTCAAAGCCTCATGCACTGGTAGGAGGGGCTTTTCAGAGAGGGTATGATACCGGGATTAAGGGTGAGAGGCTAGGATTAAGGGTGTCCCACCCTGGGTATGGGTGGTACTACCCAAAGAGTGGATAGCCTGGATGGAATATAAAGGGACAGAAAAAAGGCAGGCTGCTTCTGATGATGCTGTTGCTTGCTGCTTCCGCCAGCCCTGCAATGCCATGGACTGTTTCTCCTCTCCAAAACCCCTCTGCCATGCCATCCTGTCTTGTGGCGAGCCGATTATGAACTCTACAAATTACAAAATACAAAACTCTACAAATTGAAACCTCTACAAATTAGGAGCTGAAATAAACCTTTCTTCCTTTAATTTGGGGTGTTGGTATTTTGCTTCAGCAATGAGTAACTAAGATAACTCTTGTTATGTATCATTAGTTGCATGGAGCTAACATGCTATGCAAATACTCATTTACAAAACATTTATTGTGCACTTTCAATGTCCCAGGCTCTGGGGATGTGACAGTGAACAGCGAAAATGAGGACCACACTGTCACAGAACTTACACTTGGGGGAGCAGGCAGGGTGAAGGCACTGAGAGTGATAGTTTAGGTCTGAAGAGCCCGACATCATTCCCACTTCATCAAAACTGTTCATCGCTGGTAAATACTGGATATTTTTACATTGAGTTTTTATGGTTTTCACTAAAGAGTGAAGGACTTAGACTCAATGTGTTAAAAGCCGCCCTTCTAGCTTCTAAAAGGCAAGGGCCGGCCCTACTCCTTTTGTATCCTCTAGTGTCTGGCAGAGTGTGTGGAATCGGGTAAATGTGTGGAATAGGTTTTCAGAGGCCGATTTTCCTTCTTGAGGCCCACTAACATGATGTACCCCACAACTGCGGGTGTGAATGTAAAACATGTCTTTAAATGTGGGTAAGATCAGGAACTTTGGCTGAACATAATCATTACTATAACTCTTTGTTGAGAACTCATTGTGGAACAGACTGGCCAGGCAGTCTGCAGACCCTATTTTATTAATTCTTTCCTACCACTCTTTGGGGTAGGTATGAATTCTCCTTAATTTTGTCTATAAGGAAACTCAGTCTTTCGTTGTGACCATGTAACCTGGAGGTGATCTGGGCAGCATGACCACAGAATAGGTGCTCGGCAGATGGTAGCAATTGTGGAGAAAAGTGGAGGCAGATGTATGTGATGCACTGTTCTAGGCATCTGAGAATCCCAAGGGTTTACACAGTTCTACTGGGTGAGTTGATGGTTCTTGCACATTTACACTGCCCTTTCAAACGATAGTTTATTCTGTACTATATGGAAACCACACATTTTGAGATCCACATGTTATTTTGTTGTTGTTTTTTGAGACAGAGACTCATGATGCAGTTCAGGCTGATCTTGAACTCACTATGTAGCCAAGGCTGGCCTCAAATTCATGGTGATCCTCCTGCTTCAGCCTCCTAAGTGCTGGGATCACATGCATGTGTCACCATGTCCCTGGGGCCCAAATTAAAAAAAAAAATCTCTATATAACGTGGAACACAGATATGTGTCTAATTTTCTTTAAAAAATAACTTATTCATTTGCATAAAGATGCTTAACAGGCAGCTTGGCAATATTACAAAATCAGATCTAGAGATATCGCAGGACGAGGGAGGGAGCTGAAACAACCACTTGTAAAATAAGAGGAAACTTCTATTCATTATTTTCTGGCAAATATCTAACAGCTGTATCTCATAAAAATAACAAAACAGCAATATTTCAAAATTATGGAGGAACACCAGAGCCATAAATAGCACTGAGAAGTTTGAAAGAAAAATAGCTTCATTAATAAATCCTGATGTTGAATGTAAAGAATTGTGAGAAATGGCAGTTGCTGCAATTTGATTATGTAGTAGAATGCAAACATCTCTGTTCTTATACATCATAACAAGTCTGGAGTGTATTAATCAGGGTTCTCCAGAGAAACAGAACCAATGAGATGAGGAGAGGGGGAGGGAAGGAGGTGGGAGGGAGGGAAACTAAGAAACTGGCTCCTGTCATTTGGGAGCTGCCAAGTTTGAGGGCTGGCCAGCAGGCTGGAAATTTCTGGCAGGACAGCAGGAGTTAATCTTTCAGTTCTGAGTCTGAAGGTATCCTGGAGGCAGAATTCATGACTCAGGGGACCTCAGTTTCTCCTCTTAAGGCCTTTAACTGATTAGATGAGGCCCATTCACATTCTCATGGGTAATCTACTTTACTCAAAGTTAATTGGCTTACATGTTAATCACATCTGAAAAATATCCTCACACCAACCTCTATACTGGTGTGGGACCATAGAAGTGGTCAAGTTGACACACAAAATTAACCGTCACAGCTAGTACATTCAGGACCTTGAGAGACCTCCCTGGACCAAAGTGCCAGGTGCAATAGAAACAGTTTGCAATATAAATAAAGTAAAGGAGAGTGAGGTATTTAGGTTGGGCAGCTGTTATCTTAAAATTTAGTTTTATTTAACTTAATTAAATATGGAATAACTGGTAAGTGGAAAATTTGCCTCAATTTCCTAGATATTATTGAAAGAAGGCATTCTAGGAGCCTGAGGCTGGTGAATCAACATCTTCCACTGTGTTGATGACAGAGATGCTTCAGAGAGGAGGCTACTGTAAAAATAACCCAAGCTTCCTCTGGGGCCACAGTGGGGTGCTAGAGGGGAAGCCAACTTTGGCAGGAATGGGCTACTAAGGAAAGCTGTTTCTAGTTGTCAAGTAGGGCTAGCATCTTCTTCCAACATCCTGGTAACAAAGGGAGAAACTGAGATAATCTACTAAAGGGTCACTTAGAAATTTATTCAAAACAAAACACAAACTGAGGTATAAAAAAGGAATATTTATCTTTTAAAAATACAACTTTGAACACTACTGGCACCTCATTTACAAAGTATTTTTGCGAAATACTCTGCATCGGCTTTGCTTACTCAGTGCATCCTCTCACCTTCGAGGCAGTTCAAGGAAGGGCACGCTCGTGTTTTAAGCTCCACTGCTACTACCACAGGAATAAATAAATAAAACACTCTCTGCCTCAGGCATTAGCCTCAAACCCCTTTCCTCTTCTACCAAGCAGAACTTCTTCAACGGTCCACTTCCACGCCACCTTTGCAAGCTGCTGTTTGGGCACTGTAGAATTGGATGCATCCCCAGCAATCAGCACTCCAGATGCTGCAGACCACTTTGTAGGAAGCCTCACACACTCTGGCCCATTATTTACCCATTAGTTCATTCCCATTAATACTTATATCAACTCTTTACAAATATTCAGCAAGAAGTAAACGGAGTATTTACAGCAGTACACAGTTTGCAGTTTGATACACCGACAGCAGAAAAAAGGGACCAACAGACTTCAGAAGGCCAGAGGGGAGAGAGTATTAAAATAACTTTCTCCTGCTAATGTGTGTGCACAAGTGGTCACACACGAATGTGTTTAATTCATAGAAAACTAATCATGCCCTCCCGTAAAAGCAGACTATTTACATGAGATTTTGAATAGCACAAACACATGCTGGTCATACTGAATACTTGCTGTCTGTAAAGATATTTAGATTTATTTTTTTTTAATTCTGAAATAGACCTTTTTATCTATTGGAGAAAATAACTTTGGAACATTTGTCAACTTTTGGTTCACAGTAATTTTGCAAAAAGCCACAAACCATGCTTTGTTTTTTCAAAGGTCAACCTGGTAAGCACCACCTAGAAGACACTGATGTGTTATTTATTTACTGGTCTACTAGAGATTAGAAAGACAATGGCAGTTACACAGAGTACCTAGCGCTCCTCTTACTCCTATTGCCAGTAGCAGCAACATTAACGTGAAAAGTTTGGAAACACAAATCACATACAAATCATTAAAACATTTCAGGTAACAGGTTTTTTTTCTTAACAAAAATACCAAGGTCTAGAACAGTAGTACAGATACTGAAAACACTCCAAATACTTTTTAGTCTCAGGACTTTTTCAATTCTACTAACAAGGAAAGACAACCAATTGCCAGAAAGGGGAGGGAGTTACAGCACTTGAATTTTGAGGCAATTTCTTCTTAGAGCCTGTAGCTGGAGGTGATGTTCTAGGATCCTTATTTCAACTCAAAAGATATTCCAGGAATGAACTGAGAAATTTAAAGCAACTTCCACTTGAAAATCATTGAAAATACAAATCACTTCGTAAGCTTGTCCAACACATACTTATTTTCAGGATCCCAAGTTGGTAGGCAAAGAGACTCAGGTCAGTTTCAAGCCCTCAAAGCCACAGAATTTCCATCTCTTCTCCAGACTGGCTCCAACTCCTGTCATTTCCTGCTTGAAGGTGTGCTGGAGTCTGCTCATGAGGCATTCCACATCAGTAGTGCAGATCTGGAGGGCAGAGAGCATACCCTCCATTTTAGAGCAGTTTCATGCTCTCAATTGTGTCTTGTTTCCTAGTGCTGCCTATTTAGGATGATGATGATTATGGTGTGTGTATGTGCATGTTAGGAGTGTGTGTACGACTTGCCCTGCTCTCCCCCTTGTGCATTTATGTGTGCTGGGAGAGTGGCTTTCAGACAGTGGTGTTCCTCTGCTGTGATCACCAGTCACTGCTCACTGAGCTTCTGTTGGAAAGAGCTGTTATCCGTTACATGGAGAGGTCTGGGTATAGTCAGCTTAATGATGGCTGCTCAGTGTCGGTGACGCTATGTGAGGCCCACCGAAGTTGCCAAGTCTTTTAGGAGGGGAAAGAGGCAGGATCTGTCACACATTGTTATGGTTTGTGCCTGTGTGTCCCCCCAAAGCCTCATGCGGTCATGGGGCAGGCTTTTAGAGTTTGATTGATTATGGGTGTGAGAGCTACACCCACGATGGGGTGGATAGTTTGCATATGTAAGGGAGAGGAAAAGGGTGCTTGAGGCCATTCCGCCCTGGTACGTGCTTGTTGCTTTGCTGTGTTCTACCGCCATCAGCTGTAGCTCTCTGCCACGTGCCACTCTGCCTTGTAATTGGCCAAGTATGGACTGAAACCTCCACAAACTGTAAGCAAAATAAACCTTTCCTTCC
This sequence comes from Chinchilla lanigera, assembly GCF_000276665.1. Taxonomy (NCBI): domain Eukaryota; kingdom Metazoa; phylum Chordata; class Mammalia; order Rodentia; family Chinchillidae; genus Chinchilla; species Chinchilla lanigera. The sequence continues at coordinate 4,451,736 of NW_004955473.1, read as the reverse complement.
TTAATTTTGGACATCAGGTATTTTGTCCCAGCAACGAGAGAAGACAGAATTTGGTACCAGAGGAGTGGGGTTGTTGCTGTGACTATACTTGACCATGTGGTTCAAGAGCCTTTGGAAATGGCTTGTGGGAAGTGTTTGGAAAGGTTTGGAGCTGTCGCCTGAAAGAGAAGCACTAGAACACCTTCGGCTGTTCTGTCTGGGCGATTGTGGTCAGAGCTCAGAAGCCCAGAAGACTGATAAAAATCCTGCCCATAAAGACCGGGTTTGGGAGGTTTCTGTTGGGAAGAAGGACTGCATTGGTTGTTGGGCTCCAGATGATGTGTGTTATGGCTTGGCAGAAAGTTTGTCTGCATTTTGCTCCTGTCCAGAGACTTTGCCTAAGACTGAGATTAAGGGCGGCAGTGGACTGATTAATCTGGCAAAAGAAATATCAAGGCAGTTGAATGTTGGGGCAGTGGCATGGCTCTTGTTGGGGGCTTTTAGCCAGATTTATATTGAGAATCAAGAACAAAGAGCCCAGCAGGGTGATTTAAAATGTTGTGAGTTTGGCCAGAAAGGAAGCTCCTGTAAAGCTGTGGACTGCAAAGGTAGAGCTGAGGAGATCTCTGTTGCTGAGAAGGAACAAGAAAATAAAAAAGATGGCCTGAGGGTATCACAAGAAGCAGCAAGTGTCCACCCTTTGAAGCCTCAAAACGGCAAAGGTGAAAGACCTTGCTTTGAGAAAAATGCTGCTGAGTGCCATGTTCCAGAATGGTGGCGGCAGCCGTACCAGGTTCCAGAATGGCGGCAGTATAGAGGATCTGTTCCTCAGAATTGTACTCAGAGTGCCCAGAGATCCAGGCACTCCACCCCTGTGGCCAAGAGAGAGGAAAACTTGGCTACTGCTCCAGGTGGCAGCAGACCTTGGCATCATCCCCATTGCCCTGGCTTAGGTGCATCGAGAATGCAAGAATTCTGAGGTTTAAGAGGCTTCCACCCAGATTTCAGAAGGCCTGGGAGGCCAGGCAGCGTGCCCCTGAGAGGGCAGTGTGTGAGGCTATGAGTGTGAAGCAAAAGGTGTGCTGGAGACCTCAGAAATTTAAAAAAGCCAGGACCGTGGATCATCTAAGGAAAGCTGCAAGGAGGGAACAAAGCAGGCCTAAGAGAGAAGCTATGGAAGCTATAACCACCAGAAGTGCCATAGGGGTGGACTCATGCAAGCCCTTTGGAGCTTACAGTGTGCCACAGATTGCTTCAGATGCTGGTCATGGAACTACAGGACATAACGTTAGCCCTGCTGGATTTTGGACTTGCTTTGGTCCAAATGCTCTATGTCCCCCTGTTTGTACCTTTTGGAATGGTACTGCTTATTTTGTGCCATTGAATGTTGGAAATGTTTAACTTTTCATTTGTACAGGGGCTCACGACTGAGATTTTGCCTTACATCTTGGAGGAGACTTGGGACTTGGACTTGTCAGCAATGCTGAAACTGTTAGGACATTGGCAACTCTTCCAGATGGACTAAATGCTGTTTGTATAAAGGGATGGGCATGAGTCTTTTGGGGGCCAGGGGTGGAATGTTATGGTTTGTGTCTGTGTGTCCCCTCAAAGCCTCATGCAGTCATGGGGCAGGCTTTTATAGTTTGATTGATTATGGGTGTGAGAGCTACACCCACGCTGGGGTGGATAGTTTGCATATGTAAGGGAGAGGAAAAGGGTGCTTGAGGCCATTCCGCCCTGGTACGTGCTTGTTGCTTTGCTGTGTTCTGCCGCCATCAGCTGTAGCCCTCTGCCACGTGCCACTCTGCCTTGTAATCGGCCAAGTATGGACTGAAACCTCCACAAACTGTAAGCGAAATAAACCTTTCCTTCCTTAATTTTGGACGTCAGGTATTTTGTCCCAGCAACGAGAGAAGAGTAACCAAGACATACATGCATTCACTTTCAGAGTAAGAGGGGTGTGCAGTGCTCTGTGTTCCTACTTCTATGCACTGTTTCTCTTTGCTCACTTCATGCACAGACAGACACATACCCAGCACCACCTTAATACAACAACAAATGTGTAGACTCTTTTAGGGTTTGTTTTAGGTAGTCATCTTTGCATTAGTAGCCACCTTCCTAACTTGAGCCTGGGCACCAGGGCTTGGCTGAAACCCTCAGCTTCTTGTTTCATCACTTTTTGTCCTTGCCTCAGTTGTTTCATAGTAGATAATACATTGGTGATGGTGGGAGGCATATTTTCAATAAGCCTTCAAATTTTGAAAATCAACATTTGCTCATGGATAAGGGGTCTAGGACAAGAGTTGGATGGGCAGGAAAGCTGGTTAATTTGCAGTTGCTATGTTAATCAAGAGAAGGGAGGAAAATTCTTCGCCCATGTATCTTGAAGTATGGTGGCCTCATTCAACCTTCATTCCTCATTCAACCTTGCCCTAGATTTTCATGGTTTTAGCGCTGAAAGTCTCAAGTGGAAGGAAATTCCTCAGTCCTACACCAGTGTGGACAGTTGGTCATCCTTCTTGCAAGAGGGAAGCTCACTGAATCATAGTGAGATAGCAAGTGAGAGAAACTTCCTTATATCAATAAGTAATAGCTTATTTATGCCTGAGGAAAGTAAGGTCACAAAGAGACCTCCATCCACTGTGTTTCCCCCTTCAGGCCCCACATACCTTATTATCAAGACGGTGCAAGTAGGAACAAATGTATTCAATGCTTGCTCCAAATGGGTGAACATGAAGGAATGTAGAGATAATCCCTGCGGAGATAATCCCAGAGGTTACACTTGAGCATGGCATTCTTTGAGATGTGTTAAGTGACAACTAACTCATATGTATAACACATACACATGTACAACATAAATGTACTGGGTGCTACTCTAAATTTATATATATGTTCATTTAACTTATACAGTAACCTTATGGGGTAGGTAGTCCTCATTTCACAGGTGAGGGTACTGAGACACAGAAAGCTGAAGCAACCAGATCAAGATCACGCAGCTGCTAAGTGGCAGAGTTGGTATTTGAACTCAGACCTTTGCTCTTTATCACTGCACGCGCTGCCTCTTACTATATTGCATCACAGGCAGAAAAGCTGGCATTTAAGCAGTCACTCCCATAACTCATGATGGTTAAGGAACATTTCAGTTCTAGAATTTTATAATGACTTTAAATAAATGAGATTTTTTTTTGGTCTTTTTGAGACAGGGTCCCACTATGCAGTTCAGGTTGTACAATGACTTTAGATTATGCTATTCTTTTGCAGTTCTTTCTAGACCTAAGCAGCTAAGTCTTTAAGTTAGACTTTAGTCTTTTAGGCGTAAATAATGTCTTGCAGTTGGAGCAAACATACACATCAGGTACTGGGCCTGATTAACTTAGTGCCTCTCATAACAGAATCTGCTGGTTATGTTTGAGTTTTATTTTGTGAGCAGCTCTGTAAAGAAAAGTTAAACCTTTCATTCATGGCTGAGTGGGCACTAGCATGTTGTGCTTGACAGTCCTGAATTTCTTCATATAACATAATTCTTAAGGCAGTTTGCAGCCTCCAGGGATGCACTTGACTTTTACTCACCCTGACTCTGATGTGATGACTGGCAGCTGCTTTAACAGCCTTGATTATTCCGGCCATTAGTTTAATTGTTCTAATCTTTCTCTGGCAACAAGTGGAGAAATTGCTCAAAAATACTGTATACTATTTGAAGTATTTTGAATTCATCTCCTTTTATATGATCTTTGGACATTAAACAGACCCAGATTTGTGTTTGCTGAAAACTGCCAGGAAAAGAAAGTGAAATCTGATTTGGTTTATAAACTGCATAGTGGGACCCTGTCTCAAAAAGACCAAACAAATACTCTTCTGTCCCTTTACAAGAATGACAAAGAATAGCACAAGTTTGAACTGGAACTTGACGTGCAGTCAGTTGTTTGAGAAAAAAAATCTTTCAAGTATTAGATGGCATAGAGATTGGTTGGAGGACTTTAGGAGGAACTGATGAAGGAGCTCAAAATCTGCTCAAAACGGATGCTGCTGCTTCTAACACGACATTATTCTTAAATGACTAGGTAAATTGAATTTCTCAACCTGGATTGTAGTTGAGAAATTTAAATTCTGAAGAAGACGGTACACATTCAAAGAAATTCTGGATGTCATGGCCAAGAAAGACTGTCAAATGCCAAGAAATAACTCCACAGTTTAAAAACACTAAGCAGTTTTTGTGAGTTAACATTCAAAGAGCTGATTTTTTAAAAATAGAATTTTCTCTCTCTCTGTTAGCCCAAGACTACATTCTTTAAAACACAGAACAAGAAACACTTATTTTTAAGAACCACTTTTTCCCCCCTCAGGCTATCCATTACAGAAGCTTCCTGCACCCAGCACTTCTCTGACATGTCTCTGTTGCAATGCTGATTTGTTAAAAATCGAGTTGGAAATCCTTGAAAGTTGTCACTTTTCCTGAGGCCTCAATGGCAGATCCTCCTGTGCATCTTTATTAACATATCAAAGTGTTAAATCTGAGTAAGATACCCATTACCAGAGGAGGGAGGTGTACCTTGAAAATATGCAGAAGTCAGTCAGTGTGGAAGATTCTGGAGACTAGGGCATGGCTACTGTGTGGCTCAACTTCATACAAGGCAGCTGGGATTAACTATCCCCCCTGAATATTTTAGAACCTCAGTCTGCCACTGTTCTCCAAATGGAATATAAAGCCAACAAGCATTTGTGAATAGCACTGTAAGTGTTAGAAGGGGCTTCTCCAGTGCTGAGTGATTTAGGCTAATTATCATATGTAATACTTGCAACTGCTCTTTGAGGTTGGTGACATTATTATAGAGAAAGAGGAACTGAAGCTCAGGAAAGGAATGGTGGGGTCAACATGGAAAGATAGGTCTGCCTGATTCTTGAACCATTTGTGCTACACTGACTTTTTGAATGAATTTTCTTACAGTGAGAACAATACATTATACTAACATTTATTTCGTCAGAGCTCACCACTGTCCAACACACCATATCCAGCCTCCTGAGTCATCTGCCAATATGAAGTAGTAAAGAAATAAATATTTGATAGTTGTCCAGCTGCCTGGCACACAGCTCCTAAAACTCTGGAATTACTGGAGTGACAGAGTATCTTTCAAATGTTTATAAATGCCTGGGGCACCCTCAATAGCTTCAGGTTGGTGTCTGGCTGCCAGTCAGAGGAAGGAATGATTAGAGGCTTGGAATTTTCAGTACTTCCCTCTAACCACACCTATATAATGAAATCTTGCTAAACACCTCTAATTGATGGAGTTCAGAGCTTCCCAGTTGGTGAGCACATCGAGATGCAGGGAGGGTAGCATGCCCAGAAAGGACACACAGTGGTACTTCGGTACACCAACTTAATTCTTTCCACAATTCTGGTTACAAACTGAAATGGAGGTGAACCAAATCAAATCTCCCCATAAGGTCAGCACTGAATTATCTACTGAATTTGATTTGCTTCTTGTCCAAATTGGTTTTCTACCAGAATCATGGAAAGAATTAAGTAATTAAGTTTGTGAACCAACGTACAATTGTAGAACCCTCCTAGTACATACTTCATGCACCTCTTCCATTTGGTTGTTCTAAGTTGTGTCCTTTAAAATGAACTAATAGTCAGTAAGTACTTCTCTGAGCTCTGTGAGTTGTTCTAGTAAATTAATGAACTTGTGGGGTGGCAGTTGTGACTCTAGCCAAATCGAACAGCAGTGTGGGGGAAGTTGGAGCTGTAGCTTGCACCTGGAGTGTCTTCCATAGGCCTATGTGAAAAGGCTTGGTCTCTGTCCCACAGCACTGTGGAGAGGTGCTAAAAGCATTAAGAGGTGGGGCCTAGCAGGAGGTCTTCTGGCCACTGGGGGCACATTCATGAAGAAGTTATTGGGACCCCAGCCCTGCTCCGCCCCTTTTGCATACTGGCCATGAAGTGAAGGGTTTTGCCTCACACTGCTGCTATGATACGCGGCCTCGTCACAGGTCCAAAAGTAACGAGGCCAGTCAGTCAAGGACTGCAACCTCTAAAACTGTGAAACAAAATAACCTTTTTCTCTTTATATGCTGATTATTGCAGGTAGTTGTGATAGCAAAGAGCAGCTGACATATCTGGGGAGCTGATATTTGAGACTGGTATCTAAAATAAGGACAGATTTGTGAGACTTAGTGGCTACACCCGTGAAATATGAAGGTAACTCTGGCTAGTGGGAGTCAGAATTTAACTGAGTTGAATGGTAGGACACCCATTTGAAGTTGGAGAAATAGTGTAGTTAGAAAAGATACTACGTACGTGGTGTCAGGAGGTAAAAAAATTACCCTCTTATTTGGTGTCAGAAATGTCATGAGTAAAAGTAGCCAGTAGCCTGGAAAAGCTTGCGAGTCAGACACTTGCTTCAGAGCCTCATCTGGAAAAAAGCTCTTTGCTCAACACTGTGTGCACCAGTCCCCTGCGTGGATATGAGAGGCTCGGCTATCCTTGCATGGAGACTTAAAACCAAACTATAGTGTCCTTCTGCAGCTGAGCGCCTTTTAATATGCTTGTACAGACACACTAGATGTGGTAGGGTTGTTCAGGAAGCTCAAGAGGGCTGGAAGCTGCTCTTACAGTTTTTATGGAAATCTATACTTGCTCTTATCCCATCATCTTTAGGACACTGGCTTTTCATACTGTCCTGCTTCATAAATGCTTGGCATGTGCTTATTAATTATATGTAAAGCCCTTCCTTCCTCTACTATATCTTATGAGTATGTGTGTGTGTTAGCTTCCTTACCCACTAGCAGTGCTTCACGTTCAGATTTGATAGGACTGCCATTCATGGTCTTCTCAAGAGGGTAGTCACTTTCTTGGTTTGATGCACAGAGTCTAGAAGCACAGTTTTCCTGTGGGAATAACATGCTTCCTGGGTCAGTTCACTGTATTTGGCAACAGAGTTGGTTTCTATTAACTACACAACAATGACACTTAAAAACACATAGGACCATAAAGACAGTATTGTCCAGTTTGGATGATCGAATAAGAGAAAAACAGTATGGATTACAAAAGCACCACAGATCATCTAAAGTAACTTTATATGGCTTCAAAACAGAAAAATTGAAACATTTATCTTCACTGGTGCTTTTTCCCTGCTTTCATCATTCTTGACTCTATACAGGGAATCTTGGGAACCAGACTCAACATTTATTGTGTACTAACTTGATACCAGATACCATTAGATATTACCTGTATTCTACCAATGAGGGACATAAACCTATCATATAAATTAGGTAAGCAGACTAAAATTACACTGCCAGCATTTCACCCTAGGTCATTCACTGTTAAGAGGGTCACTTTTTTTCTTCAGGTATTACGTTTATTCTCAGCTAATGGTGAATCTCATCTCTCAGTGAAGAATCTGTAATATAGCCAATCCATTCGCAGGTCTACAGCTATTGCCTTTTGAACTAAAAATCAGAGCCTCTATCTATTGACTAGTGGTTGTTTCCCATTCTTCTCTCTGGTAGGCACATCATCTGTGAGAATATTCTAGACTTTACAGCAAGAAATGACCATGACCAAAATATCATTAGTTAATGGACTTCTTTGGCATTGAAATTTTTAATCTTGCTTAGTGTAGTTGGTAGTTTTAATGAGATACTTAGGTAAAACTCAAGCCCAGCAATGACAATAAAAAACACCTCCAGACCATCCATGGACCTTTCTTTCTGTCTTGGATGTTGAGGACATATTTCTGCATTATATATGTTCAGAAAGAGACTTGAAAGAAGGAACTTTTAGAAATCACTGCTTCAGTCATTTACTTTTGTAAAAGAGAATGCTGGGCAATTGCTCCTTGAGGGGCAGATCATGGCTGACTCAGATGCTTTGTCACTTCTTCCCTTCCACAAACCCTCAGAAGGGACAGGATTCCGTCTATTTTCTTTAAAGGTGTCTTCAAAGCTTCCCAGATGTATCTCTGAAAGAAATGAATGGTCTATGGCACAAGCCATGTTGTTTTGTGGGTTTTGAGGCTTCCTGGCTGTAGTCAGAGGGGGCCCTCTGATAGCCTACTCAATCTTTGGCCTTTAGAATCCAACCCAGGCAATAACAATTATGCCAAGTTTGATTTAAATTATGAGCTTGCTTCTAAGCCCCAGACTTCACTTCTGCTTTTAACTCCCTTAAAATATTAAGTGATCCAGTAAGCCATTTCTTAATTGTGAGAGTTTAACAGATTGGGGTTTATTTAAGATGTCATGATTTCTTAAGAAGTTTTAGTCATTTTGAATAGAACTATGGTCTTACTGAAAGTTGATTTCAATTTTATTATAACCGGTATTTAAAAAATTAGAAGGTATATTTAAATAATGTTTATTACCTCAAATTTGACTAGTAGACTCAAAGAGCAAATTTTTTTCTGCAGTAAGATACACATAGGTCCCATTGTTATACTGTGAAACACTGACAATAACTCACACTGTGGCTTACTGTCAAGAAACCCAAACAAAACCAACAAAAAAGGATCTCTCCTCACTGAAATTTATTGCTTTCCTTTCAACCTGAAATTATTTTTTGTCATCTAATGTGATGGTACTTTGCTTCCTAACCTAATTGTGTCAGGTTGAAATATTTGGTCACAAATCAGCTTCCCAGAGAAGATCAGTTTATAATGAACTGTCATGAATTCTTTTAAAAGAAGCTTTGCTTAAAATAACAAGAGAAAAACATATTCTGACTCACTGTGTTTTGCTTATCAGTTGGATCTTCCTTCTTGCTCTGTTTAGCTGCCACTTCACAGTATATTCAGCTTCACAATGGAAAACATTTCTCCTCAAGCACAACCCGGGGCAAGTTTCTTCTAGGCCATTTGACCTCTTGTTTTGTTAAATGAAATGCTTTACAAAGCAGAAAGCTACTTACATAAAAATGTCCTTAAGTCAGTTTGCGATGTCAATCCTGATGAGTGATTCTGAGCGTAAGGTCATTAGCACTTGCCACATCTATCTACAGTCCTCTGGCTACACACTCCACTGTATGTGTAAAGTGAAACCGAGCTATGTACCAGCTCGGGGACAATTCAGAAGCTGTGATAGTATGAGGAAAGTCCCGATAAGTAGCACGGCTTTGGCACTTTTCAATTAAAAGCTTGATGAATGAGTTTCTCTGGGATTGTGCTCGTTTCTTTAATAGCACCCACAAAACTGGAAAGTGAGTTGGTTTTATGATGTGGAAGAATTAAAAGCATATTGCAAATGGCCTCTAGAAGAAAACACTTTCAATCATTTGTTTCAACTACACCAAGGTTGCCAGTTCCTAATGGCACTCTGGGGGATATCTCTGTGCTGGAAAAGGCACCCTGGGCCTTTGTGCACTGCATCTTTCTGAGCTGAACACAGAAGATAAAGAAGAGGAGCTCTTCAGCAACTGTATAATTGTTGATTTCAGACTCCTGGTCCAAGCTCCTAATTTTTCTCTTCCTCAAAAGATATTAAAATTAGGCAGATCTGGCCAAAGACCCTTCCTTTTTAGAGAATAACTTCAGCTGAGTGTTCAGGGACAGAGGAGACAGAGAGGTCATTTATACTCCTTCAACAGACTGGGCACCTGACTCACGGTTGTAATGCACCAGTCCACCCAGACGTCAGCAGACTGCCTTGGTGGTCCTTACTGTAGCAGGCTCTCACCTGATAAAGAACCAGCTTGCCTTCCCTGTTGCTATTACTCAGCTTTAGAATACTGCATCTCCTCCTTTCTTTCCAAGGTTTTCCTCCGTTTGGTTCTGGCTATTACTTTCACTTGTGGCTGTTCATTATTATACAGGACCCACTGCCTGCAAAGAAACTGTGTTTCTTCCTTTAATGAAATACTCAGCTGAAGTTACTTTGTGTCATATAAGTTTTCTACCCTGCTGTTTGCTTGACAACGATAACAGTATGTAATATAACAACTACTGTTAATTCCTACCATTTTTAAAAATTTTAAAGATAGAAGAATGAAAACATATTAACAATCAGAAATAAACAAAACAATACCAAAACAATAGATAACAATATGTAATACAACAACCATTGTTAATTTCCTATCATCTTATCATTTTTTATTGTTTTTGCTCTGTTTTGTTTTTGTCTATGCTGTTATTTTGTTATTGCTTTTTAAAATTCTCTAAAAAAAAAAAAAAAAGATGAAGCCAGAATGCTGGTTTCTCCAAGAGGGAAGACTGAGGAACTTTAGAGATGGACTGACTTTTTTCTTTTTTCTTTTTTTTTGATTTTTACGAGACAGGGTCTTGCCCTGTAGTGCAGCCTGGCCTTGAAATCCCGACGATCCTCCTGCTTCAGCCTCCTGAGTGCCAGGATTACAGGCATTCACAATGATGCCTGACCTGGACTGACTTTTATTCATTGAAAAAAATACTCTCTAGAACCTTTAGTAATGCCACAGACTCATATCTAAGAGCAGTGTTGATACAAGAATTATCCTGGAATTGTGCTTTTAATCCCCAGCCAGACAAACATTTCAACATTGATTTCTACTGCAGAAACTCCCAGGCATTTTCACTGTCACTGGAAAAGGGAAAGGGGACAGGGAAAAAGGCTCCCTTAAGACTCTTGTACCTTTTCTTTAAGATTTTCCAACATTTTTTCCACCTGTAATTTGTCATCTTTGAGTTTTTCAAGTTCAGCTTCTTTCCTTTTGTATTCTTCTTGGACTTTGAGGAGATGCTACAAGAAAGACCAAAGACAGTTACATCACTAAGAGCTACTTAAAAAGTAGCTTAAAAAGCCTGGCTGAGATTAGATATCAGGCAGGCCTGCCTTACCTTTCCCTCACACACAGAATCCTTTTGTCATGTAGAATTTGGAAAAATCTTTACTCTTCACTGTATTTTATCCAGCGCTTAAGGAATTCTTTCTCTTACTGAGTCCCTGTGCTGGTAAGGGGTAAGGATACGGTGCAGCTGATGCTGTGTGGGCAATATTTTGATAGCTGTATAGATGTGAATTTAATGTAAAGCATTCTTGCAAATACCCATTTGTGAAGTCAACTTCACTTTTTATGAGGAAAGTAGTAAAGAGTCCACATTTCACCTATGTTAGTTTCCATATCAGTAGGAAGAGTTGGACTTGTCATTATTAAAAAGTACAACAAATATAATTTGTTGAGGGCCTAATATATGCTAACCATTGTGAAGGAGCTAATGTAAGCCTCAAAATAACCTTATATTATTATCTTCGAGGCTTAGAGAGGTGAAGTGGCTTCCCTAAGGCCATTCAGATAGGAAGTGGCACAGCTATACTTAAAACTAGGCTAGGTTAAACCCAGAGTTCATGTTCTTAAACACCTATTGTACTACACATCTTTTAAAATAAGATGGGAGAAATTTTATCATTGATTACAAGGCTATTTCCCAATAAAAAGTAGTGAAATTAACTACCTTGATTACAAAGCTATTTCCCAATAAGAGGTAGTGAAATTCAAATGACTGAAATTAATTTTTAGGAGGTAGAGACCTAGTTCTCTGAGGTCTTTGAAGTGATGAAATGAAAAATGTTCATTATCTCCAAATTGCATTTAAGTGGTGGAAATGTTCTTATGTTTAACGATTTCAAAATCAGTGTTGGAGAGGAGAAAACAAAATAAAAATGTTTCTGAAGTCTTAGATTTCAAAGGCTTGCAAAAGACTATTGGAAGAGCTGAAAAACAGAGCATAATGTGTATAGTTAAAGTTGTTTGGTATAATTTATGTGTTCTAATTAAACTCCGTGGTGACACTAAAGGAAGGTAAGCATTACTTCACACATTTTGCTAATAGGAAAGGTGAGATATTAATGTGATGTTACCTGTCACACAGGAAGACAGGGGTGGCAGAAGTAATAACACGGGGCTGGCTAGAGCCAGAAGAGATTCCCTGCTCATCATTTATAATTTCCAAACAGCAATTATCTTTGCCTAGATAATTCCAGGGCATAAAGTTAAAAATTATTGCACAATTTAAATTGTACAGAAAATGGCTGGTAGTCTGGCATGACAGGAGAGGAATCCTTACTAAGAAGCACTCCTCTTTTACTTTAATGAAAGCAGATATTGATATCCTTTAAGCTGTGGGTTCACTGTGGTGATAGTTACATCAAACTTCTAGGTATTAAGCACCTATTACCTGATGCAGTTGGATGCACTTATATCACTTTACATTTCAAACTTGGAATTACATACAAGTAAGCTCATTGACATAAATGATTGTGAAAACAATATAAAAACAAATTGGTATAATGTACCCAAAGCACTCAGACTTACTGACCCATAATATCCCCATTCCCACTCAAATCGAGGATAGTATTCTTGCCAGTCCTCCTTAAAGTTGACATTACTTGTCTATCAGCTAAATACTTACTAATCAGTACTCTTTCATATTTAAATAATTGATGTTCTTCATAAGGCCACTGAGATCCTATCTGGATCCCAAAATACCTTCTGAAGCACAAAGAAAAGAGAAGATCGTGTCCAATGTAATTTTAATGTTTAGCATTTCATTGAATGCTTATTTTTTGAATATTGGTTATTGCATTAACAGTATCACATACTCCCTTCCTTGGCCATGCCAGCAACTACAACATCAAGAAAAATAGCAGATTTGATATTTTATTTTCTTGCAGGAGACCCCTTTTATAGGTGAAGAACTGGTGCCACTCTTCCAAAAAGTGCAGAAAACCAAAATGGCTATACCTGCTGCATTCCTTGTAGGGCCTGTTGCAGGAGTTTCAGCTGCTGTTCCTTGCTTGGGTCATCTTCTCTGTGGGCTTTGCCTTGTTCTTGCTTGAGTAGTTCTACCTCATTGCGATAGGCATCTAGCTGCCAACGAAGGCTGTCATTTTCTTCTTTGAGAGCCTCTGCCTGTGATACTAAGGCTAAAATAATCAGTGGTAAATGTTAAACCATATGCCCAGATTTCTCTGTGGTGCACCTGAGTACTATGAAAACTTGGTACTTTAAATTAATATGTATAAAATTCCTTTTGATGAGGAACTTCAGGTCTGAGTCGGCCATGGCAATAAGAAATAGGCACAGAAGTGCAAAGGTACATTTTTGCGAATGAACCAGGCTTCTAACACACAAAAGTCATCAGGGTTCATATTCAACTCTTGGGATCAATGGGTGACAGACATCACAGCCAGATCACCCTCACGTCCCATGGTTCATATTTACCACCCTGAATATGCCAAGATATTTCCAAGGAACATTAGTTACTTTTATCTGAAATGCAGCAAATAAGAGCCCTGTAATAATAAAATACAGGACTAATTTCCTTGAAATGACTACTGCCTACACAGTAATTTTGCTGAAAGATGTTTTTAAAGAATGTAGTATTGACTAGTCTTGCAGAAAAAAAGTAAATGTTTAAATTAAGAGGTAAGATTTCTGGTTTCTAGTCCAGTATGTGAGGCTATGAAAAGTTCTTACTTTGTGATAACAGTAAGTAAAAATGCTAAGGAAACTGAAAAATCAACAAGTCTTTTTATATCCATCAGAAAAGTGAGGTTATGGGTCAAACCTCTGCCCACCAAATTAGAGATACAAACAGGTGAATGTACCAAATCACAAGGACCCATAAGCAGAAACCTCCAAGGGAACCTCAAGGATAAAATTAAAATGCAATTGACCAGCTGTTGGAAGCTCTAAATGAACAAGGCTGTGAGTTAAAATCTTTAAGGTAGGAGGCACTTTTTTGAGTTTTGCTTCCAAGGGCTCTACCAGGTCCTCACAGTGAATATCAAAAAAATTTTCTTCTGCATCCAGCAGGAGAGTTGTAAATAACCATTTTGAAATTTGAAATGCCTGAGCATTGTTTTACTTTTAAAATTTTTTAGCATATGTTTTTAATACATGATGATCACATTCATTGTAGGGAGTTGGTATTGCACAGAACACATCTTACTTCTTTTTTTTTCCTCTCCCCGTCCATCTCTTGGTTCCTTTTCCTTTTGAAAAAGCTCTACCTCCCTGTTTTGTATTATCTATTTTGTATTTCAGATCATTCTGTTTTTTATAACAAGGCCTGCCTTCAGAGGATATTATTTTACCAGAACCTAACTTGCTGGGGTTTTAAAAGAGTATACTTGACCTGGGGGAAGGGGAATTCTCAACTCCAGCTCCTTCCAGTCATGTCCCACCTAAGAGTAGGGGAAACAAAACTAAGAAGTGCTGATGGAGTTCACAGTCCAGAACACAGATTCACCAAAAGACTGAGAACCACCGACTAGAGTACAAGAGAACGTTTCTCCTTCTTCCATGCAAATGAAGGCCTATTTGCTGGAGTTCTTTATACCAGAATATCATGTATGGATTCCAATAAAAATTACAAGGTATTCTGGAGGGCAAAATCCACAGTTTGAAGATACAGAAAAACATCAGAACAGATACAGATATGGCAAGTATGTTGGACTGGGACACTTTAAAAAACCTACAATGAATATTTGAAGGGCTTTAATGAAAAATAGCATGCAAGAACACATAAATAATATAAGCAGAGAGACGAAAATTCTAAGAAAGAATAAAAAAGAAATGCTAGAGATCAAAAGTACTGTAGCAGAAATGAAAGTGCCTTTGATGGGCCATTACTAGACTGGATACGACTGAGGAAGATTGAGGATTTGATCCCAACGGCACACCCCTATGATTCCCTCCCTTCAACTAAGCTCCATTTCTGAAGTTTTCATCATCTCCCATGTCATCAGATTTTGAATTCAGTAATCCACTGATGAAGTTAAAGCACCCGTGATCCAGTATCCTTCCCAGGCCCCTGGCTTTGAACACTGATCCACTGCAGATGAAGCCTTCAACATGAGCCTTTAGGGGGACATTTCGGATCTGAACAATAACAGAAACTTTATCCATAATTGTCCAAACTTGGAAGCAACATAGATATCTTTCAGTTGGCAAAGAAATAAGCTGTGGTATATCCAGAGAATGGAATATTATTCAGTGCCAGAAAGAAATGAGACATCAAACCATTGACATACATGAAGGAAATTTACATGCACACCACTGTACTAAAAGAAGGTAATTCGAGAAGGGTATGTACTACATGACTCCAACTATGTAATGTTCTGGAAAAGGCAACACCAACACTGTGGAGAGAGTAAAGCGACAGTGGTTTCCAATGGTTAGCAGAGAGGGTAGGGTGAAGCACAGGTAGAGCACAGAGGGCTTTTAGGGCACTGACACTGTTCTTATGATAGCACCATGGAACACCCACGTTACTTTACATTTTTGAAAACCCACAGCATGTATAACACCAAAAATGAACTCTAATGTGAACTATGGGCTTTAGGTGATAATGATGTGTCAGTGCACATTTACTGAAACAAATGTACTATTCTGGGGCAAGAGGATGATCATAATGAAGACTTCCTTGATAAGGACAAGGATTATATAGGAACTCTACTTTCTGCTCAATTTTGCTATGAACTTAAGCTGCTTCAAAAATAAAGTCTATTCATAAAAAATTAAAGACACATGAGGATACCTGGGTTAAACTTAACTACTTGTAGGCTTAGGTGCATTTTTCAAGTTAAAAATTATAAAGTCTATTTCTATTTTTGTGGTAATGGAGATCGAACCCAGGGCCTTTGCACTGAGCTACATTCTCAGCCCTCATTTTATGTATAATATAAAAATATATTATATTTTTTTATTTTGAGACAGGGTTTTGCTAAATTGCTAAGCTACTTAGGATGGCGTCAGTGTTGCAGTACTGTACTCCTGCCTCAGCCTCTCAGAATGCTGGAATTACAGGTTTGTACCACTGTACTCTGCCAAAATATTTACTTATAAGATTTTTCACTAATTAATCAGAATATTTTTCATTAATTTAACATTTAGTGAGCATCTTCTATGTTGGAGGCTTATGACTATGATAAAAATCACGTGACTTTATTAACCTTTATTGTTTATACACTATGTTAATGGACATATTTGTAGTTTATTCCTTTTTTTTCGCATGTTTTGCAGTGCTGGAATTGATGTCAGAGTCTTGTGCTTGCTCAGCAAGTGCTCTACCACCAAGCCACATCCCCAGGCCAGCTTTTCTTGATTATTAATAGAACAAAAAGCCTACAAAACGGATATTATCTACATGGATCAGGAATGTAAACTGGTTTACTAAGTATATACAAAGTTTAAAGGGAAATTTGACAAAGATATGGACTTCCTCAGCAACAGGAAAGGACTTTGAGTGGTGTATAGTAAAAGAAAAATAATGAGATCTCACACTAGGGAGACAATATGATGTTTATATATGTGAGTCTGATTTATTTCACTTATGAGTATGGTCTCTAGTTGCATCCATTTACCAATAAAATCCTCGAGTTTATCTTTCTTTATAGCTGAGAAATATTACATTCTATAAAAATACCACATCTTTTTAATCCATTCCTCAGTTGATGGGCATTTGGGTTGCTTCCACAATTTAAAGAGTAAATAAAATCTAAAAGGTACAATGGATATTGTGAAAGGGAAAGAAAGTGCTCAAAAGGATAGAACAACTGGGGCAAGGGAAATGAGAAAAGAAAGAAAGAAGGGAAAAATATGTATATATGTATACACAAGCTACCTAATTGTAGTACTAATTTCTATTGCTTTATGGAAAGGAACAGTTAATGTTTAATTGATCAATCTTACATGCCTATATTTGTTTATCTGAGTAACCAATTTGAAGATAACAATATGTAATACAACAACCATTGTTAATTTCTTATCACCTTGTCTGAAATTCTTTATTGCTTTTATGTTGTTTTGTTTATGTCTGTGTGTTTGTTAATGTTTTCATTCTTTTATCTTTAAAATAAAAAAAGAAAAATAATGGGAATCAAATCATTAAAATTATTAGTCAATAAATGGTGGAAAAAGTTTTCTAAACGGATATCAAAGACAAGATCCATCTTCAACATAAGTAATAGAAAGAAGCTGTGATTTACAAAGATGAAAGATATAGAAGAGAACTACATTTCGAGGGCAAAACATTCCATACTCCTAAAAGAAGCTGCCTTAAGGGAGACATTGGCTTTAGTTCAATGCCTTGAAATTGAGGGGTTTCCTGTAACTTTTAGGTACTGAATTAGGCTGCTGAGATCAGATTGTCTATCCAACGCAGACAGTGGTAATGTAAGAGGAAGGGTTCTGGTTAGAAATATCTTCTCGTAATGGTGAGACATTCTCAGTGTCTACATTTGTTTTCTATGGATGGCCATGCACTTATCTTGATATAGCAGTTTTAAATCCCACATTTTTGGTTTAAAAAATTACAAAAGACCTTTGGCATGACACTCTCACTTCATGTTTGTGTCTATTACTGATTTTAACTAGTAATGTAATCACACACATTTTATGTCTTTGAAAAGTAAGCAATTACACAGAGACCTAGATTCCTAGCACTCTAAATATGATCTACCGTTGCTATTTCCCAGTGGCTGGGATACTTTTCATCAGACAGGCAGTGTTCCTAATAAGCACAGTACCAAAGGAAGATGCTACAAATGAATGTGATTATATATACAAAACTGTATAGAAAAGGAACATTAACCATCCACCAAAACAGGAAGAAGTACTTGGTAAGTACCAAGGACAGCTTCTTGAGCTAAAGTTTAGGTAAATAACACACAGGTTACTCTATAAATTAAGTGACCTTTCAGATGGGCAGTTATTTATTTCTGCCATGATTTTCTTGTTTGTTCTTTGACAATCCACATGGTTCAACACAAAATAGTAGTATTTCATTTTCCTTCTTTTGTTCCTTCTTGCACTGCTGGCCAGTGACTATGCTCACATTCTACATGTTATATGGAGATCCAAGGATGAGAAAAGGGCAGAGATTTAGGGGCCTATTTAGAGGTGTGTCCTTGAGCTTATATGTGAACATATTTTCCCTCTCAGAAAATGAGAGGAGACTGCTTCTGTTCTGCCTGGGGGGTACGGGATGCTGATGAACACCAATGGATGGATACCGGCAGTCAAGTGGAAGGCGATAATAATCTTCCCAGTTTGGAACTGTCATTAAGAAAAAAAAATTGTGATCACCTATAAAGCTACTGTGGGGACCTTCCCTAAAAATGTGTCTCACTCCCTGAAATGAGGGTTTTGTCATTTTAATGAGGACACTAAGTATTTCCTTTCATAGACTTAATATTAATTGGGCCCATGTTTGAAGCTGGAGTCCTTTGTACATTGCCAGAACATCAAAAAGTTCAATATTACCTTTTAATAATATGCTTGAATAGGTGAATCCATCGGCCCTGATATTAAAGAGCATGGAACGGTGAATGTATTCATAACCTGACATCATTAGTTCTCAGCTTCTCCTTTTTGACTATTTCCTATTTGGGAAAATGTGTCTCTTTATGGGGATTGCTCCTCAGATCTGAAGGCTGCCAGTTCATCGTGGCAGTATGAAAGTACAAAGGCAGCTGTGAACACCTGCTTCTAGAGGAGCCACTAAGAGCAAAATCCCAGACATGTTTCTGCACAAAAGATCAAAAAGGACTTTTGTGCCATTAAAACATTAATATATAGGCTTCTCCAATGATGCAAAAAAAAAAAAAAAAAACCCACAAAGTAATAGAAGTAAATTCAGGGTATCAGCCACTTTTACGAAATGTTATAAGAGGAAATGCTAAAAAATGTGCAATAGTCCTCTCAAGAAGAAGAGGAAGAGGAAGAAAGAATGTACAATATTCCTCTCAAGACTCAGAAAACTTTGAGACTCATCGTTTGGTAAAAGAAAAAGCTAAAAAGGACAAAGAATAGAAAGAAGGGAAGATCGTGTGAGTATAACCCATTTAGGTGGCTGCAAACCAGTTCAGCCAAACCTTAAGTGGGTTCCTTGACCTCATAATGCCTTGCTTTCATTGTTCCTACACCTCATTATCTCCACTACAATCTGTCTTCTGCAAGCATGCGGTGAAACACAGATCTCACGGGTTCCACTTGAGATCTCTAAAGTTCTTTCTCATACAGAACCCTCATCTGCCAATTCTCTCACTGTCCCATGTTTCTCTAAGATTCTGCTGTCTTTCCTTGCTGGGATCTTTAATCTCTTGGAGTTGCCAGTGTTGCTCACACCATTAATAGTTCCTTGCCTAAACAGATTGCATTGCAAACTTCTCAGAACCTTGTATGCCTTCAGGCTTTTGAAACTCTCTGGTGGGGCTTACCATGTTGATCCCTAAATCATGGTCACTTGACTCAATTTTCTCTGTTTTTTATCCTGGGCCCTGGGCCTCAGAGATTTTTTTTTCTAGTACTGGGGATTGAACCCAGGTCTTCACACTGAGCTACATCTCCAGCCTCCTCCCTCCCTCCCTCTCTCTCTCTCTCTCTTTTGATAAAATGTCTTACTAAGTTTCCAAAGAGTTGGGGGTGGTGGCATATGCCTGTAATCCCAGCACTCGGGAGACTGGGCAGGAGGATTGTTGCGAGTTCAAGACCAGCCTGGGCTACAAAGTGAGCTCAAGGACAGACTGAACTGCATAGCGAGACCCTGTCTCAAAAAGACAAAAAAAAAAAAAAAAAAAAAAAAAAAAAAAATGTTTCCTAGGCTGTGTTGAAACTTATAATCATCCAGCCTCAGCTTCCTGTATACCTGGGGTTACAGGTATGCACCTCCAAACCTGGCTTCAGACAACTTTTATAGGAAGTTGTAGATGTAGGTAGCTAGAGCAATAAAGACTCACATTGGCCAATGCTGATGGGTCCCTCAAGTCTCACTGATTTTTTCCTTCCATACAGCCCACAGCAGTTATTCCAGATTTATTCCTCACTCATGGTCTCATTTCTGAATAATTTCTATAATCAATAGATGATCAATCTATTACTGTATGGAGAAGCCTGAGTAATATATGTCTATATATCTTTCAGATTTTCTTCTCTTATCTCAGAGGAAGAACACTTTTCTCTTTATAAGGCAAATTCCTTCTGGATTTGGATCACTTTCCATTCTTATTTTCTAGGGTTTCACTTCCATAGTTCTTTTTAAGTACTCTTTTATTCTCTAGCATTTCACCCTCACATTCCTCACGACATCCTAACCTTTCATTGAACAACAAAAACAACTTCACTTTAACTTGTTATCAGTTCTATTTTTCACTTATAATACCTGTGTTTGTTTCCGCTTCTTACCCAACTTCCTGACTTGAGGTCTTTGTCTACTTTCTTATTAATGGTGTATTTTGTCCCTGTCTCCATCATTCTACTAACAGATTTCCTGGTCAACACTCTTTCTCTCAACTCCTTTCTTCTTTGTAACATTTGATAATGTTGGTTACTTCCTATTTCTAGAAAATTTCTTGATTTTTACAATCCACTTTTTTTTCTAGCCTCGCAGAATTCTCTTTTTCTAACTTCTATGCTAACTTTTCCCCTTTCATTCTTTTACACTGTTGGTAGCTCACCAAAGTTCTACATTCATCTCTTTTCTTTCTTTCACTTGGCTGTCATAGTCATTTGTTCTCCTTCTCAGGGTTCCAGTGAATGAATACCTCTCTGGCACCATCTTCTATTCCTTCTACTTTCTTCAACTCTGACTTGAATACAAATCCTTCCTGCCTGCTTCCTAACTATCTGTGAACTGAAGCCAAACTCCTTGTATTGTACCAATCAGTGCTATCAGTCCATTCAAGCCAGTTCTATTGCCTTTCCCAAAACTGATATGTTTAATGCTAAGGATTTGACCTTATTTGGGAACGGTATTTACAGTGGCTATCAAGTTATAATGCAGTCATTAGGGTGTGTCCTAACTCAATAAAATTGGTGTCCTCATAGAAAGGAGAAACTTGGCATAGAGAGGGACATGCACACTGGCAGAATGCTGTATAAACTCGAAGGTGGAGTTGGGGTAATGCACCTGTATGTCAAGAATTTCCAGATTTCTGGGAAATGACAGAAGTTAGAGGAAAGGCATGGTACAGATTGTTCCTCATAAGGAACCAACCTTCCTGACATGTGGATCTTGGACTTCAAGTCTCCAGAACTGTGAAATAGTAAGTACATGTGGTTTAAGCCTCCCCATTTGTGGTGCTTTGTCATGGCAGCTTTATTGAACCAATATAACCACCAACCCCCCAATTTCCCAGGCTAGAAAACTTAGACTCATTGTGGGTTCCTTCCTTGTCTTCATTATCTACATCAATTCTCACAGTAAGGGTTTTAGTCTCTTGCTCTAAAAACAACCCCTAACATCTTCAACTTCATACTCTCCATTGCTTTTTTTCTGGTCTACTATTTTTTTCTCACTTCCTGTTGCTGTCACTCTACCTATATCATTTCACGTCTCAATTCCTATAAAAGCCTCTGGTTTGTCTCTCTGAAACCAAAATTATCTCCCAAATACATAATACATAATTCATGTTGCTTTCATCATATTAGGACCATGCTCAAGATGTGTTTACAGTGTTATATTGCCAACTGTGCTGAATTTAAGCTTAGCATTCATTGTCCCCCAGACTTTGGGCCCATCTTGCCAACTTAATCTTTCATCTCCCCTATATATATCATAGTTATTTCCATTTTTCAGCCTTGCATATCCACAGTCCCCCATCAAGATGCTTTTTTACCTTTACTCCTCTCATCCAAACCTGTTCATCTTTCACTGCAACCACTCTGGCCCACACTGATATCTTTTGCCTTTGTCGCACTTTAATCAGTACCTTCCAGGTTAGCACCAAGTGGCATTTCTTATATTTTACGTGGATCTATACAAATTTACATTTATAACTCTATTAGTTTATAGGACATAGTGCTTTCTAACAAACTGGTCAAATTCTTTTTAAAATGAGAATAGTGGTAAAAAGATGGGGAGAGGAAGGAGACCAGGTGCTAAGGGAAGAGAAAGCCTTGCCTGGAACAATGAAGGAGAATTAGTTTGATTTCCATATATGTTCCCTGGATCACCAGCATCTAAATCATTTAGGATCTCTGACAAAATGTAGATTCTTAAACATCACTGAAGACCTACTATATCAGATTCTGCAGCCCAGACATCTAAAATTTTAAAGGTAACTCAAATGCTTCTGAAGTACACCAATTCTGGGAACCACTAGTCTAAGTGAAGAAGGCAGAAAGTAGATGCTGAAAGGGAACTGCTGTTCTTATGCTTGCTGGGTACATGCACTTTCCATCACAGTTAACAAGAGAATGAAATAATTTCACTATATCATGATTTGCTTTGATGTGATTCTCTTCAGTGCAGTGCTTTGAGGACAGCAATCCTTTCTTTGAAGGCAAGAGAATATCTCAAGTACTGCATCACAAATATGATCTAATACAGAATTTTTTGAAGAATAGAAATTTTGTGGGTAATGCAAGGAAAGGTAAATGATTTTACTTTCTTTTGGAAGTAAAATATAGCCAGAAACACATTATAGGTTCCCAAAATTCAAGTTTGGTAGCATAGAGAGAAAACAGTTCTGAGATCTAGTTGCTTAAGCTTTTAATTGGAACAGAGTGATGGCTAAAACATGTAGCTAATTTAGACAAAAACAGAACCCTCTCGCTGGCTCACATTGAGCAGGATTTTTGCAGTTGAGTACCACAGAAGAGAGATAACAGAATTAGATACGATCGAGGGAAAGAAAAATGCACAAAAGTCCTTGAATTAAAATGAATTGAAACCTTCTGGGAGAAAAGCTATTTGGTAAGGTCCATTAAGTCTATTGTAGATAGCTTTATTTGACAAAGCAGCATCCTGGCATGTGGAACAGGAAAGAAAATAGCTATAAGATGATCTGTCAGGGAGTTTCCAGTCTCTAAACGAATAAGATTCTGTGCAGTAGCCAATACAGCTTTTAACTCAGAAGAGCTACAGAAGCAAAATGCAATTATATAATGTTAGTAAGTGTATTCAATCTGAATCTCCCACATACCCATTTCCTCCCCCAATAACTCCTCAAACTCTGCAATTTATCAAGTGGATGCTCAAACATGTTAGCCTTTATTTCATGGTAACACTGGATAAACATGGCATCTGATGTATATACCAAGGGGGAGATAATTCTATAAGTCAATGTTTAATCAGCTATAAAACATCTTGGCTAAGCACTTAAATCTCCAATAGCTCAATTACTATTAAAGTCTTTTGTTTATTTTGGCTATAAGTTCATAGTATTTATTTGCTGTAATTAGTTCAATATTCTGAAAAAGCTCACTGACTACTGATTACAAAGAATTTATTCACTATAGATAGCCGTTTGTACGTCTAGGATCTAATATATGGCAAAAATAGAATTCAGATGTAACAGTTAATGAATACCTTTAGAAAAGTCTAACTTGGCAGTTTTCTTTCCTTGAGAGGTTTTCTTTATGGAGTAGTGATTTTAACTAAGACAACTTAAGTGGGTATGTAGCTTCTGACTTCAATATATAAGTACTGGAACCAAAGAAATTCAGACTGAATTATAGTCAATCTCTCCTCTTCCTTCCCCTACATCATAGGGACAATACACTGCAACTCTAATGCCTCGCACAGTTCTTGGCATGTAATAGTTCTTAAATGAATGGGAGAACTCAACCATCACATAATCCCTGTTAGATGGTTTTTATAAGGTATACATTACAATGGCGAAGTTGCAGCTCAGTGGGGAAGAAGTCCCTGTCAGGTCAAGAAGAGCAGAGCCGGGACTGAAACTCAAGTGTTCTCACTTTAGATCCAGGGTTTTTTTCACTGTGCCTTTCTACAATCTAACTTCTAACTTCTAAGATTGTCAGTAATGGTTCGCCAGAAAAGACTGGTCTTCTGGCTGGTATTTCATTTGCCCCCGTGGTGATCTCCCAACTAAGATAGTATATCATGAAACTGAAGGGTATTTTCCCATTGTTCAGAACGCTTACCCTTGGGGTCCCACTGGGAACTCACACTGTAGCCTCTGGCTCACAGTGAGGTCCTGACTATATTAGGCTAGAGCAAAAGCATTTATCCAGACAACTGCTTGTGGGCCCCTCTCTGGTTCTCAATACACAGTCTCAAGCAACCACAACAGAAGGCAGCAGATAGGTACACTGTCATATGTTGCAGACAGATTAGTTTGCAGATTTTTCTTTTACCTTTGTAACTTTTTTAATAGAAAGATTTAATTCAATGGAGATAAAGTTGTCAAAAATCTTTTATAATTTCTATTTTTGGAAATATCACCCAAAAGTATATAATCAACTTTTACATTTTTCATAATTTCTTTGCTATATGTATTTTGTTAATATTTAAATCTTACATTCATCTTTCATTAATTTTGGTATGTGATATAGTATGTATGCATGGGCTTGCTCATGATTTCTATTGTAGAACATATTACTAATAAATCCAAATCAAATATGTAACATTTCTGCCTAAATATCCAGTGCTTCTTGGAAAAGAAAGTCTGCTTTTAATTAGATACTTCAATGGAAGATGGGGATAAATGAAAACCATAGAAAACCCTGTACACACAAGGTTGACAGTCAGCCAGTGTATACTTATGTGGTTCATCAATGATTTCTAGCTGGTACCCAGTCTGATGGGTTGATGCTCATATTGTCAAGGTTTGAAAACATTGCCCTTTCAAGTAGGCATCTGTTAAATAATACAAAGCAGAATTATCTTTACCTGATTCCTCAGTTTCTTTTGTTTCTGTCGTCTCTTCTATTTCATCATCGGACATTTCCATTTCTTCTTCTCTCCTGATTCCCATTAATTCATCATTATGAATGTTGCGGATTTCCTAAGGTTAAAAGGTATGCTTTTTAGGTAGGAAAGCCTTGAAAGTGTTAAAAAACTGAAGAGTTAAAGATAAGATAAAGTAGCTTTTGGGGAACATATTAAAAACTCTCAGAGAAATCTTAAGGCAGAGGCAAAAGGGCATGTTGGGACTAATCAGTCTCATTATAGAAAGCATACTTGGGTGAACTTTTCCTTGTACTGAGTTTTCTTTCTAGAATTAGGGCCATAGCCATCTATGATTTGTATATTGATCCAGTATTAGAATGTACTTTTGGACATGAAAGATTCATCACTTCTTACTCATGAGGAATTCTGGACTTTGCTTTAAAGGTTTTGCCATTTTCAATTTCCTCATGTTGGACTCTTTAATTTTGCTGGTTGCCATCTTTTTTTTTTTTTTTGAGGTAGTTTAGGTGTATAGTACAAGCTGGCCTTGAGCTCACTATGTAACCCAGGCTACCTTGAACTTGTGGTGATTCTCCTGCCTCAGCCTCCTAAATGCTAGAATTATAGTCATGCACAGCTGCTTGCTTCCCCCCTCCCTTTTTACAGTTTTTCTCAAAAGAACTCTGAATGGATTTTGGGAAGTTTAGAAGTTACAGCATAAATGAGCTATCAGCAGTAAACTTCTAAGAGACTACTCCTTTCATGGATAATAACTGAAACAAAACCAAACCCATAACTATCTCCTATTGATATCATTGGAGAGTGAACCAAAGTTGGCATATTCTGAACAGGAGCTGACTCTAGGAGCAAAGGCCCTTTAGTTTGAGCAGGACTGAGTTAGCTACTCACAGAGCGGCTAAATTTCTAATAGAAAACTCAGTCTTTTTTTTTTTTTTTTTTTTTTTTTTTGGTTTTTCTCCGGTACCGGGAACCGAACTCATGACCTTGCGCATGCCAGGCAGGCGCTTTTGCCACTGAGCTAAATCCCCAGCCCCAGAAAACTCAGTCTTTATGGGCTAATAATTTGAGAGAAGAGAGTTTTGGCGGGGGAGAGAGAGAGAGAGACAGACAGAGAGAGAGAGAAAGAGAGAGAGGGAAATTAAAATTCTGTGTATAAGATCTGTTCAAATTTCTGCATGGTTCCTCAGCCATGAGAGGGCAGAAGATCCTAAATAACACAGCTAAGGCACAACAAAGAGCTGAACTGATATTTGAGCTGCCATCCAAGAGACGGAATTTCCGACTTGAATCCAGCCAAGTAAATTGACCATTAAAACAAAAGAAAACAAAGTCAACAGTTTTTGGAGGAATACAACAGAATCCGGAAGCTTTACAACATAATATATTATCCAGGATAATGCCCCAAATTATGTGACATATGGGAGAACTAGGATGAGATGGCCCATTTCCAAGAGAGAAAGGATAAAGAGAGACTAACCTTGAAATGAACCAGATGTGGTAATTAGCAGAAAAAATAATTAAAACACCTATTATGACTATGCTTCTGATGTAAAGGAGCTATGCATATAATGAATAAAAAGACAGGAAATCTCAGCAGAGGGTCAGAAACTTTAGAAACAAACCAATGTTTCTTTTGTCTGAAAATTAAAAAGACTCAATGTTATTCTGTCTAAAAATAAACAACAAAAGAATCTTTTTAAAAGTTTCTCTTCCTCTACTGAGATTTATAATTTTTTCATTTATTATGAACATATTTCTTTTAGGTCACTGAGCACAGACATAATAGCTGACTGAACTCCTTATCTGCTATTGAGGCTATATAGGTAATTCTAAACTGAAAAACATGATATCCAAAATAAAAATAATTGGGTGAGACTAAAGGTAGAACAGAGATGACAGAAAAAAAGAGAATATAAAGGGAGGACAATAGAAATATATCCAATTTCAAAAATAACAGCTTTAGAGAGTTGTGGGATTGTGTCCAAAGGTCTAGTCTACGTATAAATGAAATTCCAGAAAAAAGACTACAGAGAATGATTTTTAAAAATTTGAAGAAATAAAGGTTGACAATGTCACAAATATGATGAAAGACATTAATCTACATATTCAAAAAGCTCAGCATGCTCCAGCCGGGTATATGTGGAGAAAAAGCATGTCGGAGAACATCATAGTCAAAGTGAAGAAAACTGAATAAAAAGAAATTCCTGTAAGCAGTTAGAGGAAATATCAGATTATGTAATGGAAAACAACAATTTGAATACTTTGATTTCTTTGAGAAATGATAAAGTGCAGAAGTCAGTGGAACAATATCTTTAAAGTTCAAGGATAAATGAAAATATCTATTTATTTATTTATGTTTTTTTTTTTTTCTGGTACCGGGAATTGAACTCACGACCTTGCACTTGCCAGGCGGGTGTTGTGCTGCTGAGCTAAATCCCCAGCCCCGAAAATATCTATTTATTAAGAATTTGACATTCAGAAAAAACTCTTTCAGGAACGAAAATATATTTTCAGGCAAAGGTAAATGCAAGAACTAATCACCAAGAGAATGTATGATAGGAAATGCTGCTGAAAATTTTTCAGGCTGAAGGGAAGTGATACCAGACATAAACAGAGATCTTCATAAAGGCATGAAGCACATGGGAAATGACTGAGATCATACTACAAAAGGCACTTTAAAAAGCATGAGAACTGTGCATTTTGGAGCACCCTGCATTCATTTAAAGGCCAGCTGAAGCCCATCGAAGGTTCCTTACCACTGAGCTAACAGTTTCTTGACTATATTAAGCCCCTACTAGGCAGTCATACAGGAAATATCCAAAGCTGACTGGTGAAAATTGCTCCCATTTATGGAGATTATACATATTTCAAATGGATTTCTTAATGCTGTAGTTTCTCCACTATCTCTAATTTCCTTCTCTTTTATGCCTTTTATAAGGAAAAATAATGGTTTCTATTTCAAGTTAAGTTTTCATTAAAACTAAATAAAAGATCCTTTTAAAAGTGAGCTATTTAGTATCATCACTGATAGTTAAGAAGTAATAGAAAAATCAGATGCTAACATAGCATCTCCCATGTACTGCAGGGGCATTAGTTAGAAAAAAAATAATGACCTGCTTGAGAAAAATGAACTTTAAAGGCCTGTGTCATAAGAGGGATTTACTATGTCTTATTCAAACTCATTGCATAGAGAACAATAATGGAATTTTTCATTTCTGTGAATTCATTCTCTCTCAGGAGACTGGGTTTCAGTTATCATTACAGCTGTTACTGGAAAGGTGATTATAACAAGGTTTGACATTAGTAAATTCAAATATCATACAACTTACTTTATCAGGATAAGTCATGGCTTTCTTGATGCCTAACAAAAACGCAGATTGTCAGAAGGTGTAAGAAGAGATCAACTCTTAATTCACACACATGTCATCCAATCCTGGGAAAGTCACTGTGTTTTCCAGAAGAGTGAATAATGCTCCTTTTAGGGAAATATCCCAGGGCAGGAAGATCCAGGGGCTAAGACACGTCCTGTAGCTGCCTCGCATCCCCAAAGCATCTTTGTCCTTCCAGTGGGATAAGAAAGCATAATCTCTTCTTTGAAATATTAAAAGCCTCAATAATTAAATGATATGGCTTATTTAGAGTTCTTTCATGACTTCAAAAGTCCTTAGAAATATAACAGATTTAGGGGCAAATTTTACCTAAATCTCTCCAAATACTTCAGGAAAATAATTACCCATTGCTTTAGCTAATAATGAAATGAGGGTAGTAAGGAAAACTAAGGGAAAGGTTGGTGTGTTAGCTGTTCCATAAGGTGAAGTGGCAGAGTTCAGAGTCCTCTACCCACTATACAATCCTCATTATTCTCCTATACATATCCAACACTAAGGTCACACAAATGGGATAAAAGTAAAGAGTACAGCAGGTTATGAAGTAACACATTGAAGTTAATTTATAGGGAAATGACAGCACCGCCAAAAAAACTAAGATTGTAACCCTTTGAAAACCATTAAAGCACTTTATAGCTGAGATACCTATTCTCTGCCTTCTCTGGTTAGATCAGAATAGCTCTACTTTGGGAAGCAAATCCTAACACCCACCTTCACAGCGAAAGGCTATAAGGTAGCATTTACCTGAAAAAGGCACTCTACTTAGCTTGGACATAAACAGGGGAAGGATTCTGAGTCACTGAAGACAGCAGTGGAAATAGCTGTCTCCCAGATTTGTCTCATTCCCCAACCCCACATTTGGATCTAATACCAATACCAAGAGTGATACGCACAAACAATTTTCATTTGTAAATATCTACTTGAAATTGAATCATGTCCGTGATAGAGTACATCAAAAAAGGTAGGACAGCCTTTCATTTCAGCAGTGAACCATTAGTGATTTCTGAAATGGTATTGTAATGAATTTGAGTTTGTTCTAATGGCAAATTTTGCTGTAGTTTACAGATTTGCATTGCTCCACAATAGAGAAAAAAAAAAACACTTTTAAAAAATACAATGAAACTGCAACCCAAGAAAGAAAAGAATGCATGAAAAGAACCACTTTTGTTCCAGCTGACATTTTTGATTTATTATAAAGTAAGCAAATCATAAATCATTACACATTAATTATCTAATTATAGTTTCACAAAAATCTATGTAGACTTAAATTCATTTTATTCATGTTTTATGCTCATACCATGATTACCAGAAAAATCAATGTTCCTTATTAAATGTATAACAAGATTCCACTTACCTAGACTTTCAACATTAACAGGAAACATGGTAAGGAAGGGGTCATGAGGAATGGGAAGATACAGAGGATAGGGAGATAGCTTCTATACTTATGGAGCAATTCGATTCTGAAATGCCATGTAAGACAATGAAGCAAACCACAAATACAGGATTTTGTATGGTATGAAACATGATGGAAATACTTATTAGGTTGATTTAAATTGGGTTAGTATATTTGTTGGTGGCTGAGAGCAAAAGGCCAGTGTTAGTACAAATGGGTCCTAAAACAAAGCATATGGATGGCTTGAATATCTATTTGCAAACAGTTCTTCAGAGTTTGGAATAGTAGGCCTGTAAATCTAGAAAGTTATATTATCACTCACAATATTTCATTTCACAAGAAAAAAAAGCAATTATCAAGTCCTATTTTCTCTGGCCCAGTGGCTTAAAAACTCAAATTATGGAGGACACACAGAGTTACCTCCTTAGTATATGCTGGTATGGCTCTAGTTTTCATATATCACCCAAGTTTTTGCTTCTATTCTTGGCCAGCTTGAGAGGAATATGTAGGTTTTAAATAATTCTGTAGAAAAAGAGCTCCCACACCACACAGAACTGTCAATAAAGTTACTGTAGACACTTTCAGTAAGGGGAAGGATTTTTGCATTCTCTTACTACTCTTTTCAATTGTATTAGTAGGAGCCTCACACACATATAAATCAGGAAAGTAAAATGATGAGAAAGTCTTATTAGCAAACTAGTTTGCCTTGCATATGCTATCAGAGGTAGTGCCTGAGCTCCCTGAAGGTGGGAACTTTTTCTTTCTTATGCCACACCCTCTCAGTAAGACAGTATTGGCTGCTGGCAGAAGGATGGCAATGAGAAGATCAGGAACTTTATGACATGAGGGGGTCACCAGCTGACTTGGTCCCAGGGGCAATGGATGACAAGGTTAAGTGTCGGAAACTTCAACGCTGGTGAAAGGCCTGGCTTATGATGCCATGTTTTAATGCTAAGTTCAAGAAATAGGCAGTTTATTTGATTAAATCTTTGAGATTCTCAGTGGGGTGCCACAAGGCAGCCATAATTTAAGAGGACAGTTTCTCCATGTCCCATAAGACGCCTCTTTTCATTCCACACAGTAGTTTGCTCTCAACTGAAAACTTTTAGAGGTAAAAAAAAAACCAAAAGTAATGATGAATAGAAGCAAACCCCGACTTAACAGGTATCAATATAAAATGGAAGAGATAATTTAGGTTTAGGTCATGAGACATGTCCCTCTATTGGCAGTTGCTTTACATACCAAGATTGAAGTAGTCACAGTGGACCTTAATTTAGTCTAATCAAATAGGCAGGAAACATTTTGGGGGGTTCCTATAAAGTCTACAAGGCAAAACATGAAACATGTGGCTTTTGGCAAGTCATGCTGGTTGTGTATTGTATCCTCATCGCTCTGCCAAGGAAGCTCTGTGACAATACTGGGTAGGAGGGTAACAGCTGTCAAGTTCTTTACAGACCCAGAGAAATGTCTATCTCACCGTCCTGCTTTACTGTGTATGTCATTAAACTTAAGTACAGACCCACAAGATAAGGAAGCCTGATATAACCAATAGAGCCCTAATGAATAATATTGATAGAGTGGATTGTATTGCACTGTAATTTACAAAAGGGTCGTGGTGGATGTCAGGGCTCCAACAAGAGGCTCCATTTCCCCTATGAAAAGGCAACATTGCTCTTGCAGGGCTTTCCTTAAAGGGTAGGGCAGTTCAGACAGCTCCTTCTAACCCCTGGGAGGGATATGAGTGTATGTGTATTGAAGTAAAAGAGGCAACTGCATATACATTGAGCATCTGTAGTCCTCAGATCTGAAATCCAAAATGATCCAAAATCTGAAATTTTCTGAGGGTTGACATGATGCCACAAGTAGAAAATTCCATAGCTGACCTCATGTAATGGGCTACAGTGAAAATGCAGATGCACTAACAAATTTTATAAAATTACTTCAGCCTTTGTATATAAGTATATGTAAAACATAAATGAGTTTTGTGTTCAGTCTTTGGTCCCTTACCCGGGATACCTCATTATGTATATGCAAACACTACAAAACCTGAAAGAAAAACTCCAAATCCAAAACACTCTTGGATCTCCGCACTTTGAGTAAGCAACTCTCAACCTACATTACCTCCTTACAGTTTTAAAGATTCTCAGTGTTTATTCTTCTGAACTGAAGAATTTAGATACTTGAAATTTGGTGTTTGGTGCTCTACTGTTCCTCTTGATCACTTTTCTTACCCTTCTGGCTCCCTGAGGGCAGAGACTATTTTGTTCTATGCTGCCTGTCATAATGCCTGGGATAGAGAAAGTGCTCAATAAACCTTTGAATTGTAATGTTAAATTTTGTTTGTTGAGGTAGTGCTAGAATTTTAAAATCATTTTGTGTTACACTAAGACAAGAGTTTCCTTATGTGTTCCTAATTTTCAAAAACAAAACAAAACATGCTATTGCCTTTCTACTCACTCACTGGACAGATGTCTTCAGGGATATTTCTCCAGTGGCTTCCAGAGCCCTTTGTTATACCAGACCCGGTGTCTCAGAGATTACATTTGTGAATAGGGTTTGGCTTATCTTCCCCTAATTATTCTTCATGGATCTCAAGTTGTTCCTACATAAACTGTCTCATGTGTTCTTAAGAAGAACACAGTGAAGACATTATTTTCTGTATTTTAAAGGTTAGAAAATAGATGCTTAAACAAAAGTTAGACAACTGACTCAGAACACAAAGCACTCTGCACCAGAGCTTAGAAGGAGGAGAATAATTTCTAGGCTATTTGCTAGTTGTGTAATTTTGTGTGAATCACAATGTTTCTGCATTTTAGTTTCCTTACATGTAAAATATAGGTTCTATACCTAGTCATTATCTTTTATTGAATTGTTAATAATAAATTGAAATAATACTGTTTATACTTTTCAAGCTCCTTACACATTTCTTAACTCATTTAATCTTGCAAGGGTGATTATATTACTATCTAAAATTTACAGTTGAAGAAATAGGGACTGAAAAAGGCTGAATAACTTGTTCAATACACACAGCTACAAAAGTTATTGGAGCTGAGGTTTGAAATCAAGTTTGACTCTAAGTCCAATACTTACTTTACTCTACAATGTCTGTTGCGAGATTCTGAGGTACATTCAGGTAGATAACCAGTGTGAAAGTGCCTTACAAATGTCAATGGGCTACAGGAGTAGCTCACTGCTAGAGCACTTGCCTAACACAAACGACCATCCCCTTTGGTGGTACTGAGGATTGAAACCAGGGCCTTCACACTGAGCAATATCTTCAGCCCTCAATTTTTTTTTGAGACAAGGTCTTTCTAAATTGCCCAGAGTAGGCTCAAACTTGTGATCTTCCTGCCTCAGCCTCTCAGAGTGCTGGAATTAAAGGCCTGTGTCTCTGTACCCAGTTAAGACCCTCTGTTCGATCCCTCATATCACAAAAGTCTTACAAATTCTAATAAAATGTTAATAAATATGACAACCTGCATTGATAGATATGATGAGATTATTACCAGACAGGCAAAGAGGATTCAGAAATGAAAATGCAAAAGTTGCTTCACATGTAGATCAAAAGTATCAGGGCTGGGTATGGAAGCTGCCTATAGGAATAGAAGAATTAGAGGTATATGTGATATCATTTAGATAGGTGAAAACTAACCTCCTTGTCTTGGTTTTTAATGTTGAAGTCATAATAGTAATCTAACCACATCATACATATTCTAGTGTTATGCTAGAATTTTTACTTGAACACAGGCAAAGAGTATGTGTCAACCTTAATCTGAGATCAAAGTCCTCTGTTACTTTTAACTCTACCTCCTATAAGGATGTCTAAACAGGTTTGATAAAAGCATCTCAGAAATTTCTTTGCTCTGATATACCAGCAGGCAGCTTCTAGCATCAGCTGTCAGGATGCTCTAATAAATATAAGGCAGCCCTAATATTACTAACACTAGAAGCACAGGTCAGTAATTACTGTTGCACTTCAGACTAGCTAGCTTAGAGAAGTAAACTTATAATTATCTCAGCTACATTTTCTCTACTAAGGTTTCTACCCAGAAGAATGCATTCAAGACAACACGTGCACATTTACTGCCTTTTGGACAGCAGGTGGTCTGAACACAGTGACAGGCTATAGAACACGTCTTAGTGTTTCATTAGGGCCTTGTTGTGACCATGGGATCTTGGCTCTATTTAACTCTGGCTAAACTCCAAATCAATAACTTGTTAAAGAAAGACACTGTCCCCCTGAGGACCTAACAGAGTAAAAAGTTACCAACCTCAGCTTGTTTGCACCAAACGCTGATGTTTTTACGCTGGGCTTTTGTGAAGTGGTCCCATGCCTTCTGTTTGGAGGCGGAATGGTACACTGCTACTATCTGCTCAACTGTAGCATCGTATCAGCAGTCAGATCAAGCCAGATTATCACCCAGGGATGGCAAAAGAGGAGAGAAGAGAAATAAGAGAGAAGCATGAGCTTGTGGTACCTTTTTAACAGTATCCTTGGTGGGGGTTGTACTTGGAAAAGGGTAGGTGTTGTAGTACTGTGATTTTAAGGGGGACTCAAAGGAAGAAATATCAATATACAAAAAGAAGAAAGAAATGGGGAAGTTTTCGGGTGAAATAGTAATTCAAGTTTTAAACCAGTCACTATGTATTCATTCAGGTAGGTGAGGTAGAAGTTGTAGTAAATGTGTTTAGTTTTGTACTATTGACCTTGTGTAGCATGGAAGCAAATTGTATCAGCAACTTCTATCACTAGCTCTTTTTATTAACCAGCCCTGTGAAATAAGCTGGGATGCTTTGCTTCAGAAGAATTTGTCCTCTTGCTATTCTTAGGTATGTTTAATCAGAAACGTCAAACCAAAACCTAATATGGGTAGGGTGTAAGTCTACCTAGATAAGCTTATTGACTGGAGAACTATAAGTTTTATGGAAGAATACTGCTGCAAGTACAATCTCAGAGAGCATTTTTCAGGGTCTCTTAGAATGTTAATAGGGAAATGTATACAGATTTATGGGGCTTTTTCCTAACCAGGTCAAGAGAGGAGAAGCTTAGGTATGACTCTTTTGAGAAAAGCAGGAAGAGTCCCTTCCTGGTTGGATGTTCACAGTTCGAAAATGCAAAAGGTTTTATTGTTTTCTTTACAGCTCTGTTTGTATCCTGTGTTCTAATGATTCTAGGATTTATGCTCTCATGATGCATGCTGCTTTTTTTTTCTACATATTCTGAAGTCCTGAGGCCATGTGCTTTCACCTCCTGGATTGTATGCCCATAAATACTTCCAGAATACAAGGGCAAAATGGAACAACTCCTTCTTAATACCAATTATGTAGGAGTCAAGCATGGACAGTAAAATATAGGAAAAGTGGACCATAATTGTTTAAAAGCAAAATCATAAAACCATGTCCTTATTCTTAAGGTGAATATAGTTCCTTACTGAAAAGATATGTGGACATAATTATGTAATATGGTGAACAAAAAATTTACTGGAGAACTTATCTGATCTATCTCCTTTAAGAGAACTTTGATATGTTTAAAGTCATATTTGTTTTAGAAAATGGCTATTTCAATGGCTTCTCACCCTGTCATGGTGCTCATAAACAGCAAAGGTAGTGGAAGAAAAGAAAGTAAATATAAAGGGTAAAAGTAGCAAATTTTTTATTCCATCATCTTGGGAAATATAATTACATTTATCATTAAAAGTTCTTAGAGTGCATATTACATGATTGTGATGATGCAAAAAAAGCAGCTTTAAAATGCTGATGTTATATCTTAACTTCAGCAATAATTACCCAACCTTCCACTGAGGCATATGGCTGTGAAGATATACGATGTGGCCTAAGTATCAGTGTTTCTAAGGGGCTGATATACCAGGGAAAATGAAAACAGGAGGTGTTCACATATATTCTGTAAAACTGGAGCACTGGGATGTGACAGTCTAAGGAGAGGACAGGGCAGTAAGGAAGGCAGCCTCGTCCTTGACATCATCTGGCTCTGGAGGCCTGGGCTCCTGTACAGAACAAGTGGTGACTGAGTGAAAGGGCCTTGCACCCTTCCAGTGGGACTCTAACTTCTACTCACACTGGATGAGAATTCCAGACAGGGCTTGCTTGAACTTCTCCTTTGCTTCTTCCATGTCTTTTTCATGGGCAGCTTTCTCATTCACCAGGCGGCGGACATGGCTGTTGGCTGACTGGATCATGGAGTAGAAGTTGTTGGCACTACGACGATTCACCTCTCCTCGTTCTATCCAGGTGAGCAGGGTCTGCACTGCTTCTGAGAATTTGGAATCATCTGAAGATGAGACGGTTTCTTGTTAGAACCATCAAAAGTAACTGCATCTGTATTTTCCAATATGCTGGCAAGGTGATAGCTATCGCTTTCTGCAAGTTGTGGTTCAACTAACTGCAGTGGATAAGGAGCCATGCACAAGCACACATTGGCAGGCAGCAGGCAGGCAGAAAAACAGAAAGAATGAAAGGCTCAAACATAGTCAGATTAGAAGATTAGATTAGATTAGATTAGTCAGATTAGATATGAAGAGTTTCAGAAAGAGAACTGTTTCTTCTTTTTTTAAATTTATTTTTCTGAGCTTGGGACGTGGCTCAGTAACAGAATGAACATTTAGCAAGCATGAGGCCCTGGGTTCAATCTCTAGCACTACAGTAACATTATCTGCACTGATATTATACTTTTTAACGTATTGCACATTACTTAACCTATGTGGATACATACGTGTGTGTGCAAGTCTCTGTGTGTACGAGAGAGAGAGACAGAGAGAGAGACAGAGAGACAGAGAATGCGTTATAAATTAGCAGTGAGAGAATGTCAGAATTTTACAATCCTGTGTTTTAATAAGGAAAAACAGACTCAAGTTCTGAGTTTAACTTGAATTTGACAGTAACTTTTCCCTAGATCCACAGAATTATATGTTGGAAGAAGCCTTAGGAGAGTTAAGTGGGTAATTCTTTAGATATAAACACTTACATCTTTGACCTTTTATAACATCATTCTTGTATCCAATCCACAGCCCCAGGTCTTCCACTCGGGGACAGTCATAATGTATTTTGAAGCAGTTCATATTATTTCTATAGCTCCCACATCTTTTTCCTCCTGCCTGAGGAACCCTCCAAGTAGGCATCCAGGAGTTATCCTCTCATATTAAGATGGCAGCACAGCTTTTCCAAAGCTTTTGGTCCAGCTTCCCGAGACAGCCATTTATACATTCCTGCTGTTACCAGACTTCTGAGAGGCGGCATCCAATTGGAGCCCCATTCTAAGGCTTCCCATGCCACTCTGGCCAGAAAGCCTCATGTCAAGTGGCAGTATCTCTCACTGCAATTTGAATTTCTTGTCTCTTGCCCTTTTGTCTCAATGCA
The DNA here is from genome assembly GCF_000276665.1 of Chinchilla lanigera. Lineage (NCBI taxonomy): Eukaryota > Metazoa > Chordata > Mammalia > Rodentia > Chinchillidae > Chinchilla > Chinchilla lanigera. Next base: position 4,414,978 of record NW_004955473.1, on the reverse strand, counting down.
GATTTATAACAGGAACTAAGCCTTTTCCCTAGAGCAGCTTCTAATTTCATTACTTGTATAAAATCCTTATGTTGATGTTCAGGTTTTCCTTTTCTTGAGGGCCATACAACAAGCAAATTCTTTTTTGTTTTGTTTTGTTGTTTTTGACTTAAATGGATTTGCTTGGTGTCATGTGACTAGGCAAGTCTCAGGCCTGGTGCCTTACCCATTGTTTTCAGCCTTTCAAATACTGCATGTCAGTATATTTGTATATCTATTTTGGAGTATATTTTCTAGTTTTTTCCTTGTAAGAAGTCAGTGATCAGTCAAAAGGGAATTCTTTGATTTCTTAAATGTGTGACTCCCTTAGGTTATGTGATGTAAACAAAGTTGGTGAGGGAGACCTATTTAACAAGTAGAATTAGCAAGATCTTGCTCAGCTGAGAGCACAAGAAGCAAGGCAAATTCATACCATTACAGCTGGGCTGGTGTCATCAAGAAGATCAGTGGGACACTAGCACTCATTTGATAAAATCAACTATTCTCAGAAAATGAGAGACTAGGGTTGAGCTACTAAGACATCAGACAGGGTGATTAATGTTAAATTAGCAAAATGATTTGGAGAACTAAGCAAGAGCAAACAGGAATCAAAAGTACAAGAAAAGCAGCCTGACCCTGTAATGCCTGGAAGTCTCCATAGTTGCTGTGTGAAATAAATTGGCCTTTTAAAATTGATTAAAAATGTCCTGTAGCTGGTGCGGTGGTAAACACTTGTAAAACCAGCTACTGAGGAGGTTGAGGCAGGAGGACCCCTAAGCTTGAGTCTAGCTTGGGTAACTTAGCAACTTAGTGAGAAATTTCCTCAAAAAATAAAGATGGGTGGATATACCTTAGGGGTACAGCACTTGCCTACCATGCAGAAGGCCCTGGGTTCAATCCCAGTACTGTAAAAGAAAAGAAGTATTCTTTTAATTGGTGGTGGCTAAGATTTGGAGTAATCTAAGAATGTGCACTCTGACTGCTTTCTGTGCCTCCATTTTCTCATCATCAAAATGGGGATTTTACTAGGGTTACATGAAGGTGTATCATTCTGATTAACTCATCTGATTTAGAATTCAAACCTAACTTGTATCCACTATGAAGAAGGGACATGTACAAGGTGTGACCAAAATATATAGTGTATATATAAATAAAAACAATTACAGTAAAAGTCACATTACCATTAATTCCACTCAAAATATTTTCCCCCACACTTCCAAAATACTTTCCCCAATATGCCTGCCACTTTCTGAAGCACTTCTGGGAGTCCTCTGTCTTTATGAGGTGTGATCAAAAATACTGCGAATAGTGCTGCCAAGTGTCAACCAATGGAAAGACAGGCGGATCAAAACATTATGGTGCATTCTCATCCACCTTATCCACTAGATCTGATATCATGTGACTTCTGGCTCTTTCCCAAAAGTCGAAGTGACCATGAAAGGTAAATGTTCTGAATCAGTTCAGGACATTGAGGCAGACATGACAGTGCAATTAAAGACATTCATGAAGGAGGACTTCCAGAACTGCTTCAGAAAGTGGCAAGAATGATGAGTATGTTTGAAGGAAAGGGGAGAATTTTGAAGGGCATTAATAGCAATGTATCTTTTGCTGTAATAAATATAAAAATTAAACATTCACCATAGGTTTTTTTTAAATTACACCTCATACCAGTTCCAAGTCATGAATCACACCTAAAATTCTCTGATGTAGACAGTAGGAAAAAACCCATTTCTTCTTAGTTAACTGATGTCTGAGAGAAAAATACTATCCTTTGAGACAACAAAGGAGTAGAGACACACGCAGCAAGAATAAATCTCCTGGTTCTTATTAGGTATGTACCTCTCTCAATTACCAAGGTTACAACACAAATGCTTCGAATCTGTAAGTGGGAAATCCAAAGCGTTATTACCAACAACACCATTTGTCACATTCCCTAAAGGAAAGGATTATTTTAATCAGGAAGCTCAAATGCCTTCTATACCTTTTAGTTTTTCAGCAACAATGCTGCATTCATGATCTGAGTAGTGGACCACTGGGGGTGGGGATGGTGGACGCAGTCTTTCTTCTTCCATCCGTCTCCGGTGGCGCTCCTCTCTTGCTAGCATACGCTGCTTACACTCCCACTCGTACAGGTCATCCCGTGCCTGTGCAAAGTCAACGTGGAGCCGACCTGTGTCCTTCTTGTCAGTACTAGAGCCCAGGCGAATTCGGTAACCTAAGTTTGGGGGTAGGATAACAGCAGCCTAGTAAGTAAGCAATTAAAAGTACTTTTCCAAGTTCAGTGTTTCAGATGTGGTTGCAGCAATTAAGTGACCCCATCACCCCAAATTCTCTCTCCATATTAGCAAGTTGAATCACCAAAAGACTTAAATGATAATCTTATTGCTAAGAACAGCTTACTATTTTATTGGCTGGGCTGGTCTTGATATTAGGAGTTACATTCCTCTATCTGCCATCTTACCTCTGGATGAGGGAAACAGAACCAGTAATAAACCCTATATGGGAATGAAGGTTGGGCATGAAAGAAGAGAAATGGTGGCCTCAAGCTATGGTGCTTTTGAATAACTTCAAGAGTGTCAATCATGCCATCACAAAGAATTTTGGTAAAACTTAAAATATTAACTTGGCATTTTGGTGTCTAAAATTGTTTCGTAGATGCACTTAGAAATTCTGGACAATATCTTTTCTGAGAGAAATATTAGATATGAGGAGTGGCATATAACCCAGATGGCACATACTTTGGGATACTTAAAGTTTGTGTGACTGTAATAGTGGTATGAGAGTGGGATTCAGAAAACTAAGATTTTACTCCCTACCTCCCCCTTTTATGCTTGCTATCCTTCTTCCTAAATTTAAAAAAAAACTGAAAAAACCAGTTAAGTACTTTTTAAGTTTTAGTAGTTGAATGAGATACTTCCATACACATTTATCACATTTCATTCTCAGCACAAGCTTTGAGGATAAACATTTTACTAAAGAGATAAACTGAGCATCAGAGGTTAGCGAGGTCAAGTATCTTCCCCTGGGTCTAACAACTGGCAAATAGCAGAACTTGAGTTTTTCTTTTAATTTATTTTAAGAATAAAAGAAGCAAAACATTAGCAAACAGACATCCATTTACAAAACAGCATAAGAACAATACATGCAATACAGAGTTACAGACAAAGTGGTAGGAAATTAACAATAGTTGTTGTATTACATATTGGTATCTTCAAAGTGGTTTCTTAGGAAAACAAATATAGACATGCAAGATTGATGAAATAATTATCATTAACTGTTCCTTTAAGTGAAGCCATAGAAGTCAGTAGTACAACTATGTTAGCTATCCTGCATATACATATATACATAATTTCCCCTTCTTTCTTTTCTCTGTTCCCTCATCCCAGTTTCTCTTTACCTCTGAGCATTTTCCTTTCGTTTCACAATGTCTGACATACCTCCTAAGTTTTATTCACTCTTTCAGGTTCTTACACTAGTGAGACAATATGTTGCTTACACATGGAGGTCTGGTTTATTTCACTTATGAGTATGTTCTCTACAGAACTTGAGTTTTAATCTAGGATATTAGACTCTAAGTCTGTTGTGTGTTCCTCTACTCTAAAGAATAATGCAGAGCATAGATTTTTGCTCCTGGCTGAGATAGAATAACAAAGGTTAGATATATCATCCTCCATTAAAGAATGAAAGATATGAAATATGAATAAAATATATGAAGCAGTAGCTTTAAAATAGTGGATATTAGATAATGAGGCCAGTGATCATGACAAGACAAGAATCAAATGAAGTGATCTCCATGATTGACCCAGCTTATTGCCTGGCGAGGTTTTCCAGGCCTTTGTAAAGGGAGAGAAACTTTGGCAGAGCGTTCATCCCAAGGTGAGTAAGAAAGAATATGGCAAGTAGAGTTCCTAACAGAGAAATATTCACAGTGAAAGAATTTCAGGGATGTGCAGAGGGCCCAACATGATTATGTCTAATGTCTAAGTTGAGGGGAATAATTAGTGGCTAGGACTAATTGTACATTAGACATTACAAAAGAAAAATAATAAACTTGAAACCATAGCATTGTAAACTATCAAAAATAAAATACAGACCGAACAAAAGGTTTAAAAAATGAAGCACTAGGCAGTGAGAAAAATTTAAGAGGCTTAATATATTCCTAATGGTGCACTGAGAACAGGGGAGAGGGGATGAAACAGAAAAAAGTATTTGAAGAAAGAGAAGGAGAAAAATTTCTAAATTGGATGAAAACTCACAGATTCAGGAAGTTCAGTGAACTTCAGACACAAGAAACATGAAAGAAATTACACCAAGGTACATCATAACTGAATTACTCAACACCACCAGTAAAGAGAATATCTTAAAAGCAGCTATAGATAAAAGACATTCAGTATTATGTACAGAGAAACAAAGGTAAGGACAGACATCATATGTATTGTTAGAAACAATGCAAAGAAAAAGCTAGTGGAACAAGACCTGAGAGAGAGGAGATAGAAAAGCTGTGAACATAGAAATCTATATTCAGAAAAAATATTTTTTTTAAAAAAAAGTGAAATCAATTTTTCTGAAACATACAAATGCTGAAAGAGTTCAACAGGAGGAGATTTACTACAAAAAAATGTATCAGAAAATTCAGGTAAATGGAAAATGATACCAAGTGGAAATCTGGATCTATACAGAGGAAGAGATACATAATGTATGATTCCAAGTAAAAGAAGTTCTAGAAAATGCACAGTAATCTGTTAGAGGACAGATAAGTGGTTGCCTGAGAAGGCAGTAGAGAGGTACAGGACCAAGGGATTACAAAAGAGGCAGGAAGGAACCTTTGGGAGTACCAGGCACAGTCATTATTTTGACTGTTTTGTCATTATTTTTGTTGGTGATGGTTTCACAACAGTATGTAATATATGTAATTGTATGTTTGAACTATATGAAGGTCATTGTATGTGAATTATTATATCTCATATGGCTGTTATAAAAAACAATGCCAAGAAACACTAAAACTAAAATATATTTTTTAGAAATAAGAATAGCTGGGCATGGTGGTGCATGCCTGCAGTCCCAGAACTTGGGAGGCCAAAGCAGGCTTATAAGTTTAAGTCCCACCTGGGCAACTTAGCAAGACCCTGTCTCAAAAAGGACTGGGGATGTAGCCCAGTGTGAAAGATCTGGGTTTAATCCCCAGTACTGGGGAGAAAAAGAAACATATTTCATAAGCAAACTTTCTAGGGTCCTTTGCAGTTTGCAATGTAATTGCACACTCATTCATTGTATTTGATTATCTGAGCCATCAGAAAAATAAGTCTACAAAAGGTTACCTTGGGCCATTCCCTGCACCCCAGATCTCCACGGGACCTGGGATGAACCCCACACATCTTTAGGAACTCTGGTGAGCCACCCCAGTGCCTCCCTGACCAGTTTGTGAGGCAGTGGAGCTTGGGCATGGCTTGGGGCCTTGGTGGCCACTCCCCACACCCTTAGTGAGTCTGAGGATGCCTGGCCGAACCCTGAACATCTTTAGGAACCCCAGTGAGCCACCTCAGAGTCTTGCTGACCAGCATGCAAGGCAGGCAGAGCCCTGGCCACCTTCTGGGGCCTTGGTGGCCACTCCTTGCACCTGCGGATACCCGCGGGAGCTTGCCTGAACCCCAACATCTTCAGGTACCCAGGGGAGCTACCCCTATGCTTCCCCACTAGTGTGTGAGGCAGGTAGAGCCTTGACACCTTCTGGGGTCTTAGTGGTCTCTCCCAGCATGACCCACACAGCTGTGAGAGCCCCACTGAAACCTGGACAGAGTCAGCAGCCTTGATGACTCCACCCTCACCCCTCGCCTTCTGGTGTGGGAACCGGGCTCGGTCCTGGGAAACATCTGAGGCCTTAGTGACCACGACCTGCATTCCCCTCTCACCTTTGTGGAAGCCAGGCTAAACCCCAAAGAGCTTCAGGAACTCCAGTGAGCCTCCCCTGCCCCTCCCACACTGGCCTGGAAGCCAAATGAATGCAAGAAAATTTTGTGAGCACCTGGGACCCCACCTTGCCACCACACACCAGCACAAAAGCCACATTGAGCATTAGGGATCTTCAGATCCTCACCCTGCCATTTGCATACAATTGTGGGAGTGAGGTTGAGCTCCAGGGAAACTCTGGATGTTCAAAAATGACAAAACGAAGGAGGAAAATGCAATCCCAGACCTCTACACCAGCCAGAACAAGTCCAGGAAATATCAACGCAGAAGAGCCAAGAAGTCATACACCTGAAATTTCTGAAATGATAACAACTGAAGTAAAGAAACAACTCCATCAGGCCATAGAAGATATCAGATCAAAAATAATGTCTCAGGTGAGAAAAGAAATGACAGCAATAATGAAAGAAATGTTCAGCATATCCAAAGGTGACATGGACAAGAAAATAGAAGAGCAGAGACAACTCAATGAAACTTTCAGGAAACAATATAGAAAAGAACTAGAAGATATGAAACAGATACAAACAGATATCCAGGAACTTAAAAATCCCATTGAAAGCTTGCAAAACTGCCTGAACGAAGCTGAAGATAGACTTTCAGACCTTGAAGACAGCATTACCACCAATGAATGTGAAAGGAGGGATCTCTTAAAAACAACAAGGAACCAGGAAATAGCAATTCAACAACTGCAAAACAAAGCAAAGAGAAACAATGTCAGATTAATAGGTATTAATGAAACAGCAGGTGTCAACCCAAGTGACATAAAAAGACTATTTGCAGAAATAATAGCAGAAAATTTCCCAGGCATGGTAAGAGAAATGGACATCCAGGTAAGTGAAGCATATAGAACTCCAGCTAATCATAACCAAAATAAATCTACACCCAGAAATATTGATCAAGATCCTGGAAACTCACCAGAAGCAGAGAATATTAAAAGCTGTTAGAGAAAAGAAACAGATCACCTATAAAGGAAAGCCTATCAGAATCACAGCAGACTTCTCAACACAAACCATCAAGGCAAGAAGAGCATGGACTGAAGTATTTCAGGTACTGAAAGAAAACAACTTTAAACCCAGTCTGAGGTACCCTGCAAAGCAATCTTTCAAATTTAATGGAGAAATAAAGTATTTCCATGATAAAGAACAACTGAAGAAATTCATGAATGCAAAACCAATCCTCCAAAGAGTCCTAAAAGATATCCTAGAAATAGATAAAACAGACTGCAGCTTCAAGAACAACAACAGAAAGGAACCAACAAGCAGAGCAAGCAATGAAACAGAGGGACAAAGGAGGATCCAACAACAGGAAAATAACATAACAAAGATAAGTCAATACATATCAGTTATAACATCCATGTAAACGGTCTTAATACACCAACCAAAAGAAGCAGACTAGCAGAGTGGATCAAGAAACAAAATCCAACTATATGGAGTATACAAGAAACACATTTAACTAAAAAGGAAATTCAGAGACTGAAAACTAAAGGATGGAAAACAATATTCCATGCAACAGGAATGCAGAAAAGAGCAGGTATAGCTATTCTGTTTGTAGACAATGTGAACTTCAAACCAAGCACAATCAAAAGAGATATAGAAGGTCACTACATACTTGTGAGGGGAAAACTTTGAGAGAATAGATAACAATCACAAACATCTATGCACTAAATACAGGAGCACACTACTATATAAGACAAATTTTAACAGACATGAAAAATGAAATAAGCAGCAACACAATCATAACGGGGGACTTAAACACACCATTGTCACAAGGAGATAGAACAACTAGACAAAAAATTTAGAAAGAAATAACAGAACTTAACCAAACTTGTGAACATATGGACTTGGTAGACCTTTAGAGAGTGTTCCACCCAACAGCATCAGAATACACATTCTTCTCAGCTGAACATGGGACATTCTCTAAAATAGACAATATGTTAGCACATAGAACATGCTTAAGTAAACGCAAAGGAACTGAAATTATCCCATGCATATTATGAGACCATAGTGCAATGAAATTGGAAATTAATGACAGAAGAAATCACAAAAACTCCATAAACACATGGAAATTAAATAACACCCTCTTGAACAACCAAGGGGCCACAGATGAAATCAAAGTAGAAATTAAACACTATCTTCAGGGGCTGGGGATTTAGCTCAGCGGCAAAAGCGCCTGCCTGGCAAGTGCAAGGTCGTGAGTTCAGTTCCTGGTACCGGAGAAAAACCAAAAAATAAAAAAATAAAAAAAAATAAACACTATCTTCAATCAAAGGAAAATGTGCATATAACCTACAGGAACCTGTGGGATGCAATGAAAGCAGTCCTCAGAGGGAAATTTATAGTGCTGAATTCCCACCTCAGTAAAACACAACAAGCACAAATAAACACTCTTATGCTGCACCTCAAGCTTCTAGAAAAGAAAAAGAGCAAGTCAAACACAAAGCCCAGGGGGCTGGGGATTTAGCTCAGCAGCAAAGGGCCTGCCTGGCAAGCGCGAGGTTGTGAGTTCGGTTCCCGGTACCGGAGAAAAAAACCAAAAAAAAAAAAAAAAAAAACACAAAGCCCAAAGAAGACAGGAAATTATAGAGCTCAGGGCGGAAATTAATGGAATGGAGACTAAAAAAAACTATACAAATAATTAATAAATTGAAGACTTGGTTCTTTAAAAGAACAACAACTAAAAAGATAAACCCCAGCCAACCTTATCAAAAAGGTAAAGAAAAAACTGAAATACATTCAATAAGGAATAATAGGGGTGAAATCATTACTGATCCTGAAGAAATTCAGATCATCAATACCTACTTTGACAATCTTTACTCTCATAGGATGGAAAACACAGAGGAAATGGACAGATTTCTAGATACATATGAATTACCAAAGCTTAATGCAGAAGATATAAAAATCCTGAATAACTCAATATCAGCCAGTGAAATTCAGAATATAAAAAAAAAACTTGCCATTGAAGAAAACCCCAACTCCTGATGGATTCACAGCTGAATTCTACAAGAAATTTAGACAAGATTTAAGAACAATTCTTCTCAAACTTTTTAATGAAATTGAAAGGGAAGGAATTCTCCCCAATCATTCCTGGAGGCAAGTATTATCCTGATACCAAAACCACAGAAAGACCCAACCAAAAAAGACAGCTACAGGCCAATCTCCCTAATGAAGATAGATGCAAAAACTCCCAGTAAAATACTAGTAAACAGAATACAACACATTATCAAGAAGATTATACACTATGACCAGATGGGATTCATCCCAGGAATGGAGAGATGGTTCAATATACACAAATCAATTAATGTAATAAACCATGTCAATACAGTCAAAGGCAAAAATCACACGGTCATCTCCATTGATGCAGAAAAAGCCTTCGACAAAGTCCAACACTCATTCATGAGAAAAACCCTACAGAAAATAGGAATAGATGGCCTTTATCTCAAGCTGATCAAAGCTATTTATGACAAACCAATGGCTAACATTATACTAAATGGTCAAAAATTGAAAGCTTTCACTTTAAAATGAGGAACAAGACAAGGATGTCCACTGTCACCACTCCTATTCAATATAGTTCTGGAAATATTAGCTAGAGCAATTAGACAAGAGAGAGAAATAAAAGGAATAAGGATAGGAAAGGAAGAAGTGAAAGTGTCACTATTTGCAGATGACATGATACTCTACATAGAAGACCGCCAAAACTCCACAAAAGGTTTATGGACTTAATAACCAAATTCAATAGCATAGCTGGATACAAAGTCAACACCCAAAAATCAATAGCATTGCTGTAAACAAGCAACAAACAGACTGAGAGAGAAATTAGGGAAAAATCTTTCATAATAGCATCTAAAAAGATGAAATATTTAGGAATCAATCTAACGAAGTAAAAGGTCTATACAGTGAAAATTATAGTACTCTGCAAAAAGATATCAAAGAGGATATCAGAAAATGGAAAGATATACCTTGCTCATGGATAGGAAGAACCAACATTGTGAAAATAGCCATACTCCCAAAATTGTTGTACAGATTCAATGCAATCCCGATTAACATTTCATCAGTACGTCTCACAGATCTAGGGAAGACATTCCTAGAGTTCATCTGGAACCAGAACAGGTCTAGAATAGCAAAAGCAATCCCAGAAAATAAAGGAAAGGCAGGAGGTATCGCAATTCCTGATTTGAAATTATACTACAAATCTACTGTGATAAAATCAGCATGGTACTGGCACAAAAACAGACCTGAAGATCAATGGAACAGACTAGATACAGACACAACGACAAACACACTCAGCCACCTTATCTTTGACAAAGAGGCCAAACATGCTCACTGAAAGAAAGATAGCCTCTTTAATAAATGTTATTGGAAAAACTGGCTTTTCACATGCTGAAGACTAAAACTAGACCCATGTCTTTTACCATGCACTAAATTAAAGTCAAAATGGATTAAAGATCCAAATATTAAAACAGAAACACTAAATCTATTGGAAGAGAAAGTAGGTAAAAATCTTGAAGTATAGGGGTAATCAGAGAGTTCATGAACAAAAACCAAACTTCAAGGGAAGTACTTCAAAGAATCAACAACTGGGATCTCATCCTATTAAAAAGTTTTTGCACATCCAAAGAAATCACAAATAGAGTAAAAAGAATACCCACGAATTGGGAAAAAATTAGCCAACTGCCCCTCAGAGAAAGGACTTCTATCTGGGACATATAAAGAGTTAAAAAAAATCAGGCCTCCAAAATTTAAAGACCCTATCTAAAAATGGGCATCTGAAATGAATACATACTTCTCAGATGAAGACAAACTAATGGCAAATAAATACATGAAAAAATGTTCAATGTCATTAGTCATTTGAGAAATGCAAATTAAAACAACACTGAGATTCCATCTCACCCCAGAAAGAATGGCTAGCATTAAGAAATCAACCAATAACAAATGCTGGAGAGGTTGTGGGGAGAAAGGAACCCTACTCCACTGCTGGTAGGAGTGTAAACTGGTGAAAGCACTGTGGAAATCAGGTTGGAGATTCCTCACAAATTGGAAGGATTGGAAGTCCCACTTAACCCAGCTATTCCCCTCTGGGTATTTTTCCAAAAGAATTAAAAACATCATACCACAGCAACATATATCCACTCATGTTAAAGTAGCATAATTTGTTATAACTAAATTAAAAAGATGTGGTATTTTTATACAATGGAGTATTACTCAGCTATAAAAAAGATAAACTTGAGGCTTTTATAGGTAAATGGATGAAACTAGAGACCATACTCATAAGTGAAATAAATCGGATCCACATGTGTAAACATCATATTGTCTCCCTGGTGTAGGAACCTGAAAGAGTAAGTAAAACTCAAAATTTACAATGGATGATATGAAAGGGTAAGAAATTGCTCAAAGGAAGGAACAACCAGGATGAGGGAAAGAGGAAAAAGTAGCTGGGATAACTGTACTGCTGATGTCTAATAGTGTATTGAAAGAACAGTTAATGCTTAAAATTTTTATGTTCTGAACAATTTTGCATGCATATATCTGATAATCTGAGCACCTGCTTTGAAGACAACAATATGCAATGGAACAACCATTGGTGAACTCCTACCATCTTGTCCAGTGAAACACTGTATTATCTCTAATGTTTTATCTAATAATTATTTTGTTATTCTCTTTAATGGTTTGAACAAACCATTCCATTCTTACATCTGGTAATCTGAGGAACACAGTTGAAGATAACAATATGTAATATAACAACCACTGTTAATTCCCATTATTTTGTTTGAAACCCTGTATCACTTTTCATGTTCTTGCTTTGTTTTGTTTATGTTTGCAATGTTGGTATGCTGCTATTGCTTTTTTTCTCTTTCTTTTACTACTCTCTTTAAAGAAAAAAAAAGGTTACCTTACCTATTCACCTGGGACTGTGGATAGGATCAAAAGAGAGTATGACAGGACACCTCCATGTAAATCACACAACATATGCAATGGGGCTTCGGGATGGGTGTGCTGTGCACAGTGCAGTCTCCCAAAGGTGCTTCATTTGTGACAAAGAAAGACAATTCTTTCTACTCTTTTTTGGATCATTTTCTAAAGGATTTTAATTATTTTAAGCATTTTTCTTCCATAATGTGATATAGCAGCCATCCCATTCTGGAGATTTCTAGAATTTGTGAACTTCCAAGTGGGTAGATTCAAATTTAAAGGGCAAAATTTAGATATTTTCACAGCACCAATTGTTATCCCCTTTCCTTTTGCAGCCCTGAGAACGTTTCTGTGAGGCAGCTGTTAGCAGAGTGCTCTTTTTAGTAATGTTTAGATGACTGCTTCCTGAGCAGTATGTTGTGTCCTATGTATAACTGTTCAGGGCTTTTTGAGACCTTTACATGCTTATGAAAACAGTCTATTGTGGAGTGCTCTTTTCTTGTTGCTAACTGCTATCTGATCTTCAGTAGTTAAATTCTCCAGCACTCAGCAACTATAAGAGTAAACTACATCTCCCTTCTTCTCTCCTACTCCATGTTACTACCCCACTTTTTCAAATCTCCATTACCTTCTCCCTGGCCTATTGTAACAGACTTCCAATTGACCTTCTCTCTTCTAGACCATTTTTACGCAGAGCTGTCAGATTAATCTTTCAGAAACAACTATCTTCCTTGTTCAAAAATTACTTCAACAATTTCTTATCACCAGTTGAGTAACGAAAGACACAACTGTCAAACCTTTCCAAGTATGCTAACAAATGATGCTTTCCTCCTCCTCTCATGTCTCTTTAGTACACAAACCACCACTTACTGTCTCCTGAATGCTTGCCAAAACTTTTCAGCTTTGTACCTTTGCTCATGCTGCTTCCATGCCCCATTGTCTAAAGGCAAATGCTTCCTATTTGTCAAGGACTTGATGCAAATGCTACCTTTCCTCATTTCTACAGTTTAGAGTCTGACATATTCATATTCTCTCCTCCTCCCCTCTGCCTCCCTAATGGCACTTATAGCTATCAATCATTATTGTTAGCAGAGAGTGCATCTTATCAGTATTTTCAGTAGTGCCTGCTGCTGAGTAAATGTTTCTTTAATAAAGGAATGTATTGCTTCATACTAAGTTCATTAAGAGGAAGAACTAGGTTTTACTCATTTTTTCCTCTGCACAGCATCTAGCACAATAGTTTACTCAAAGGAGATATTACAAAGTACCTACTGCATGAATGAAGATTCTGGTGTCCTAACATGTCTAGCACTTTAAATAAGTTCTCCCAAACCATTACTCTTAGGTGAAGAAGTACTTAATTTTTCTTTGGCTTTCCCAATTACCCTGTCTTCTTCCTTCTAGGTTATCTTTCTACTGCCCCATAAAAACAATATCAATTCAAAATATGCAAAAGATCAACCACGAAACTTGAACTTCAAACCAACCCAAAAGGCATGCAGCTTCACTTTATGGTACTCATCAGAAGTTATTCCAATTATAATTCCTTGCCCCACGCCAAATTTGAACTTCCACCATGAGTAGATTTTGTGGAAAGCAGTTCTTACTAGCTTCACTCCACAATACTATTTAACCATTATTGCTTCTGGGTCAGGCTACTGTTACAATTAGTTAAATTATTTCCCAGTCACTACGCTTGCTGTACGTATCTGTCTATCTTCTACCCAGAAGTAATATTCGTCAAATGTAAATTAGATCATGTCACTTCAACCCTTAAAATCCTCCAGTGGATTTCAGTATAAAACTCATGACTGTAGTTCAAAAGGCCCATGCTAATTTTCTATACTCTGCTTAAACATTCTAAGTTTATTTGTACCTCAGGGCCTTTGGTTAGCTGCTCCTTATTTTAGAATGAGATATCACCAATGAAAATCTTTCACACTGTTCAGTTCTTGGTTCAAATATCAGAGAAAAGTTCCTTTCCTAATGCTGCCAGGTACATTATCCTTTTTATCTTCTTCATAGCACTTATCAGTACCTGATATTAACTTGTTTATTTGTTTACATATATATCACATTTTACTATTGCCAGAATGTAATATCCAGAATGTAATATGGCAGGAAATCTCAGTCTTTGCTGTATCTCCAGTAACCTAGTATTCTGCATAGCAGTCAATAAATATTTGACTTACTGCTATGGTTTGAATGTGTCTCCCAACAGGTCATATGTTGGACACTTAATCCCCAAATTTATGTTAATGGTATTTGGGGTAGGGCCTTCAAGATGTAATTAGGATTAGATGAAGTTATGGTATGAGATTCTCATAATGGCATTAGTGCCTTTAAAAGATGGGGAAAAGAGTCCCAAGTTAGCATACTTGCTCTATCTCTATATGTGATGCCCTCTGTTAGAGTTCAGCGAGAAGGCCCTCTTCAGCTGCACATATGCTAGTGTCATGCCCTTGGACTACCCAGCCTTCAGAAATGGAGACAAATGAATCGCCTTTCTTTATCTACCCAGGTGCAGGTATTTTGTCCTCACAGCAGATTATGAACTAAGATCCTTCTGTAACTATTTTTTGAGTTTCTAACTTTTGTGTTAGGTCCTAGGCATTGGGGATCAAATGTTAAATAAGACCCAGCCCTTGCCATAGAGGAGTTCAAACTCTGGATGAGGAAAGAGTCAGTTCTAACATGGTGTAATAGGTGTCATGTCAGGAGGAAGCACCAGATGCCACAGAGGCATTTGGGAAGGGTGCCTAAATCAACCTGAGATAGAGGGGAAAGATAAGCCAGAAAAATTTCAAGGGAACCTTGTGCTTGAGCTGTAGCATAAGTATAAGGTACCCAACTTGCAGGTTGGATGTGCCTGTGTTACAATGAAAAATATAAAAAGTGAAGGAAGTTTTGTCACTTGCATACATTAACTATAATATGTGTTTTATACGCAGCCCAAGACAATTCCTCTTTACTCACTGCGGCTCAGGGCAAGACAGGCATGTCCAACACACAGCCCACAGGTTGAACACACCTGTGAGATTTTTGCGTGGTGGGTAGGGGTAGGAAAACTAATTCTAGTCAGAGAGAAAAGCATAAAACACCGTGGCACATTCTGGGAACTAAAATTTATTCAGTGCAGTTGGTACACGGTATGTGCAGGAAGAATTGAGAGATAATGCTGAGAGGCACAGCAGATAATCAAGTCTTTTAGGTGTTACATGCTTAGAATCTGGAGTGATCCTATAAAGAGTTAGGAGCTACTGTGGGACTTTAAAGGATGGAGATGGGAGGTAACATGCATTTTCCAACTCTGAAGGCAAAAAGGGTAACATTAAGCCTACACTTTAGTTACCACAGATACAAATACTCACATCCTCAATTTCTGCATTGTTCCCAATCGGCACAGTCTCCACATCTAAACACCTACCAGACAGATAAAGGGCTTTGTCCACCATGTACTCCTCAGCAAAGCGAATGTGACAGAAGTTCTTTTTGCTCTTCCGGATAGCAATGATTTCTCCACACTGTTCGAACACCTCCACAATGATCTGCTCTGTCCCGTTTTCAGGCAGACCGCCCACAAATACAGTTTTGCATCCTGGTGGTCTTTCTCGGGTGGCAGGAGGTGGCAGATCTAAGTGAAAAGGGTAAAAGCATTTAAAATAGATCTTTTACAAAGGGCAAGGGGACAAAAGATGGAGGGAGGGGGGAAGGGGATGAAAAAAAGAATTATACTGTGTTATGTATACGTACCAACTCCCCACCCACAATGAATGTCATCATTATGTATTGCAAACATGTACTTATGAAAATGAAAATTAAAAAAATGTTGACCTTTAAAACTGTTTCAGATCTATTCAGGACATGGAGGCAACTACAACAGCACAATTAAAGACACTCAGTATATGTGCTGCTGAAGCGAGCTACTAAAGACACTCAGGAAAGAGGGCTTCGAGAACTTCTTCATAAAGTGCTAAGAATGATTAAGTAAGTATGTTAAAAGAGGGGGATTAATGGCAATGCATCTTTTACTGCAGTAAATTTTAAAAATTTATGTTTGTTTGGAACCTAAGATTTCTCAGTGATGCCTCTATTGTCCCCACGAAATTTTTGCCTGAGTGCTCTTAAAAGTATGTGGCCTTCAAGCTGCTTATCTCAGCTCCACTGAAAACAGACTGGATGAACCTGAAAATTGTTTCATTCAACAGTTTGGTGACTTCTGTGTCTAGAAGACAAATACGCAGGCCTGTCTGTGTCTGTCCCATCCAGAGATTTTTAGTTTTGTTCCTTACTTTTATTGTGATAAGCCAGCTATGCCAAATTTTGAATCATTTTTATTAGGAAGATGTGGAAAATCCCACTCAGCTTAAATTCTTACTTTCAGTTCATAGAACCAGGGTCTCTGAGAAAGGATTTGTTTAATTCAGATTGTAGGTACTACATTCTCTGTTTATGCTTACTCAAAGAGCTGTTTCAGGATTAATTTGACAATGATGGGGTGAATATTTACAAAAGTATTTACAGCCATTAGGATGATTTAGTTAAACAAATTAGTCAGAGTACAGACAATCCCTTTTGAATTTTTAGGTTTTTTTATACCAATGAGCTCTTCCTCCAATTTCTTGCTTGAAAGGGATGGACCAGAGCCAATCTTGCAGCATTTAGAGAGAAATATGAAAGACAGCAGAAAGATTAAGCTCATCTGGGAAATCATTAACTAAAATGAGATAAATTTGGCCATAGAGAGTCATTAAAAACCTACTTAATGAGACGGTTCTCCCTCTGCTTAAAAATCTGTTTCCTATTCACTCATATCGTACTTAAAGCCTGTTGCATCTGCCAGTGCCTTGTTACTATTTACATGGATCAAGGCATTTTCTACATAAAATCTTACAGTTCATAGTCCAACAAAACAAGGCACGATGGTCATGGGCTTTTCTAGTGTTGGTTTTGTATCTGCAAGGATTTATTTTGTGTAATCCGTTCTTTCCATTCAGCTCTTAACAATTCTCCCAGCTTGAGATTTAGAGAGCTCAACAACCAGTGATTAGAGTTCACATGCAAAAATAAATGAGTCTCACTAGTAGACTAGTCCAAGGTCCCCATCTGACTCTTACACAAGTTGGCAATAGTTGCTTTGGGAGCTTCTTTGGGTATCAGAAAAACTAGCTTTTTTACTCTGCTATAGCTGTCTGTCCTATTGGTGTGGCTAAGAATACTGTAGTTAGTTTCTCTTGATACCTGCTACTTTCCCTCTATTTAGTTAATAAAGAGTAATAGGATTCAGGGCACCTAAACACTTGGTTAATTTTTTGAAGTCTGTAATTTGAAGAGATCATCTTTTTGGTTTTGTTTTTTATGAGGGGTTTAGGCACTAGAAAAAGTCATCTAGTGAGCAGGAATCTGAAATGTCTTACTCATAGCCATTAAGGTTGTAGTTTTAGTCAAAAAGGAGGGCAATGAGATTCAGAATTGCTTGAGATTTATGCCTCTGAGGTATTAAGAATTGGAAATAATTCTCTCCATCATATTTCTGATTATTCTTAATTCTGACAGCACATTAGAATCTACTTCATAGTTAATGTCTGAGCCCTACCCAATGAGTCTTGATTTAATTGAGGGTGCACCCTGTATATTAGTTTTTGGGTGGTGGTGTTTAAGCTTTTTGGGTAGTTCTAACATATAGCTAGGGTTGAAAACCAATGACTTAGTCTAAACCTCTGATATTGCTTGGCTGAATGAAGCTCATTTTGAGGATATCACATTAGACAGAAAGAAAAAGAACACGAACTTGGAATGGGTAAAGCTGGATTTAAGTCTGAATTACTATTTATAAGATCTTCAAAAAAATCACATTATGTCTGAAAATCTCTCTTTTCATCTTTAGAATAGGGATAATATTCCCTACTTTATGGAACTTATTGTAGGGTATTGACATTATAGTATTTATATTGCACTCAGGGCAATACTAACACTTGGTAGGTTCCCAATAAGTAGTAGCCATTATAGCATTATTATTTTGTATTATAGAAGCCAGGTTTCCTATATGCCCAACCTGGGGCTTTCTAAAGTCCTACCACATATCTGGAGTAGAGTGGTAGCTAAGACCTGGATTTCGAAACTCCCTTGCTTTACCCCAATCTTTAGCCAAGGTTGAGTTTGAGCAGGAATCATTCTTATGGAGAGAGGAATCTACACCTGTGAAAACACATATGGCTTCGCCCGTGGAACACAACCCAGTCACTGTGTATATACAGAATTTAAGAGACCCTGTATAGTTAGAAATGCTTTCAAATCAAAGTTTTTAGAATAATGTACTGATTTAGAATAAAGAGCTTCTGATGTTTACATTTACACTGTCCTAATTTAGTTGGGTCTACCTTTAGGTACAATGAGAGACTCTAAAGAATGTGTGGTGACTGCTACAGTTACATATAACACTGAAAATGCAAAGGTTTCTTCCCCTGACTACATTTGTGGGGTTTAAAAATTCTTTGATGAAGTCATCACATATTTAGATGCTGTGATTCTTCTCTGGTGAGTGTCTGCTAAGTAAAGGGGCATAAAATCCACCAAAAGTAATGTTGAGAGTGTCTGGGCTTTATTTTCTTTGGCTAAATGTACAAAGCCTCTTTGATAGCATTTGTGGAGATTTAGGTGTATGCCGCCCAGCAAGTCAATGGGCTGTACTATCTTCCTTAATGAATAGTACCCATTCCTTAATTAACAGCACAAGGCACTTAGTTGTCGGGGTCTGAGTTTCTAATCCTACTGAAATGCAGTGATCAGAGCACAGCAATGATAACCCCATAGGAAAGCAGATTCAAACTCCACCTATTTATCAGCTAATGTGCTCAGCTCTGTAGCACCTCAATCACCATTCAGGATGGAGACCAAGAAAACTGCCATGTGAAAAGATTCAAAATAACTGGGAGTATAAAGAATTAATTTCCGGTAATGGAAAAGGAGGAGTTTCTGGTGATTCTAATCACATCCCAGCATCTACTGTGGGGAGCTATGTGGCAACAATCAGCATTAGGGTTATAGTAATTTTTCAGCTTTGTGAATTGAATGAGGGGGCAGCATATAGGACCAATTAACTATGTGAATCTTCCTCTGCAAAGGTGCATTATAGATTTCTCAGGTGGTTTCCTAGAATTTATATAATGCAAAGTCTCTGAGTTGATTTTATTAGACAACCCAAGACTAAAGGCCCCCTAGGTAATCAGCAGGGGTCAAATGTATTTTAATGTAATCCTAATTTATTGGAACTAATCAGAAGTTTGGCAAATTGTTCTTAACGTTCAATTATCCTGTTTTCTCTAATTCTCTTTGTAGAATCCAGCCCTGAGAACCAAAATGGGGTCCAAATTGTTTTGATATGGTAAAATGAAAAAAAAAAAAAAACACCTGCCCTTTTTCTGGCTCCTGAGTGTTTTCCCATGTACCTGGACATAGAGAACAGATGCCATTCCATCATTTAGTCCTCATTCACTGGTATTTCCAGTAGACTCAAAATGTAACCTCTCCATACAGAAGGTTTAGCAGCTTAAGTGATAAACATTGGCCAAACTGACTTCTTTCCAGAGATGGTGCTGCTCATTTCTCTCGCCGTAGACAAGTGCTAACTGAAAATTCAGTAAATCTCTGATAGCCAGCCACCCTGAGAACAAAAAGTATGTTCCAGAGAGGTTTTGCTATTGTTGTTGTCTATGTCTGAAAATCCTGGGATTCAGAGGATGTTGCTTTCAGGACAATGGGATACTTACCACTTATGTATAAGAGACTGGTACTTGGTTTGCTCTAGTCTAGAATGAGCCATTGAATTTTTAGACCAGGTCTTATTTTGCCTAGTCTAGATCAGAGGGGTTAAGTTAGTCACCAAAGATCTCATGGCTCTTTAGTGATGGACAGCTAGGCTCTGAATGCAGGCTCATGTTACTTCAGAGCTCAAGTACTTTGTTATGCTACCCTGCTTGTTCCAGTGAAGGTACAAAATTCTGTACACTACCAACTGAGCTGCTCTTGTTTTGCCTAATATATTTTGATGGATTTTGTCTAGATGAATAATTATAGTGCTAGCTGTATTTTAATGTGTACAACCATAACTTTGGAGCTGGATGAAGTCTTGCAGGTGCCTTGGTTAATCTAATCTAGTATGTTTGCTTTCTAGATAAGGAAACTCGGACCCAAGAATATCACATGACAGGGCAAGATCCCACAGCTAGTTAGGGACAGAGCTGGGAGTGGAACACAATTCTGTCTTATAATCTGTCTCTTATACTACAATCTCTTCTTTTAAACATTTGATGTTGATTAACTGAGACAATTCTGGTGGGTAGTTGGCTATATGTTCCTGAAGCTCAGAAGAGAGATACAGACCAAAAATATAGATTTGAAAGTGATCAATATGTAATAGCAATTACCCTCTATTCACTTGGTTTGCTTTTCAGAGCTCTGACTGCCCCTTCTGGCACCATGCACCCATCCATCGACCCAGCTGTCCATCCACCTATCCTTCAACAAACATTTATTGAATACCTATTAGATGTCAGATACTTTTCTAAGTTCTGGGGAAATTTTAATGAACAAAATAGACAAAAATCTAGTCTCTGTGGAGTTTCTCTTCTATAAATTACATAGATTGTTAAATAGGTAATGTGTTATATAAAAATAGTGGCAATAATGTAACACAAAGAGTATGGTGGGGAAAGCTTCACTTTTAAGTAGATTATCAGAGCACTGAGCAAGTGACATTGTGTAAAGACTTGAAAAAGTCGAGAGAGTTAGCTATATAGATATTTGGGGGAAGGGTATTCTGGGCAGAGGCAAGAGCCTGGGCAAAGGTTTTATGATGGAAGAACATCTGCTGTGTTCTGGTATTTTCATAAAGCAGCGTGGAGGTCATCCTGAGAAGAACAGAGAAAGAAAGTCAAAGAGAAAATGTGGAGTGGGAGCAGACCATATAGTCCTTTAAAAGGACTTAGCCTTTATTGTGAGTAAACTGGAGAGCCACTGAAGGGTTTTGAGTAGGGAAGCAACATAATCTTAGTTTTAAAAGGATCATTCTGCCTATTCTATGGAGAATAGACTATGGAGAGGGAGGGTGAAAGAGGAAGACTCAACTGGAAGGCTACTGCAATGGTTCAGAAAATGAAAAATAATGGATATAAATTGGATCATAGCAGTGGTTATTATGAGTAGTAGGATTTCATCCATATAATTTAGAATGGACAGAATTTTCTAAAATTAAATGTGGTATGAGACGGAAAGAAAGTAAGTAAGCATGATGTCTAAGTTTGTCCTGAGCAATTGAAAGAATGCAGTTTCCATCACTGCATGGAAGATGGGAAAGGGTACTAGTGGAACAGGCCTGGGGGCAAATCTAGAAATTTAATTTTGAACATTTTAAGTTTGAGATGTCTATTTGATTTTCAAATGGAGCTAGCAAGTAAGCAGTTGGATATGAGTTTGGAACTCAGAGGCTAGGTCTAACCTCAAAGCATAAATTTAGGTTATCATTCATGTATAGTTTTTAAGCTACAAGGTTAGAGGAGACCATCAAAAGTATGACTATAGATAAAGAAGAGGTTCAAGGACTGAGAGCTCTCCAATAAGAAGACAGGGGTTTACCAACAAAGGAGACTGAGAAAGAACCACTAGTATGGTGGGAGGAAAACCAGTAGTATGGTGTCCTAGAAGCCAGGGGGAGAAAGTATAAGGAGTAAAAAAATAATTGTGTCATATATTGTTATAATATCAACTAGAAAGATTTGAGAAATGTCCACTGGGTTTAGCATTGTAAGGTCTTCAGTGTTCTCAAACAAGGGACATGCTGATAGAGACATAGGAGCAGTAACATCAGAGAAGCAGAGGTAAAATAGGAGAACTAGCAATCTTTGTACAGTCCTTTGGGGGACTTTTGCTGCTAAGGAATATACCAAAATGCAAACTCCTATTTTTCTTTTTAAATTTTGAAATGGTGGGATTCCTCAGAGGTTGGGAAATGGTGGGATTCCTCAGATGGTCTTTGCTTTTGATTTATATAATCTGTCTGGGTGGCTGCAGTCATTCTTTCACCTTTAAATGACTTTCACATTCAAATGAGGTTTCAAGAAGGATGAAGTGGTCAATAGTACTAAATAAAGCAGAAATATAAAGTAATTTAAGGACTTAAAAAGTATACATTGGGTCTAGCACCCACTCTTTAAGTGAATGTGCATTAGAATGATTTGTCAGAGATTTAATTTCAGTGCCTTCCACGAGAAGCATTCTAGAGAGTGTGCACTTGGAGCTTGGCTGGAGGGGAGTGTAAGGAGTGTAAGGTCAGAAAGCAGTTGAACCTGACTAAAGGGTGGGTATGTGGCAAGTAGAGATGATATTCTGAAGACAGTCATGAAGCAGATCAGTGAAAGGTTTTGAGGTCAGAAGTTGGACTATGAATCTGTAGGCAATGAGGGCTCCAGGACAATTTTATGGTTCTGTATATGTGACTAGCATCTCAATGAAGTGTGAGGTGGAACAGAGGGGGAGGAATTGATGGAGAAGATACCTTCTAATAAACAAGACTTGGAAGTAGACTAGGTGGTGAATAAAGATATTGTGAGGGTCTCTGAATCATTAGATGTTATTATTGCTGAGAGGAAGTTTGGAGTCAGATGTCATTCAGTGTAAGAGAATATACCAGAGGCAGGCAAGAGAAAGCAGTGGAATTTCTAGTCAGGGCTTTATGGAGGGGGGTTGTGGTCCCTTGAGAATATAAGGGGTTCAGTCATACCAACTCCCCTGTTCTTTCTGTCTTCTACTGATCTTCCAGTCTCACCTTCACAAAAATAAGCCTTGGCACTATTAATAATAATGGCATTTTTTGCCATGCTATTTTTTTCAGTAAAGAACTCAGGGAGATACCTCAGCTAGTATTTTCCCCACTCAACTTATAAGACTCCTTTCCCCCAAATTCAAATTCTAAAATAAAGCAAGAGAACATTAGTATACTTTAAGCTTTGTCAGGAGTATTATTTTTGAGTTCAGTTAAAAGCCAGGTTCCTTCCCAGAAGCTACCCCCTAATTGCCCTCTCAGCATTCTTAATCCAAAGATAAAGAACTAAAGATTGAGCTGTGAGAGTATAGTGCTGCTTCCCTCTTACTCGGTGGCACTCCCAACTCAGAAGTGTGAAGCCATGGCTTGAGGTGGAAAAAGATAAAACATATATTTGTGATATTTCTGTTTCTTTTACTAGAGACTATGAAGTTAAGCCTCTTTAAGCTATATATTTTGACATGCATTCAAAGACTGCTCAACAATGTGGTCTCTATGTTCTAAACAAGGTATCTGTGCTATTCTCTGGAAATTTAGAAACGTAACGTTTGTCATGGTTTGTGTCTGCACGTCCCCCCAAATCCTCATGCAGTTATGGGGCAGGCTTCTAGAGTTTATGGTTGATCCATGGTCCAATGTTGGGATTATGGGTATGAGTGCTACACCTGTCCTGGGGCAGGTAGTTTGCATACAATATAATGGAGGGAGAGAGGCTTGCTCTTCCCTCTGCTACTCTTCCCTTTTTGCTCTTGTTGCCTTTGCTGTCTTCCACCACCATGAACGTTTGCCCTCTGCCATGGGCCATGCTGACTTGGAGCCAGCCGTGTATGGACTGAAACCTCCACAAACCGTAAGCTAAATAAACCTTTCCTTCCTTCATTTTGGGCATCAGGTATTTTGTCTCAGCAACAAGAGAAAAATAACCAAGACAACATTCTTAAAGTCATTTATTGCCCATGACCTGGACATATTAGGTTTTTAACCATCCAGTTAGCTTAGACTTGACCAAGGCAATGTAAACCTAGTGCTCATTATACCATCTATAGATGATTAAATCAACAGGATTTTAGCTTTTCATAAGCACTTTCAATGCCTAACTTCATGGCCTTTGACACAAAAAAGGTACTCTCAGGGATACAAAGTTTTCTCCAATCCAAAAGCAACACAATGGAAGCAAGGGAGGAAAATGCCACTGCACATTTTCAAGGACAGTGGAACTAAGAATAAAAGACAAACATATAACAGCACTGCCCATTCACTGAAGCACTAAACACAAATCTAGGAATGGCCATTTGAGTTGGCAAGTAAGGCCTACAAGGACATTTTATCATCAGTTCCCTAACTCTCTCTGTGATATGCTAGATCTTCCCCCAGTACAGTTCTCCAAAATGTTGGCCTCTTAGATTTATTATTGGTCTCGAAAGATGTACTCTGTTCAAAACTAAGTTCAAAAACCAGAATGCAATAAGATCAATTTGCACTAGCAAAAGTGTTCAAGAGGGTATGTCTAACCCTTATTGATGCTAAAACCTTAGTCACAAGCAGATCATACCAAATACTGTAGAATGGGTCTCTGCTAGGGTCTCAATCATGATTAAATGATGGTTAAGTATTTGTCTGAAGTCATATGCCCAAGGTTCATGTTTATTTTGATAAGTTTTGTTCATGTGAATGGGTCTCCTTGTACCATAGCAGCAGCTCCCTTAGTATGTTACCTAGCACCACTGGGACTATGGACAAAATATTAGTGAGGCTTAAGTCATGTGCAGAAGTAGCTTAAAATCATTTAAAGGATATGAAGCTCAAAATGGCTCTAAAGAAATTTTGAGTCAATTTTATTGGTGGTACATTTAAACTTACATAGCCTTATCTTTACTGATATTTTAAAGTGAGTCTAAGGAGAAGCCTATTCTCCTTAGAGAATGTAAGACCGGTAAGACAAGACAGATGCCTAGACTGTTTCCAGGTGAACTGTGTTGACTGAATGGCTACAAGTAGTTGGACTTAGCCTTAACTTTTCCCTTTGCCCTCCCAATAACTTGAACTACACGTCACTGTGTATTGCTGCCCATAAGTTGAATAGCAGGAGTTGGAATGATGTGTGACTAACTGGTAGCAGTGAGAGAATAGCAGGAGTTGGAATGATGTGTGACTAATTGGTAGCACCAAATACAGATTACCATGTGACCTAGGTGGGCTTAGACTATGCTCAAGCTCTGCCATCAGCAGCATGTGGGCCATTTTTGAGAACACTACAAATGACAGCATGGAGCAATTTGCACTGGGTGCCTTCTCAACTAACACACTTGAATTCCCTACCAGACAGCATTAGAAACATGTTATATTACTTGTATTGCAACCAGCACATAAAACTGTGTATAAAATGCAGTGTATAAAATGCAGCTTTGCCTAGTGAGAAACAATTCTCTCTTCTGTTTTCTAGGTGAAGCTACTGTACATACATTTATGAAGCCCCTGGGTATTCTTCTGAAACTGATGGTAGCTTTCTTATATACCAAATCATTGTGACTTATATGGGGAAAAAAGCAGAACAGTACTTGGGTTGGGAGGGAAGAGTGTGCAGCTTTTGCAGTGTATGATCTCTTTTACTACAGGCATATCTGGAGGAATTGGTGGAGGCACTATTCCCAAACCAGGCATCATTGGAGTTATTGGTGGAATTCCAGTCATCATTCCAAGAGCAGGATCAAAGTCTAAAAAGGAAAGGAAAAAGAGATCAATAAATGACAACAGCAAGGTCAAATAGAGGCAAAATACAAGTTTCAAAGCAAGGGTCTTTCTAAGGCAAAATATTTTTTTTTAAAAACATGCTGCTTAGTCTTTTCAGGTCTTCAATACTATATTATGGTTGTGCACTTTCCTTTGTATAGGGCTGGTTTTCTTTTCTTTTTGATCAGAGCCTATGTAAGTTTCTACATCTCATTTTGATATTCTACATCTTTTGCAATATGATTGCACCTTGTCTAGTGATCTTGCCTCTATTAGTTTCCAACACACAGCCTCAGCTCAATTTCAATCAGGCTTCTGGCTACCCCTTGTACATGTTCTATTTATTGTACAGCATGGTGTTAAAAGCACCCATATCAGGCAGATTTGGGCTCTACTTCTACCATTTGCTAGCAATATGAACTCCCATTTTCTCAGCTGTAAAATAGGGTTCATAAGTCCTACCTGACAGGGAACTGAGAGAAGTAATTAAAATGACAAATGAAATGTGTGTAGCACAGTACATAGCACAAAATGTCTCAGTAAATTAACTACTCTCTGTGCCTTTGTTCATGTTGTTCTCCCTGCCTAGAATCATTTGAGCCTCTCCAAAACTTTCTCATTCTTCAAGGTCTCGCTTAAGTCTCACTCTCCTTGAACAAGCTTTTGCAGATAATTTTGGTCCATTCTTAACTCTTTGTGTAAAAACTTTTCTATATCTGTTGCTGCTGAATTTTATTTTATTTTACATGGCCTTTTGTTTTATTCGGGGATGCTTTACGGACATGTGCCAGTGCCCCAACATGTTTTGAAGGGGATTCTCTCTGTACACAATTTGATCCAAACCAATCAGCATCAATAACATTCTGGTGGCACAATCTCCTACAATACCATTAAAGGTATCATTTCATCTAGCTCGAGCGATTTACTTGTCAGGCCATTTTCCTGGAACCAAGACTCTGGGAGGATTCCACAGGCATGAATCCTGAAGCTTCCTGGGGTCTCTAGTTGATTCCCTATGTGGGGCAGAGGACTGGCAAATATTACAAAGAGGAGAAATGGATATTGGAGTTCATATGGGTCTAGGTTGAGATTGGGGCTCCTCATCCAGATAAAACAGCTAGTCTCCTCAGGAGGAAAACATAGAAAACTTCAGGAAATAGAAACTTTCAGAAAAGGTGATTCTTGTGATCAGATCACAGGGCATTCTCTGGAATCAGGGCAATTCTCCTCCTGGGACTGACCATCTGGCCAGTGGTCAGCATTGGAAAGGCCTTTAAAATATATCAAGGTAGGCCTTCTAGAGCATGGGTCCCCTCAGGTATGGGCCCAGGGCAGAAGCCTCACTTGCCTGGGTCTAGGGACAGTACTGATTTCATTTCTATATAAAATTGCAATTTCTTTGAGAGAAGGGAGTGCTGCTTTGTTTTTCCTGCCTCTCATACCTGTCCTCACTATAGAACTATGCAAACAAATTATTACATGAAGAGTTCTGGTAGTGCAGGGGTAGTTGCAGTAGTAGCAGCAGGGTTTATTTCCCAAAACTTCACCATGTTCACCACACTGGTCAGAGGGTAATGCTTGTAAGGATATCCTCAAGGTAACCCTTAAGTCTTGGATAGTTCTAAGATGTTAGAGGAAGTGGGCCTAAACTAAGCAGGAAGAATCTGTAGTTCCCACAAAAGCAGAGCTTCAGGTCTAGCAGGCCCAGTAATAGGGAGTCCTATGTCTAGGCAGATGGGCAAGTGGGTGGCACATGGGTATCTCCTGTTACAAGCCCAGCTCAAACAAGCTAGGACATCTGTGATCCTTTCACATGCTTGTCATACTGAAACGTCAAGACCTTTAAAAGTTTTAGGAAAAAAATTTTTCTCCCAAGAGGATTTTTTAAATGAAAACATATACCTTTAGCACTCACATGTCATTTCACACAACATGCATGTACACACACACACACACACACAACCTCTCTCCCGTAGCTTTCATATCTCTACTCTCCTTTATATAGGGTTATGTGACCTTGAGGAAAGTTTCTTAATATCTCTGTGTTTCCATTTCCTTTTTAAAGAAATAAATAATTACATTTAGTTTAAAGGATGAAAGGACAGAACAGATATGAAGACCTCTGGCGTGATAGTCAGTCCTGAATGGTAAGTTTTCTTTCTTCCATTCAAAATGTGCAATTATACTGACAGTCACTAGTTCAGACACTCATTCTCACATTTCACAAACATTTGTGATAGGCTTCCTATATGTCAGGCTCTATGCAGGGGGTGGGGTTCCTAGGTTCCCTTTTGGTATTGGAGAATTTAAGCCCCCTGGTACCTGTTTTCCTATGCTATATAATAATGGCACTTTGGTTCAGAATGCCCTTTATGTCTTTGGAAAATCACATTGCTTAAGCAGAAGATTTTGGAGAAATTGTTAACATTATCTCATTCATTTACAAACTGTTAATTTTCATTAGGAAAAGATCAGATTAGATTATGTGCCAAATAATCAATCCCATCTATTTCCCCCTCCTACTGAAATGTTTGTCCTCCTTTATTGTTCTGTCTGCATCCTCACTGTTATTCACACAGCTCTTTCATTCACAACTCTACCACCGATTACAGAAACATCACTTCATTAAACAAGTTCCGCCACTTCCACTGAGAAGGAAATGCCTGTCTCCATGTTCTGTCTACTAATAAATGGAGATAAACAAAAACAAATATATAGGATAAATATAACTTCTGACTGATGTACTCACCACTCTGCTGTCTCGTATGATTACATTAATATTTTATAAATTCATTTAAAAGCAAATGTATTCATGACATATGGCTAAAGCCAGAGTAGATAAACTTCCTTTCTTCCTTCTTCCTTTTGTTCAATATGCCAAGAGTTCCATAGGCTACACTGCCCAGCAGGTCTTGCTAGAGGGCAGGTTGTACATGACATTTCAAAGGCTCCTATTGCATTGACTGTTTCTTTGGTTTATTTTTAACTATTAAATGCCAAAGCGGATTTTCAACGTCAATCAAAAAGAATAGAAATCATGAGCCTTATACAAGAATTGCAGAACCTAAATAACCAAGGCGCAATTTGAAACATACTGGGAATAGAACACAAGAGAAATTCTCTCCTTTTTTTCTAGCATCTGACCTGGCTTGAGGTGTACAGCCAACAAATACAGAATATTGCTACTTACATTAGGAATTCAACCTTCTAAAGGAGATTTAAAATCATACAAAGGTGTTCTGAAAAAGGTCAAGGCATTCCCACAGAGTCCTTTTCACAACAAATACCCTGTTCAATTTTGCATTTAATATCTCTTCTTTTAGCACCCTTGCTCCTTAGCCTTCTTGACTCTTGGGATGGCCATTGCTGGACAAGCCATAGGAATTGGTTTATATATCCTCTTCTGATTTATGCACTTCCCAAAGTCCCAGCCTATTTGAAATGCTGCAAATTCTGTGTGTTAGGACAGCCTGTTCCTCAGAGCTACAGTTCTACCGTACAATTTCAAGTATGTTTCAGTATAGCCTTGAGCCTTCTTACTACCTAGGAACTTGCACTTACTCAACCTTGCAATATTATATTCTAGCCTCTGTACACATCTAAACCAAGGAATTGCGGTGGAGACAAATCATTTCTGTGCTGCTATACAGTTGTCTCAATATCCACTTGCTCAATATTTTAATGCCAGGACCTGTTCCAAGTACTGAACTTAAAGGAGAGAGACAAAATTTTTGACCTCACACTCTAGGTTGGAAACAGCCATGCAAAGAGTTAAAATGTTGAATCATCAATTATTATCACCATCACAATTGTTTATTGAACACTTACAGCGTGTTAGGCACTGTGCTAAGTATTTTATATACTCTCATTCCGACAGACCTGAGAGGGAGGTATTGTTGTTATCTTTCATCATTTTATAGATGAAGAAACTAGAGCTCAAAGGGGTTTAGTTACTTGTTCAAGTTTACACAGCCAGCAAAAGGCAGAACTGGAATTCAAATCCAGCTTTATCTAACTCTAATGCTCTTAACCATTACACTGCCACTCAATGCACTTTGACAACTATTTTAATGAATTAAGTTAATTGGAGACATAAAGTGAAGCAGGTATGAGATGTGATCAAAAATATGGTGAGCAATAAAATTAAAAAAATATTTATTATAGTAAAACACAGTGTCATTAATTCCCCTCAAAACTTTCCTTCACTTTGAACATACCTACATCATTCTTGCTACTTTCTGAAGCAGTTCTGGAAGGCTTCTTTATGTCTTTAATCGTGCTGTCATGGCAGCCTCGATGTCCTGAACCAACTAAAACATTTATCTTCCTTGGTTATTTTGACTTTGGGAAGAGCCAGAAGGTGAACAGTGCCAGATTTGGTGAATAAGGATGAGGACAACATGCTGTAATGTTTTTATAAGCCTGCTTTTCTCCTGGATGACACTCAGCAGCAGTGTTTACTATGGTTTTTAATCACTACTTATAAAGATACTCATGAAAGATTTGTGGAATTGCTTTATAAAGTGGCAAGAATGATGGGACACATGTGTTTGAAGAGACGGACAGTGTCCTGAGGGGGATTAATGGGAATGTATCTTTTACCCTAATAAATAATTTTACATTTAAACGTTCAGTGTATATTTGTATAATATCTTACATTGAAAAATATAGCATATGAGCAACAAATAGTGCTATACAAGTTTTTCCCTAGTGTGGTAGATTAGAGATGGATAAAAATTCTTTGATAATCTCCTATAAAAAGATGACGTCTATGATCCCCTGGCCACTTTGAACCTGGATGGGCTAGAACTGTTTTGACCAATAGAATATGACAGAAGGAATATGCTGTCCTCTTGCAGGTCTGCACCTGAAGAGATTAGCGATATTTTTTTCCTCTTAGAGTGTGTGGTAAAGAAGCTTTGAGTTGTCATGTAAGACATCTGACTATTGTGCTGGAAAGGACATGTGGAGAGTGCCTTAGAGTAAGTGGAAAGAGTGACCCAGCTGAGCCTGGTCTTTTTTAAAAATTAATTTTATTGGTACATTTTTGACACACATAATGATTTTTGACATACACATTCATCATAGGGAATTTGTACCTGTACATAATATGTCTTAATTTTTTCCCATTCCCCTCTTCCCCTTCAATCCTTCTTCCCCCTCTGTCTACAAAACTTTGTTTCTATTGTCTTCCCTCCATTCTTTTTATATTCTACCTTTATTTCCTTCCATCCCTTCCCCCTCAACCTTCCCCTGTCCTCTTTCCATTTGAACATTTTCTTCCTACTCCCCAATATCTATCCTCCATTTTGTTCCTTATTTACCCTTTTTGTTTCTCACACAAGAGAAACAATGTGACATTTAAATGTGTGTCCAATTTATTTCACTTAATATGTTCTCAAGGTGCATCCACCTACCTAAAAATGCCTATGGCATACCACCCTGAAGGCACCCAATCTCGTCTCATCTACCTAAAAATGTCTTAAGCTTATCCTTCTTTACGGCAGAGTAGCACTGCACTGTATATAAAACCCACATATTCTTTATCCATTCACCTGTTGATAGGCATATTGAACCCTGTCTTTTATTTGGCCTTACCAAGGTACTACCCATCGGTAAAGTCTTCCAGGTCAGCTGGCCACAACTCGTATCCCAAATTTATATCATATGGAACAGAACTGCTTGTTTGAGTCCTGCCCAAATTTTTCATCCAGAAATCATCGAACAGTGTAGTAAACTGATTGTGGCTTTTATTCATTTATTTGTTTATATTTGTGGTACTGGGGATTAAGCCACGATTTTGCACTGAGCTACACCTCCAACCTTTACTTTTTTTTTTTTTTAATTTTGAGACAGGGTCTTGCTAAATTTCCCAGGCTTGGCTCAACTTGTGATTCCCCTGCCTTAACCTCCCAGAGTACTGAGATTATAGTTATATACCATCACACCCAGCTAAAACTGATTGTATTTTAAGCTAGTTTTTTTTTTTTTTTTTTACTTTATTTTTTGTCCTTTTGAGACAGGGTCTTGCTATGCAGTTCAGGCTGACTTGAGCTCTCTTTGTAACCCAAGCTGGCCTTGCACTCGTGACGATCCTCCTGCCTCAGCCTCCGGAGTACTGGGATTACAGGTGTGCGCCACCACACCAGGCTTTAAACTAGTTTAAACTGTAACCTAGTTTGTCATATAGCAACGGAAAAGGAGAATAACCAGTATGGTCAGCATGAGGTGCGATCAGTTAACAGGGTTAATTATTTTTAAAGGATAAAAATAGAGAACTAGGGCCTTAAACTAATTGACAGTGATTTTTTTCAGATTATTGAAAAGGCACTTTGGGAGTGTTGAGCAACCACCGTCACTGCATGTTGCTATGTGGGAGGGCCAGTTCGAACAGTGTTCGATTGTCTACAAAACCCTAGAAACCTTAGAGGTTTCCCATCTTTCAATGTCTGACAAAGACATTACATGTTCCCAGTTTATGGTCCAATCCTGGATGTTTTCTGACAGGCCAGACCACACTAGTTATTGTCCTGTAAAATGCATGTTCCCAGTTTATGGTCCAATCCTGGATGTTTTCTGACAGGCCAGACCACACTAGTTATTGTCCTGTAAAATACTTTCATGGCAATGGAGAAAGAGATGGTACCCATAATACTAGCTACTCACCAATTACTTATGAATTCTCAGGTATTATGCACATCACCTAATTTAATCTTCACAACCTAAGGGTTAGGTGCCTATTTTAAGGGGTAGATAGTGTTATTTTCTATTTTACAGGTGAGGAAAATGAAGCTCATAGGGATAATATAACAGTGCCAAGCAGTATGTAGCTCTTACTAATCACGTGGCTAACTATTAGTCTACATTTCTCTTCACAATGCCCATGGCTTGGTTAGATCAATCTTAGTACTTACTCATCTCTGTAATGTGCCTTTAATTATTCCTGGCCCTAGAACCTCTTACTGAGATATTTAATACATGTATTTGTACACTGCAAGGTAGCTTAGGGACTTTTTAAAAAATTCACCGTCTCAACTTTGGGCTACAGAAGTTGGAAGTGTGGTAATGATTGAACTATAGGTAGGCAAAGGTAGGACAACACATTTACTATCCTGCTTGCACTTTTAGAACTGAACCCAGGTCCCAGCTGTCCCATTCATACTCTCAGAAAGGCTGGGTCTCCACTTAATGATTTCTTCCCATCCAAGTTCCCCTGCCTCCATAAAGGCACTTCTAATATTTTAGGTGTTCTAGTCCTTGAGCCCCAGGAATTAGCTTTCACTAAGTGCAAAACCACTAAAATTCAACCACAGATTATTCCAAAATAAGTGCTCAAATAGGCTCTAATTATATATGCACAATTAAGCTATTTTATAGAAAATTATGATTCCAATCCAGCTACACATTTTTGGGATATTATTATTATTTCTTTATAATTTCTACAAAAATCACTGGAAATTAAGAATTATGCCTGGGTATTGATAAATTTTAATGCATTACAGTCCTGAGGGCATCCTGTCTACACAGATCCCTTAAAAGGCATTTTTAGGCAGCCAATCTAAACAGAGAACTCAGATTTCTAAGGACAGCCTGACTGAGCTATAAGATGACCCTGGATTTATTACTTGTCCTCTTGAAAGCACATGTTTTCAGAGCTTTGTACAATGACTCTCCAGTTCCCAGAAGTACTTGTGAAGCACTTGCTTCAGTTCTTTTGGAAAGTTGAGGCAGGGTCTGGCTCATGTATGACATCAAGCAAGCTAGCAAACTGGGATTGGGTTGGTTATATGGCATGATTTCAGTATACAGTCTCTCCCTAATATATCTCAACTTAGATCCCAAATCTCTGTCTATTGAGCTTCATTCCTGTAGTTCAAAGTTCTGCAGATATCTGTCTAGTGTATTTTTCTCTTACTCCTTCTTACACTCTTACACAGGATCTACATCAAATCCTCAACCCGCTTCCAGGGATGCTATGAATATCTTTGCAGGACAATTAATAAAGATATTTCTTATATTATTCATGGTTCCTAGATTTCTAGATTGTAGAGATGAATAAAATTATGTAGCTACATATACATAAAGTTGCCAGTCTCTTAATTTGCCAAGTAAACATGTGATAAAAATAAAACTTGCCGGGCATGGTGGTACATGCCTGAGGCGGGAGGATTGCTCCAAGTTCAAGGTCAGCCTGGGCTACAGAGTGAGTAAAACTGCACAGTGAAACCCTGTCTCAAAAAAACAAAAAACAAAAAACAAAACAGAACAAAACACCCCCCCAAAAAAAATCCCAGAGAAACTAATCAATGTACCATTCATGCAATTCATGAAATGCAGAATACTGTAAAACCAAAAATATAGGAAGTCTATAATCCTGCAATAATAGGCAGCCCTTTCAGTCAAGCAAATTTAGCTTCATGCCAAATTCACTATATTTCTAGTTTTTTGCATTTTGTAGCAGACTAGGCAACATATTAACTAGTTTTGAGCACACACTAATGTTTGGGCTTTTTAGATAAGTATTTCATTGATCATGAACACTTCTACACGAAAGACCTTGTGAAAAATTTCTTCCACAGTCAGAATATCAGACATCCCTGGAATTATTAAGGGCCTTGGAAAGGACTAGTATATTTTCTTTATATGGGAAATGCAAATTATGTAACTGATCAGGTTCCCCTTTTTGTTTTGGCTGCCTGATCACAAGTGTAGCTCAACTTTAGAAACTTAGTGGGATCCTACCACCTACACATCTGAGTTTTAATCAACCTCTTTACGTGATCTTCACTTTCTATCCTCATTTATATTTTCTCAGATGCGTATTTATTTATAGACCTTTTTTTCCATTCAAGTACTAATCAGGCCTGACCCTGCTTAGCTTCCAAGATCAGCTGAGATCACGCTCATTCAGGAAGGTATGGCCATAGATGGCCCTTTTTTCTTATACTGTAATATTTATTATAAGTAGCTTCAAGGTCTTTGTGGGACAGAGTAATATCGTTCTACTTAGAGTTAATCGGTGTCCCCATAATCTCTCTTCTTGTTTACCTTCCAGTCAATTGAGACACTGTCTTCTCTGCCCAGACTATTCTTAGCCCATTTTGTGCATCACACTCCTGTATATCCCTGGACACTGAGCTCCAATATTACCTCTTCTGTGAACCTTCCCCGACCATCACCATTTACCTAACCCTCTCCCCTCACCTCACCTTGGTGAAAATAATGCTTTATTCTATTCTAACACTTGCTACACTGTAGTGTAGAGGAGTCCGTACAAAGGCAGGAATCTTTGTCTTTTTGGTCACCACTTTCTATGGCAGGCCTTAGTAAATATTTTTGTATGAATGAATGAATAAACAAATACTGTCCTTCAGACTCTTCCTAATAGTTTCCATGGGAAGTCTTTTTTAAAACAACTATTCTTATCACCATGTATTTATTTATTTCAGCTAGTCAAGGCTGTGTAATTATTATCTCAAAGATCCTCCAACTGTTAAGCTTCAAGTACTTTTCTTTCTTTCTTTGTTTTGAGAGAGGGTCTTGCCATGTAGTTCAGGCTGGTCTTGAACTCACTATGTAGCCCAGGCTGGCCTCGAAATTACTGCGATCCTCCTGCCTCAGCCTCCCGAGTACTGGGATTACAGCTGTGCACCACAATGTCCAGCACGCTTCTTGTACTTTTCTGAAGGCTTTAATTCATTTGAAATATTTCCACATAAAACTAGCTCCACAGCATTTCTTTACACACACTATGACAATGAGTACTTCAGCAATCATTTTTGCATAGTGGTCCTTGGGAGACATAATGAGGCCCAGTATTTACAGGTGCCTCAATACCTGATGGCTGCTATGCCAACTGCCTCCTGTAACTCATGCTGTGAGTCAATCTTGCTGTGTAAGTGTGGGTACATGCATGGTATCTTGGAAACTAGCTGAGTATCTCTGGTGCAGACACACTGCAAGGGGAGTCTTGAGAGTAATTTCTTTGGAGAAACATTAGTTCTGTTTGATATAATATTTTATACACTGTTGGATCTTGGCAAAGTGTTAACCATGATGATGAAAAGTATTCTTTCTCAGGATCTCACCTTATTTGCCCCTGAAAAGAACCTGTATTTGTGGAAGATGTTAGGAATAATACAGTCCCAAGTCCAGGTCCCCTAGAGAAGCTTGCAGAAAAATTGGTTGGTCATGAGACATATAACCACATTTTTTCTTTCTGTTCTCATCAGATTTGGCCTTCTGGGTTCAGTGAGAGCTGTCTCCTTAAGAATGTCAATGCTCATAGGTGGTTGGGGCCCTGCTCTGAGAATAAAGTTCTGAGTCCACATTTTCCACCATCTCTCGCTACAGTGGAATCATTATAGTGGACATGCCATCCTGAGTGACTGTTCCTCTTTGAGACTTTATAGGCTCCACACTTTGCTGATGATGTTTTTTTAATTGAGGGACAAATAAAGGAAGTAGCTAGGATTCCACAATTATCCCTTAGTGGGTTCATTCTTGGATTCATCTGGGATGACTGGGGCAGAACAATGCTCTTTAACCAGAGGCTTTACTATTCTGTGTGCTTCCATTCATGAGAAAACTAACACTACTCTTATTTGAGCAGTTCGGCAAATCAAATATTGTAGCAGAAAAGATAGCTGCAAGAGGGGACTCTCTTGATCTGCCATCACTGTTGATTAACTTTGTGGAATAGCAGCTCCACAAAACATCATGTTAGGTGAAATGCAGCTCTACCCCTAGAGATGGCCTGTCTGTGCTCTCTTCTCAACAAATATAATAATGATACCAGACATTGCCTTCCTGACAAGTTTGTTTCCAAGAGACTCAGCATCCATGACGGTACAGATTTGAGCTCTCTGGGGAAGTTAAGAAGATTTATGTATCATTTGTTTTTCATCAACACCAAAGCCTCTTCTATTTTCAAATAGGCCAGATGAGACAGGACAAAGAACCTTCTTCTGGTTCACTAGGAAATCACCTAGAGGAGGCACAAAAGTAGCTGAATTACTGAGCCATCCACAGGTAACTCTAAAGAAGGGTTCCATAAGAGTTATTTGTTGCTTTTTTTTAATTTTAAGGAATCTTATGGTTTAAGGCAGCCCATTCCCCAGACTTTGACAAGTAGAAGTGTCAGCAGCAGTGGAGTGTGGTGCCAACCTTTCACTTTGGTGGGACTCTCCACCAGATGTACAGGGAATGAACATGAGCACTGTCAGATGCATACTGTTCTCTTCACCTGCCACTGTTCAGGGTTTCACCAGGGAAGAATTTCACTCCCACATTCATTAACCTTCATTGCTGCTAAGGGTACAAATGAACCATAATTCAAATTTTTGTGAGCCATTATATCATATGTGAACTTGAAAGTGTAATAATAACCATAGCTGAGTTAACTGAGGGATTACTGCAAACTACACATCTTTCTAAAACTTTATATGTACTAACTCATTAATTCTCATAGGTGCTGTTATCAGCACCAGAAAGAAAGGGGTTAAGCGACTTTCCAAAAGTCATACAGCTAGTTAGTGGCAGACAGAACTCATGTTCTACTCTCAGTGATAAATAAGCTCATATACAGGAGAAAAATCAGTAAATAGAAGTGACTGTACACATACTTCTACAAATGGATGTTACAGCCTTATGGTATTTCCCATGCACCTGAAGACAAGAATGTAACTATTGGGCTATGTATTATATTTCCTAAGTTTTCAGAGAGCCAAGCAACTTTCCTTGGAGCATAGAGGTAATCAAGATCACTGAATTACAAGGTTGAAGGAGACTCTGAGAAGCCAATCTTTCATTTCTTTATAGTTATAAATGAAACAAAATGTAGAGACAGAGGTCTGAAGCAGAAATTAAAACCACTCTGGAGATTTCAAATTTCTGGTTGGAGATGGGTGTGGGTAGCACTCTTTAGAGGTAATAGTGCCACATAGCAGTCAACTACTTTCAATTTAAGTGTGAGTTCAGCAGCCATTTGAAAGAAGAATGTTAGTACTACTCTTACCTCAATGAGTTTAAAGTGTTAGTAACAGTAATAATAATGACAGTGAACATTCGAGTGATTGCTATATGCCAAACATTGTAAGTAGATTATTTAATCTTCATAGCAATTTTATGAGGTAGACATTATAATTATTCCTATTTTATAGATGAGTAAACTGAGGTACAGAGAGGTTAAATAACTTGCTCAAGGTAATACAGCTAACAAGCAATAGGTATGGACTCAAATTCAAGTAATGTGACTACAAAGCCTGTTGTTAAGCACTAAACAAAGTACTATCTCTGTAGAGATAACTCTGTCTTTTTTTTTCTTTTCTGGTACCGGGGATCAAACTTAGGACCTTGCACTTGCTGGGCAGGCGCTGTGCCGCAGAGGTAAATCCCTAGCCTGAGATAACCCTTTGAACAGACTGTTATGAATACCTACCCCAACTTGCTAGCCATATTATTGACCCTAGCTCAAACTTTAATCCTGTGATGAATGCTTAAAGGAATCTTTGCTTTCAGTCCTAGGCCCTTTCTTCTTCATATTACAGATGAGTAAATAAGTACTAAAAATTAATTTGTGAGCATAGATTTGTGCTTTGATGTTGTAATTTACAGATAATCTGACACTAGTTAACATTTTGTCCTCTTGGCCTCTGAGCAGATGTAGCCTCAAAATTTTTACTGGATATCTACCCATGTGGTTCAGACTGCCATAAACTAACCCAATCAGATTGTCTAATCATCTTCAACTATAAGCAATTGTGAATCACACCTGGGCCATATGGAGATATAAAATAATATGTAATATTTTAGTTTACATTCTATTATAATGAAATAATACAGAGTACATAAAACCGTATTACTTCCTTTACTTCTATGAGACATATATTAATAATAACTTTAGCCATTGCCCAGGAATGGCAGTGCTGGTGAGAGCAGTGTGGGTTCATGCTCCTTCAGTCCTCCAGTGCCCCGGGACAGTAGTGCTAGACAGAGGGGTGTAAGTCTGCTCTCCTTCCTTCCTCCATTGTCTCTGGGATGGAGGTGCAGGTGTGAGGAGTATAATTCTGTGTTCCTTCTGTCCTCCATTGCCCTGGAACTGTGGTGCTAGAGAGAGGAGTGTGGGTCCATGCTCCTTCCTTCCTCGACTGCTCCGGACTGCAGTGCTGGTGAGAGGAGTTGTACGTCTATTCTCCTTCCGTCCTCCACTGCCGTGGGACGGCGGTGCAAGTGAGAGAGTGTAAGTCTGTGCTCCTTCCTTCCTCCTCTGCCCTGGGACAGTGGTACTAGAGAGAGGGGTGTAAGTTTGTGCTCTGCCCTTCACACATTGCCCAGATCGGTGGTGGTAGGAGAGGAGATGGAGAGGAACAGATATCTCCTAGGAAAATATTCTAGGAAACCCTTGACATCAGTGATAAGGCTATCTAACGTTAGAAGTCTAAATCATCAACAGAGAAAACAAAATTAAATAGGAAATAGAAAAAGACAAGACAAAGAAGCAACATGCAATCACAAATGTCCAACCCACTCAGGACATGTCCAGAACACAAAGAAAGAGATGAAATCAGAGGCCAACAAATGGAACACTCTGAAATTATAGCAGTACAAGTGAAAAACAAATGGAAGAGGTCACAAAAAAATAATCTCTAAGGTGCAAAAAGAAATGATTATCAAAATAAAAGACATCAAAGCAGACACAGATAAACAAATAGAGGTGCTCAGGAAAATGATGGAAATGATAATGCTGATACAACATGCTGAAACTTATGGGATGCAATGAAAGCAGTCCTACAAGGGAAATTTATAGCAATGAACTCACACATCCAGAAAACAGAATGAGCTCAAATAAACAACCTAATACTGAACCTCAAACCTCTAGAAAAAGAAGAAAAAAAATCAAACCTAAAGCTTGTATGAGGGGGGAAATTATAAAGGCAGAAATGAATGCAATAGAGACTCAGAAAACAATACAATAATCAATGAATTGGAAAGTTAGTTCTTTGAAAGAATAAATTAAAATTTATAAAGCATTAGTGAACCTCACCAAAAAGAGAAAAGAAAAAACACAAATCCAAGCAATTAGGAATGAAAAGGGGGAAATCACAATGGATCCCACAAACATCCAGGAGATTATCAATACCTACCATGAGAACCTATATTCTAATAAGATGAAAAATACAGAAGAAATGGACATATTCCTTGACACAATCGAATTGCCAAAACTAAATCAAGAAGATATAGAAATTCTAAATAAATTGTTATAAGCCAATGAAATTGAAAATGTGATTACCAACAAAGAAAATTTACGAAAAAAAGAAAAGCCCAGGCCCTGATGGTTTCACTGTTGAACTAGTGCCACTAATGCTGAGGCTCTTTAAAGAAACTGAAAGGGAAACAGTACTTCCAAAGTAATTTCTGGAAGCAAGAATTACCCTGATTCCAAAACCAGAGAAGAACCCAACCAAGAAAGAAAACTACAGGCTAATTTCCCTAATGAACATTGATGCAAAAATCCTTAGTAAGAATGCAGCAAATAATCAAGAGATTATACATCATGACCAAGTAGGATTCATTCCAGGGATGCAGGGATGGGTCAACATATGCAAATCAATAAATGTAACACATCATATTAACAGATTCAAAGACAAAAATCATATGATCATCTCAACAGATGCAGAAAAAGCACTGAACAAAGTCCAGCATGTATTCATGACAAAAACCTACAGAAAGCTGGAATAGATGCTCTTTGTTTCAATCTTGTAAAATCCATCTATGACAAACCAGTAGCTAACATCATATTAAAGGGCAGAAAACGGAAAGCTTTCAATCTAAAATCAGCAATAAGACACAGACGTCCATTATCACCACTCCTATTTAATACAGTTCTGGAAACAATGGTATGAGAAACTACATAAGAGGAAATAATAAAAGAAATAAAGATAGGGAGGGAAGAAGTTACATGATCATTATTCACAGATGACATGATACTCTACATAAAGGATCCCATACTCTACCAAAAAACCTGTAGATTTAATATCCAAATTTAGTAGTATAGTGGGATACAAATCAACACTCAAAAATCAATGGCATTCTTGTACACAAGGAACAAACTCACTGGGAGAGAAATTAGGGAAAACACACCCTGTACAATAGCGTCTAAAAAAACGAAATACTTAAGGATTAATCTAACAAAGGATTTAAAAGATCTGTGTAGTGAAAATTACAGTACCCTTAAAAAGGAGATTGAAGAGGATATCAGAAAATGGAAAGATATCCCGTGCTCTTGGTTAGGAAGAACCAACATAGTGAAAATGGCCATACTAACAAAACTTCTATATAGATTTAATGCAATCCCAATCAAAAGACCCTTACCTCACAGATCTAGAGAAAACATTCCTAAAATGCATTTGGAACCAGAAAAGGCCTAGAATAGTAAAATCAATTTTGGGCAACAAAAACATGTCAGGGGGCATCACAATCCCAGACCTGAAATTATACTACAAAGCTACTGTGATAAAATCAGCATGGTACTGGCAAAAAAACAAAAAAAACAAAAACAACAACAACAAAAAAACGAGGGCTGAGAATCAGTGGAACAGAATAGAAGATGCAGACACAACCTCAAACATACTGAGCCACCTTATCTTTGACAAAGGAGTCAAATATGTTCACTGGAAGAAAGACAATCTCTTTAATAAATGGTTCTTGAAAATCTGGCTTTCCACTTGCCAAAGACTAAAACTAGACCCATGTCTATCACCATGCACTTAACTAAAGTCAAAGTGGATCAAAGATGTAAATATTAAAATAGAAACACTAAATTTACTGGAAGAGAAAATAGGCAGAAATCTTGATGATATAGGGGTAGGCAGAGACTTGTGAACAAAACCAAGACTGCAAAGTACAAAGTAAATAGCACAAAGAATCAACAAATGGGATCTCACCTTATTAAAAAGTTTTTGCACAACAAAAGAAATCGCTGACAGATTGAAAAGACAACCCATAGAGTGGGAAAAAAATTATAGCCAGTTGTCCCACAGACAAAAGACTTCTATCTAGAAGAATTGAAAAAAACCAGATCCCCCAAATTCATAGATCCAATCCAAAAATAGGCATCTGAGATGAATATGCACTTCTCAGATGAAGAAATACAAATGGCAAATAAATACATGAAAAATGTTCAACATCATTGGTCATTTGTGAGATGCAAATTAAAACAACACTGAGATTCCATCTCGCTCCAGAAACAATGGCTATCATGAAAAAAATCAACCAATAACAAATGCTGAAAGGGCTGTCACAAAAAAGGTATACTTCTTCACTATTGGGGGGAGTGTAGACTGGTGCAACTATTGTGGAAATCAGTGTAAAAATTCCTTAAAAACTAGGATTAGAGGTCCTGTTCAAACCAGCTATTCCCCTTCTGGGTATCTTCCCAAAAGAATTAAAAACATCATACCACATTGGTATATGTGTTCCCATGTTTATAGCAGCATAATTTGTAATAGGTAAATCTTAGAAACAACCCAAATGCCTATCAACCGAGGAATGGATTAAAAAAATGTATTCTTTTCATACAATGGAGTACTATTCAGCCATAAAGAAGGATAAACTGGAGACTTTTATAGGTAAATGGATGCAACTGGAGAAAATACTCAGAAGTGAAACAAATCAGACCCATATGTGCAATCACTATATTGTCTCAATAGTGTGAGAAACTGAATGAGTAAGTAAGATCCAAAATGCACAATAGATATAGTTAATTGGGAAGAAACTGTTGAAAAGTAAAGACAAACTGTGAAAGGAGAAGGGGAAAGGAATAAAGAGAAAAAGAAAAAAAATGTATACACAAGATAGCTAACATATTATACTGCTAGATTCTCTTAGTTAATTGAATAGGAAGTTTTGTGCTGATATTGTTTGGACACGATATCATGCCTATATCTTGTACCCTGAATAAGTACTACAAAACCAACAATACTTAATGTATCAACTATCGTAACTATCCTGTTAACCTTGTTTTCAAGCTTGGTTTCACTGTTTATCTTTTTTTATTTAAAATTTAAAAAGTGAGGGAGCATGAAATAAAAAAAAACCCTTTAACTATTTTAAAGCACCTACTGTGTGCTAGGCATTATCCTAAGCATGACTGGCTCTAGGAGTTAGTCTAATTTTATGCATGGGGAAATTAAAGAAATAGGCTTGGAAGGCAGGCAGATTGAATCCATAGTCTGCCATCTTAGCCACTCTGCACTAACGTACATTGACCCCTGATTTGCCCCACTAGCCACTTAAAGCCTAAGGAGATTTATGGTCCAATCATTCTAGCCCTTGAAGAATTCCTGGTCATTTGTTTCCGTCACTGTTAGTATAATAGAGAAGGATACAGTATCACCAAATACAGCCTGCATTATGCATTATAGTTTGATATAACAGTTATATGCTTCTGCCACATAGGGAATTTAGGCTCGCTTCATTTCTCATTCATATACCCTTTTTTCTTCATGTTTGATTGCTTTAATGCTTCTTTCTTAGTGTTTAATATAATAACATGTCTTAATTTATTATTAATATTATTATTGCCTAACCAACCTCACCCCTATTATAACCTATAAGGATTTAAAATCTGGCCTAGAATTATGAAAATTATTTGGGGAGGGAGGGAGTACTCTATAAACAAGTGGCACAACAAAGTGGCATCACTCTAGATCTATTTATCAACATGAATGAGCCTGTGAACCACCTGGGGATTTTGTGAAAATGTGGCTTCTGATTCACTAGTCTAAGCTGGGGCTTGACATTCCGGAATTCTAAATAATTCCTAGATTACACAAAGCAAACTTTGCATAACAGGATTCCAGATTCTCCTGGTCTTGTGCTTTTAAGTAGGATCACAATTAAAATGAATCTGGGGAGATTAATGTTTAGGCTGTCAAAAAAAGCCATTGCAGGCTCCTGAAGATAGCAATTCCCTAATGTCTTCACAAAATCACTATAATGGTTAATTAGTTCTGACTGTCCAGGAAGCTTGCTTGTATGTAAACTAAATTCTTCAGCTGTGTTTTTTTTCTTCTGATTTTATCTTTAGTGGGGATGAAGTTAGTCTACCATGCACATTCTCTTATGGATTATTATGTTTATGCATATAGTTATAAATGAAGTTATTCAATGTTAAACTCTTTGGCTGCTGTCCCTGCCATCTCCTTTCTTCCTCTTTAGGAATCTAAGATTTTGAGGGTGTCTAAACTAGTTCTCTTTCCATATCTATGCTTACTTGACTCCTCTAAGAAATCAATAAAATTGGACAGGCTTTGTAATTGCCAAAATCCTGTTGCCTTTTAGTCCAGTTGGATGTTTAAATGTTCAATGAGCCTATCCTACATCAGATTCACCCCCAGATTGCCCATAGTGCAATCAGGAGTGTACTAGTAACTATTGGCCACCCAACCTACAAAGCTCATATTACAAAAATGCACACTCTATGCAGAATCTGGTAAATGTCAACTTCAAAATAAGTTGTGTCATACTGTTACATTTACTGTCACATGGTCAATAAAAAGAAGTGCTTGAAAGGTGATTAAAAATAACTTACCAGGTAAAATTGGTTGTCCAGCAATTCC
The DNA here is from genome assembly GCF_000276665.1 of Chinchilla lanigera. Classification (NCBI taxonomy): domain Eukaryota; kingdom Metazoa; phylum Chordata; class Mammalia; order Rodentia; family Chinchillidae; genus Chinchilla; species Chinchilla lanigera. The sequence continues at coordinate 4,370,921 of NW_004955473.1, read as the reverse complement.
CAGCGGTGCCATTCCAAGATTATTCATTGCTGTGGTCCATGCAGTTGGATCAGACATAGGTAGCGTCATTGCAGTGGAATCTACATTCAGAGCTCTATTATTATCAGCTGAAAAGAAATGACAGGCCAAATAATTTGTCATTTTAAGGTTCTAGTATCTAGTTTTCTTATCAGTGTAAACTCTGGCAAAGCCTTTACAGAAATGATCTGATGGACAAGTAGTGGATAAGCCCACAATGCCATCTTTCTTACAAGGATTAAAACAACACAGATTAAACTGGCAGGAAGTTATGAAATTTAAAAGCAATTTACCAGATGGCATTTTACTGTAAGTTTTTCCTTCTCTCACTCCTCCCTACACTTTTTCCCAAGCATACACAACACAGGAGTTTGGGATGATTAAGAAGTTTCCTATTCTTCTCAGTCTACTAGCATATGATTACTTCAGCAGCTTCCACTCAAACTACTCATGCATGCAAACCAAGAATAAAAAAGCCTAGGGCTTCTGTCGTTGGCAATAAAATATGAAAATTATAGTCCTGATGCAATTTCATATCTTTGAGGCAGTACTACTGAAAAGAGCTGAGCAAACCATCAGCAGACATCAAACTAGCCAACTGAGTTTTGGGGAGTTAGGGAAATACCAGCCAAAAAGCAGGCAGGAGACATGGCCCCTGCTTCAAACACTGTACAATTGAGCTGAAGAGATCGATGATGATGGTAATGATTATTACTATTAGCACTACTATCCCCACATTCACCTATCACTGCCACCAATTACTGAACACATACCATATGCCAGTAAAGCACCTGGCATGCATTATCTTCCTTTAACTTTGAGAGCAATCCTATATGAGAGGAAACATTTCATTTAATAAGTGAGAAGTTTTGAAAGATGCATGTATTCTCCAAGATCATACAGGAAGAACATTTTTTGTCACTATTGGCTTTACTATATCCAATTAAGTAATGAGAAAACAATGAAGTCCTTGAATGGTATAGACCAGATTACTAAAATTGAAGGAATAAGGTGCTACTGTGGTCTGAGTAGGTACAAAATACTTCATAGAGAAGATGGAATTTGGAAGAATGGCTCAGATTGCCATGGAATATGTCTTAAGTGATGGGTAGGTATTAGGTAAAGAAGAGGGGGTAAGACATCCCAGAAACAGAGAGGCCACAAACAAAGACATTGAAGTGGGTTATATATGCAAGTGCATGTATCTATTGCACAAGTAGGAGAGATATGGCTAGAAGTCATCTGAGCATAAAAAACTAAATTTTGGAAATTTTCCTCTATCTACAGATAGCCACAGGGGTAAAATCAAATCTGTCTATGGTCTTTTTCCTACTTCCCAGTATGTATTTCTGTCAATTACATCCCAGAAGGCAACTCTGTTCTAATAGTAACTTGCTAATGTCCATGCCGTCCTTTCAGCCTGGCAACATCAGGGATGATACTTGGCCAAGTTATTTAATACATGTGTTATTTTGATCACTGGTCAGAATTAGCAAATGCAAATGCAAGTGCCCAAAGACCTAATTTCTAAAACATTAGTTTTTGTCATTCTGCTGTGCACCCTTTGCCTCCTCCCAGACAAAGCATGCGTGCATGTGCGCACATGCACATACACACACGTATGCGTGCACACACATACACCCTCCCTAGACACAGAGTGATTGATGGCTCTAAGCATTCATTATTGCAGTCAGAAGGCACATTTCAGTGCTGGTGATTTCTTCATCTGTGGGAACTCTAGTCCTCACACTCAGTTTTCTGTGCTCTCTCATGAAGGTGTATCTTAAATCTAGAAAGAGCTTCCCTATAAATATTCTGAAGAAAACAGATACAAGACATCAAATAGCCCTTGGGTCAAGTGTTTACATTGTAATAATGAGGTCCACCTACACTTTTAATCCCCAGAGAGGAGAGACAAAGGTTTAGGGAATGTTATAACTGGAAGGGACCTTTAACTATTACCAAGTTTGTACCCTGCTTTTCATGGTGACTGGAGAATGACTCCTAGAGAACACAGGTAGGCTTAGAAGAGGGGGGCTGCAATTGCCAAAATAATTTGTTTTTGGCAGCAGATTGGCTACTCATTGGTTCCACATCCCTAGGAAATATAATGAAACCAGGAATTCTTCTTGACACAGGATTCTGAGATCAAATAATGAGAATTTACCATGTATCAACCTAGCCAAACTTTGACTAAGTTGGCTTGAGGGTGGGGAGAATGATCTGGATGGTCATGTTTTTAAAAAGAGGACAACACAGTATTGTTTTAGAATATATATGAATTCCAAGTGTCTTTAAAAATGTTAGCAATAGCGTTTGTCCTAAGACTTGTGTTCATATACAGACAAGGAATGTGTACAACTAATGACATTATTTGTCACAAAGCAGTTCTTAATACTGAAGAAGTTCTGCTTTAAGTACCCTTCTCATCTCCCTCCCTTCCCCCAACACTCATCTCCACCTGTCAAATCCTACTCGCTTTTCAAGGGTCATCTCAAGCCACCTTGGCTGTGAAGGCATCTGACTGGAACTATTCCCTTCTATATGTTTTTCTAACAGTTTGTCTAGAATTTGATTTTTATAGTTGTTTATTCTCTCACTCCTTTCCTCTAGTCTAAATTTTTTGTCTTACTATGTACCAGGTAGAGACTAGAAACTAGGGACTAGGGATACAAACATTAAAAACAAAACAACAAAAACTCATTTACTGCTCTGGAAGAACTTGCAATATTGTGAGAGGCACAGAAATATAAACAACCAAGTAAAAATTATTGTAATCATTACTGTGATAAAACATGAATAAAGGGCTATGGGAACACAGAGGAATAATTAAAGTTATAGAAATGGGTTTGGGTGTGTGTGTTTGGGGTGGGAGGGTGAAGGAGATGAAGAATGCTAGAGATGATTTCATTGAGAAAGAAGCATTTGAAATGAGTCCTTAAGGAGGAATACAATTTTCTTCCAAACAGTGAATGGAGGATTAAGTTAGAAGAGCATTCCAGGAAGCAAGAACAACTATGTATTTACCACTGACTGCCTTGAGTGATAGCTATTGGGTACAAGTCCCTCTTTTGATAGTTTGCAGTACCTTTAGGTCAGGCGCAGGGTTTCAGCCATCTTTGTTCCCTCATTTATTAGTTGAGTGTCTCATAGAATGTGGATAGTTAAATATTTGAGTAAATGACAAAAAATCAAGTTATGTTGATGTTGAGTGTAATAAGCAATCTATGCAATGACATTCATTGATTATTTGTATATCTGTTCAGCATGGTAATTTGTCTTAAAAGTGATGATATTATTGCTATACTGATTTTCTCTCTAGGACAACTGTAGGAATTTGCTGAGAGTTACAACCAGGGACAGATATGTGCAAGTAATAATTCAGTTCAATCTCATTAACTACAAGCATAATGGTACATATAAGCAAACTTATAAAATTTTACTTTCAAAGAGAAATCCCCAAATGATCATCTCTGTTTGGTAGCAATCTGGATTTAAGGTCACTAACAAAACATGCTATGTTAAATATCTGCTTAGAATCATCACTGAGTGTTGCAAATTTTAAGTCCTGACCTGATTTATTTTCTGTACTAGACAGGGACATTTAGTAAAATTTTTAAATGTTTTATCAGATTAGTCCCACATCATCAGAGGAAGAGATTACTCATTTTCCCACGACTCCTACAATTACTGGTAGCAGCCGAGAATACTGAGTAGCTAATTGCTAGTGAGTATCAAATGGTCTTCAAAATACCTTCCCTAAGTCTGAAGAACATGTTCTGGCATGCTGGTTTCCAACTCTGCTTTGTGACAACTCCTTAGGAGGTCAAAGGTTGTAGAGTAGTCATGAATAAGTGTCTTCTAGCCTACTGGATCAAAGATATGGCACTTTAGAATAATGCATTAGCACAAAAAAGATTTGGATGCGTTCTTTCATTTTAACTTGGTATCACACCATCATCAGATCAGTGCCATCTGTTTATTTTATTATTATTTTTTTTTATTTTAAGGATAAAAGGAGGGAAACATTAACAGACATACAACATTTTACAACATATCACAAGCACAATACAGACAATACA